>NW_027273862.1:25847500-26350000 GCF_046630095.1 Trachinotus anak | reverse complement strand
GGCCAAAAGTTTGATTTTGCTGCCTGGGTTGTCATTGTGTGTCAAGCCCGAGATACATTTTGTTGTTTCTGTAGCCATCCCCCAGTAATTCTGTTTAAACAATTAATTTGCTTTGTCAATAATATGAAGAAAATTAATTGCTTCTTATACACTGGCAACTTTTTTTTTTTTTTTTTATAAAAAAGAGTAATGTTGAAAAATCTGTGAGAAACTCTAATATTTTAAATTTGGCAACAGATACAAAGGCATCAAACCCACACATCTCACAAGCTAAAGTCAGCAAATGTTTGGCGTATTTGTTTCAATAAATGACTTAAAGAAATACCTCATCGTCGAAATTAAGATTTTTTTGCTGACTAATGTAATTTTTCTTCACCATTTTATATTTTCATATTGCCTCGCGCTCTGTTGATAAGGTGTTTCTGTCTGCAAAAACTGCATCATGACCACTGATGAAAGCAACCACAACCACAGGCAAAAATACAAAAACATATATTTGCATTCAATCAACATATTTCAAACAATTTCAGATGGAAGTAGAATAAACAACTCCACACCCTTAAAAATCATTCATGGCATACTTTATACTGTTTTCATATCAAAATAAATCTAACTCAGAACACAAAGCCACACAATTACTGAAATGAGTCTGTGTGGTTACCCACAGCTGTGGATAATAAACTGCTGCAGAGCACATCATTCTCCCATAAAGCAATGATTTAATTAAGGTGTATTGCTTTAGTTGGGTTACCAGTTTTGCAGTGATAAGTACTTTAAGAAAAGAATACCCACCACCAATGAGAATGTCAGTCAACGATTAACTGGATATAATAATTTTAAAAGAACATTTCTGTAATGACATTTTAAGTTGTTCCTGACAAAAAAACCCAAACCACACAGAAGCCTGAGTGCATCAGAAAATAAAATGTAGCAGTGATGAGCACCGCAACCTGCACCATTTCTGGTTAAAATGAACGAACAGGACAGAGGCTCAGCTCAGGAAAGGTATCTGCTGTGTGAAAAAGTACAGACAGGCTCTCTGTAATTTCAGAGTGAACAACAGCAGGTCATGGAAGCTATACAGGGTTGTGCAGAAACCAGAGGATCTTGCATTGACAGTTGTTTGAGAGACAAGTTACATTTTTTGTTTGAGTGTAAGAATTTTAACATAATGAAATATAGAGAAAGGTGTTTGCCAATGTTTTATTTAAAATACCCATCTATTTTTAAGTGGGCTATTTGTTTTGTGAACATGGTTTCTGGAGCAGGTGGTGGTGATTGTTGCTTGACAAGAGCCTCGGCCATCATTGTCTTTATAATACAAGGTTACAATACGCCCTCTGAGCAGCACTATGTCTTCAGGGCAGATTGGAAACTAACTTCAGTAAAGACAAGAGTTGCCCCTTGGGCCTGTGAGCTGGTGGGTACGTTATCAGCTCTGTGTTGCAGGGTTCTGATAACACCAAGATAACACCAGGTTGTGTTCCAGGGGGTGTTGTGAGTCGAAAAGTAGATATTGGTCTGTATGTATGGGTTTTCTGTATACCCCACTGTGGAGGCTCCTGTCCTTTTTCATATGGACATCACAATCTAAGAAAGGCAGACTATTGTCCTTGACATCCTCTCTGGTGAACTTGATGTTTTTGTCCACTGAGTTAATGTGTTTGGTAAAAGCTTGCACCTCTTTGGTTTTGATTTTAACCCATGTGTCATCCACATACCTGAACCAGTGGCTCCGTGTAGTTCCTTCAAAAAGGAGTTCAAAGCCTTGTTCTCTACCTCCTCCATGTATAGATTTGCCACAATGGGGGATACTGGTGAACCCATGGCACAGCCGTGTTTTTGTCTGTAAAATTTGCCGTTAAACTGGAAATATGTGGTGTTCAGGCATAAATCCAGAAGCTGGCAAATGTATTTGGGTTTGAGTTTTGTTCGGTTTTGCAGGGAGTTGTCCTGTGTGGGTCGTTCTCTTACTGTGGCCGAAGCCTCCATGGTTGGAATACAGGTGAAAAGAGAAGTCGCATCATAGGAAACCATGGTTTCATCTGGCTCCATTTTTATGTTCCGGACTTTAACCACAAAGTCTATGGAGTTTTGGATGTGGTGTGGGGTGTTGCCCACCAAAGGTGCCAGGATATTGGCTGTGTTTGGCTATGTTGTACGTGACCAAGTTTATGCTGCTGACAATGGGCCTGAGCAGGGCCCCTTCTTTATGGATTTTGGGGAGTCCATATAGGCAGAGGATGGAGTCCTGGGGATAAAGCCAGTAATATTGTGTTTTGTCAATGACCCCTTCTTTTTGTAGTTGTTGTAGACATTCTATCACCTTCTTTTTATAACCACTGGTCGGGTCTCGTTTCAGAGTTTCATAAGTGTTAGAGTCGCTGAGTAGTGCAGAGATCTTGGCCTGGTAGTCAGTTGTATTGAGCACAACTGTGCATCGACTCTTGTCTGCAGGGAGGATTGTGATGTTTTGGTCTTTGCTCAATGCCGTCACTGCTTTCCTCTCCTCAAAAGGTGAGGCTGGAGGGGGGGGGGACCTTAGCCTTGGACAACGTTGCTGACACTTTTAACCTTAGCTGTTCGGCCTCAGTTTCGATTAAGTTGTTATTCTTTATAGCAGATTCTGTAGCTGTAATCAAATCCACTATGGGTAACTCTTTTGGTGTCATGGCGAAATTCAAGCCCTTGGCTAGGACCTCCTTCTCAGGGTGGGTGAGTTCTCTGTCCGACAAATTCTTTACCCATCTGTTTTGTATTTCTTTCTGTGCTGGAATGTCAGTTTTTTGCCTCCAAGTGAGTATTTCTGTGTTATTGTCAATATATCGAGATTGTAAGTTGTGAAATTTCTTGGTTTGTCTCTCTTTGCTTTTGTTGTGTTGAGGTAGTTGTGCTTTTTGGGTGAAATCCACAACTTTCTCCATGATGGAACCAGGTAGGAGTGATTTCAGTTTCTGTAATGAATGGTCAGCTTTCTCTTTTAGCCCTTCGATAGTGAAATTGACCTGTCTTATTCGTTTGTTAAGGAGTTGGTTTTGAGCCTTTTCTATGATTTCCTCCACTCTATGCCCTCTCATAGTGGAATTTAAGCCTAGGCTAGTTGGTGTAAGCCTTTGTTGTCTGCATCTCAGACTGAACCATAGGTGATTTCTGTAATCTGCAATTTTCCGAGCCAACCTTTCATGTTTCCGCACCATTTTAAGGGTTGCCAACCCAAATTGTTGTGCAATAAGCCTGTGAATATTCTCATTTGTCCAGGTCATAGTATCTCAAAGGAATTTTAAATCGAAAACATCTGGACTTGGTTATTTGTCTAGGAAAAACGTTTCACCTCTCATCCAAGAGGCTTCATCAGTTCATGCTCGCATCTGACCAGGCTGGGACTGGTCCAACTATTTAACCTCTGGGAGGGGCTTTCACAAGGCTGATGAATGCTGATGCATGCATGCATGCATGCATGCATGCATGCATTGTTTTCTGCAGCGTATATTGGGGCTATCCTTAGTAAAAAAATAAATAAATAAATAAAAAAAAAAAAAAAAAAAAAAAGGTGAGGGGGGCTGTTTAGTGTATTTTTATAAGGACTATTATTCTACTGATTCCATGAATAAGGCTGTATTTTCTCCCTAACTGAGCTGCTAATGGTTCAGTGCACAACTGGCTGGCTTATGCTGAGATCGGGTTATTTGAGAATACCTCTCTGATGATGGTTAGCTCTGTATCCATTGACTTAGATTTTTTTTTTCCAGTTTAATCATGTCGAGCAATTAAAAAGGCAGTGTTCCCTCTCGTTATTATTTCTAAGTGAGTGCATCACACTGCTGGGCTGTACACTGTGGTTTGCAGCTCAGTCAGGTCTCCCTGCGGCGATGTCAGCTCTCCTTTATGAATAGCTTAACAGCCACTGTAGATCACAGTGAAACCAATTACTGAGGTGATTCAAAGGGAGCCGAGATTGAGCTTGCATGAGTTCAGATTCAGGAGACCTCAAGCTTGTATCTGGTGTTATATCACTGAGATATTCTCAACACATCAGAGACATTTCTGATCATCCAGATTTAAAAAAAAAAAAAAAAATCAAAATTGGTGCTTAGATCTTTTGATCACAGTAGTATTGTTTTTCACCATGGCATCTGGTAATGATGATGACAACTGGAGTTTTAGGATCATAAAGTTATCCAATCCCTTACAGTCTTATAATGGTGGGCATAAACCTTAAAGTTTGACATCATGGTCTCATTTCTCTTATAAATCATTCTCATAATTTCAAAGTTCTTTGTAATCATACTGCAACGGAGCAAATTTAAATCAACTTTATTTATATAGGACCAAATCATAGATTATCTGAAAGCACACAAGTAGAGCTTATTATGGAGAGAAACCCAACAGCACTATAGTGGACATTTTACTAGTTGCAAACGAGTGATATGTCTTTTGATGAGTGGAAGCTCTTCTCAGTTACACAAAAGATTTTCAGAAATTTAGTAGTATTACAAATGTTGGTGCACAAAGTTAACTGCTCTGGCTCTACTGTTTCAAATGAAATGGTTGAGGGAGCAGCCCTGTGATACACATCACACCCAGTGTTCATGGACGCCAGGGTAGTGGTGGATGGATGAATGGACCATTACTGCATTGAGCATGCATTTACATTTCACATATGCTGCACTGACTTTTAGTGGATTCATTGTACTGAAAAAAAATTGAATATAACTTTTTTGCAAATGAAATAAAAAAGGAAATAGATTTTTGGCACCTCAGACAAGTAGCAGGGAAACAGTAATACATTCTCCTGTTCAGTTTTCTGCTACAGCTTTTAATCAAATAACAGATGGCAAATGGCTGCAAAGGGTGCATCAATATTCTACATGGACCTGTTGAAAACCTAAAAAAAAAAAAAAAAAACTGAAGTCCTGCTTGTAATGGAGCTTGACTCCACCAGACTTAATATTCCAGTGAGTGCCTGAAACAGAGAGGGTAAGTGTTTGTCATGGCAGACATTTCTACTTGTCATTGCAGAAAAAAAAAAAAAAAAAAAAAAGAGCACAGGTGGAACTAATAACACTAATGATGACTCTGCTCCATTAAGTATCCCAGTAAGCCATGCCAGTTAGTCAGCATGCATAATGACAGGGTCTGTGAGCTGACACAAAAATATAAAAAAAATAAATAAATAAATGAATGGGTACAAATAAATTTTAAATTGCACCTGTAATCTCACTGATTTTGTGTATCAGCTAATTCTGCAGTGACCAGTAACGCTCATAGGAAGGGTTGTTTACCAGTGAGTTATATATAGAGTCAATTACAGTTCTCCCATCTGAGCCAAATGACTGCTCATACTGCATCGAGCATCCAGAATATTTTCACACACTTTACACTTACTTTGCATATTCCTCTTCTTTTGCAAGATGCATGTGTCGCTGAGGAACAAAGTGGGGGGCTGTGGGCGTACTTCCATTACATACCAGAGTGTCTGGGTTAAATAAAGGGTGACAACGAGTCTTGTTTGTCTCACAGCCAGACCCTTTCAAGAGCTCTTACTGCGATCTGCTGAGGCGTGTGGAGATACAACCTTTTTTTGTCCACAGTCTTTATCACCTCCCTTTGCACAGACCAAGCCATGGCTAAAGGTTACTGTAGAGGATGTGTGTGTGAGATGTTTAATGGTGCTAAAATGTTTGCCACTGAAAAACCGACACATGATATTATCCTACACGATTTTGCCTCTGCTTTGTTCTTCAGCTGCCACAGATCAGACCCTTTGCTTTCATGGAGCACAGTGTCGACTTGTGAAATAAATCTTAATGGAAATCAAAGATAACCCACTCAAATCACCAAAAAAAACAAAACAAAACAAAAAAAAAAAAACACCCCAACCCTAAAATCTTGCAATAAATACATATTTCTGATGTGTTTAGCATATTGCCCAAGTTCAGCCACAGCATTAATATGAAGCACTATGCTGCACATAAACAGAACTGTGTTGGACATTATGCAGCATGTCTATACCTCAACAATAAGTTCTCATTGACAACTTGTCACCTGACTACAGAGAACGTGAGTAGATGGTATGGCAGTGAGGATGTGAGAGTGAGTGAGGTATGGCAGCAGTGTATTTTACATTTCTGATTCAGTCCAAGGGTTACACACTGAAGCTGACAACTAATTCAAAACCAACAAAATAAACAGGAAAGCACAAGAGAGCAGGTAAGAATGTGCAGCTTTTTCTTGTTCTTGGTGTGTGCCTGTCTGCCTTTTGAAATGTTCTCATTTAACTTTAAATGCGTTTTAATGAATTAGTTTTGTTTAATAAGTGTCCTCCTTCTGTGAGACAGAGTTAGTTGCAGAGTCTGCAAAGTTTTTTCACGCACAACGCCACTGGCTCAAGTTACATTTTAGCAAGTACCAAGTCACACAGACAAACAAATGACAGCCCAGTAGCTCCTCTCTTCTCTGCTTTTGGCCTGAATCATCGCCAATCAGCTGAAATGGCAACAGGTGGACTGCAATCAGACTGATGGGACAGCTGTTGTGGTCGCACCTGGAATGTTTTCTCCTCGTGAACTCTGTCCATGTTAATGAAGCAGTGTTATTTTGTAAGTTGCTGATTTATTAGATTTGAAATGTTTCACCACTGAGAGCAAACATCTACCTCAAATCTGAAGCTCAAAGTAAAGCAAGATGTAACCGTGTTGCAGACATTGGAATTAATATACAACTGACTGATTCCTTGTCTGTTTGTCTGTTTACTGTATTCATTAAAAATATTTTAATCAAAATTGCTGCTTTCTTTGCATTTTTATTTTTTATTTTTAGATGAGGCCTAGTACAAATATTTTAGATTAAATCTTATTGAATTCTGCGGCTTCATTTGCCATCACAGAAAATTAGAGACACATAAATCAGCTACATAAACCAGGCTTTTACACAAAGTTTTAAAGCATGGTTTAAGTAGCAGCTAGGGAGTGGTAAAATTGTTTACCTGTGAAGGATTTTCAGAACAAAGAGGTGTATTTACAAGAAGAAGAAGAAAAGCAGGATATAAGTGGGCATTTTCACCTACACAGCAGTGCAGTGCTGCTATTGAGAGTTGTAATGGAGAGGATACACTGAGTTAGTCTGACATTTTTACACATTCATTAATAAGCCTACTGTTTTCTAAAATAAAATAAAATAGCACTGACTGTACAAATCACTTCATTACATCGACCGCGGTCATGATGAAGCAATTTCTGCCTCACATTTTCTCTCTAAATTTAAGTTGCTTCGCCCTCCCTCCAAGCAGCAAACTTCTCGCGGAGGAGATAGATGGCCTGAAAATCAACACAACACACGACTGGAATATGGCAAGAACTGATGCAGAATTCCCTGGCTGATCCAACATCGTGAGTGCCTGTAGACATATACATAAAGATCACCATTTTTTTTTAAGAGAACAGAACCAGTGCTTTGGCTAAGAGTGTTTTTTTTTTCTTGCTGAATTTTCAAAACATGAGAGCAGATGGATGACGCAAGTTCAGGATGTGTCCCTGCTGGCACATATTTTCTGTTTACGCTGATTTACCAGACATTCATCGCACAATCTGACATTCAGTGAAATTGATACTGGTCAGTCTGACACAGATCATAACCAAAGTTTTACTAGACTCATAATTGGACAGTGTGACATGCGATGAACCTGTAAGATTGCTGTTTTCACACAGTGGGGGACAGATGTGAGTAGGCTTGGTGTTGATACAGTAGTTTGTTGTCCTCTCCGGATCAAAAAATCTCAGAAACGATCATATTGGTTTTTTCTAACAATATGTTCCTTTGCTGGACAGGTCAATTAAATCACACCACCTCTGTTTCACACCCTCTGCATGTCCTTTACACCAAAAAAAAAAAAAAACAAACAAAAAAAACACAGGAAAAAATAAATAAAACTGAAGGAAAGCCACAGTGAAACCACATCAGTTTCAAATTTACATTACTACAAAGTTAATTTGTAAATATTAACGTTGAAAGGTGCAGAATTGCCACCTAAACGTGGCCAGATGATGTATGTACGTAATTTAGGTATGTTTCTTATTCCTTGTAGAAATAGATGCTTTTCCTTCAGGCATTTATCTCATCATACCAGCCTTGCAAGCTATCACCCAGGCAGTTTCTGCACAAAACACAGAACTGATGGTAAACAGGCATTAAGCTATATGTTGCAAAAACTGCCATAAAAACACTGATTGAGATGCAAATTCTGAAGGTACTGTATAGGTTACATGTCCAAAGACTGCTCTTAAAATCCAAATAATACCAGTATATTCCATGTGTCTTAATTAGAAAATGCTAAGTTTGAAATAAGGCCAATTTCAGAATATCCAGAATAATAGTGGTTTATTAGTGTCCAGGTAAATGTTCTGATTAAAGCACAGTCTGTAAACCCCCACACAGCTCTGGCAGGAGGTCTAATCAGCCAAAATAAGTGAGAGCACCTGTGTGGGTGGAGTAAAACTGTGCAGAACCTTAATTCCCTGTGCCGACAGTGCCTCCAGCTTTGTTCGGCACTCAATATAACATAGTTGGCAGTGTCCGTGGTCAGGAACCTGGCAAGAGTTCATGTCTTTTGAGGTGGACCAGCAACTGCTGGGGCACATCATGACTCATTTGTGCCCATCCCTGGCTGAAGGCCATATCATAAATAGCTTTTTTTAAGGAACAAAGTTGGTTATCAAGCTATATTTAAGTATGAGTATCAAAGTGATGTGCTGAGGAATCAATTTCATGTCAAAAGGCTGCAAATGGTTTCAGTATCCTCATACTTTATCCTTTGTGAAAATGCCCAGATTCCATTGGATTCAAAACTTGCTTCTTGCTTCTAATTGTCATTCAAGCACAAAGGACATGGCTGATTTAAAAAAAACAAAACAAAGGATGTAGGTGATGTGGCAGTGTTTGGATCATCTGTCTTTGCTGACTCCCCTGTTTAAAGCATTATCTCACAACAGTGAATGCAGGTTTTAAAAAAGTGAATCAGTCCATGGGGACGTAATGGGGTGCAAAGTGGTAATAGCAATGGATTAACAGGGATTCAGAGGAGATTTGAGTTGATATTGAGTTGCATTGCCGGTGCTGCAAAGCAATTTTTGACAGGTGCTCTAGAGGAATACAATGACGGGAGTGAAAATACATTGATATTGAATTTTCATGAGGACCAAAGCAGTGCAATTACTATGCCTGTTTTTCAATGTAGCACACAATTGGACTGGGAATAGTTTCACTCAGTGCCTGGAAAGGCTCAACTGCTGTGGTTAGCTGACCCTGTAATAAAATAAACCATGACAATACCTGCCTAATCTTCTAATTTCAATTAGAAAATTTGAACTTTTTTGGGAAACAAAGGATGCAGTATATGTCATGCGAGGAATACATGTAGTTTTGAATTTGTATATTTTTCAAGAGTGAAGTTCTTGAATGAAAATCCACCAAACATTTATTCACATTAAATTCTGGAAACAATACTCCAGTTTGAGGTGCTATGGCAGCCAGTTTATAAAACATTTAAAGGGGCTATTAGTAAGTTTTCTCCACCGTCGAAAGTGGTTTCTTGTTGGGAGTGGGTGGTGGTGATTGTTGTGGGATAAGAGGTTAATACGGCATGACCAGTGCTATGTCTTCAGGGCAGATTGGAGGTTACAGTCAGTCACTATCAGAAAGTAGCAAGATGGGACATGGTTAGCGTGCTAACCTCAGCAGAAGAAAAGACATGATAGAGACAAGGTTAAGGAATGAAGTTTGATGCTAAACTCGCAACATTTCTTCGAGATTGATAACTAAACAGCTGTTAATGCTAATGCTGGCTATAGCAAAACTTACAAATCAATTAAATGCAAAGAATTTTATGTAAATAATAAACAGTTTTGCCTCATGCCTATCTTGTGAGAAAACAACTGCCTCTTTGCATAAAGGTTAAAACAAGTGATTTTAAAACAAGTCCCTTAAAATCACCAATGTGTGCTTCAAGCCTTGCAACAATAAAAAATTCTAAAATTAAGAATCAACTTTATTTCTCTGATGACTCAATGCCTAGGCTGCAGGTGGGAAATCATTATGGTGTTAATTTTTCAAAATTATTATTATTATTATTATTATTATTATTATTATTATTATTATTATTAATTATTTATTTTTTATTTTTTTATTTTTTTTATTTTATTTATTTTTTTTTTTTTTATCTTATCTTTAAATTAATGAATAACAGGTAAGTACTGAAACTCAGAATTCACTGTTGTTTATGTGTTGCTATGAAGGTTTTCCTGGAATATATTGACATATTCATGTTCTTGGAAAATCAAACTCAAGGCTTCAGATGTCCTCATGCTGCAAGGTTCCGTGTGATGTATTTGATTATTATGCAAAAAAAAAATTTATAATACCTTAGGCCCCCCTGTTAAAGCCACAATCTAAATGTATCATTTATTTATCCGGAGATGATGGACAGAAATGGAATATTTGTGTTCCACATTTAATATGTATATAGGTTTTCCCTCTGCCCAGTGACTAATCTTATGGTGCTTATGGTACTCCACATGCATGAAGGAGAAGTGTTAACATTAAATTTGCATCACTTGCACTGCATACATTTTCTGTCAGCCGAAATTGGCATCCCCCTCAGCAGACGCTCTCTTAGGAGAACTGTTTCAGTCGTTTTGGTACACCATGGATTTCACTGGTCAAATGACAGGCCAAGCCACAGATGCAACCAACTATTGTTATGTCAAAAATTTATATGACAGTCAAGTATTTATGGACTAGAGCTGCTGCAGTTTAAACAAAAACAAATTTTAATGTCATTATTTTGTTCATGTTGTAAACGAATAGACCTACCAAATGTTGCTGCCACAACAGTCCCACACTAACAATCTTTCAGTGGATACAACACAAAATATCATACCACACTCTGAAAAATCTATAACACCTGACAAGCTGTATATTCCATGACTGTAAAAAAGCTACTATTAAATTTGCATGCAAGAAGCTTTTTGTTTAAGCTGTTCAGCTAAGCCTCATTGTTGTCTCAATCTACAGTTTGTGAATTAGTTAGGAACCTGAAACAAACACCAACATCATAGGTCTCTGGTTATAAATGTTACTAAAAGTTATTTTACACATTCCAGTAAGTGGAATGGTATGACTAGGAAATATATTCTTCTTTGGAGAAATCTGGAAATAAAGCAGTGAAACAATGGGCAGATATAGTCTATCACATAATCAAAATACTGTAGATGGAGATTTCTTCATGTTTCTCCTAACTACATATTATATCTGATTTTTGTACATTTTGTTTAAGCTAAAACAAACCCTTATGTCAACATGCTGTCAGGTGCAATGACCTGGGGAGGGGGGGCTTGAGCACTCGCCATTTAGCCTCCTAGAGAGAAAGTGCCCTTTTAAAAATAAATAAATAAATAAAAATTATTAATAATAATAATAATAATAATAATAATAATGTGCAATAAATTAATAATGTAGAATGTTAATTCAGCATTCTGATCCATTGGGATAGAAGTTGAAAAATTGCCTTTATGAATTTGGGCCCCTGTCCCTCTAACATCCTCTGCTCTGTTCCAGTATCAACATATTTGAAACTTGGAAAATATGTTTATTAATAACATATCCTCATTAAATCAAGAGAAAATCTAATCCTGTATGTAAATGTAATTTCTAGGAGACAGAGTTGGTTTGGCTGTGAACAACTAATTTTGAATATAATGAATTTTGAATGAATGAATGTACTATATCAATACACAACATCAGTGTCCTATTACCTTGATGTAATTACGTTTGAAAATAACAGAGGTAGATTCACATTTAACTTTGGTATTACTTGTGATGCAGTCACACAATTCTTTTGCCTCTTTAACAAGTGAAGCCAGGTTTTTATCAGGAACATTATAACCCACATGCATCTGTTAAAACTAGGTAAAGCAACCAGCCGAAACATTGTTCCATTTGTTATGCACTAAAAACAAAAACGGAAACACCTGGAAGCCAAGCTGATGTGTAAGTTGTTCATCATTTTTTCCTCACATTCCATTCACCTTATTGCCACAGCTGCAGTCCACAGCAGAGACAGATAAGAAATAAACGATCTTATCATATCAAAGAAATAGACCATACATACACAGAGAGTACAGATTGCTTAGAAAAGCAAAAACAGATTAAGATTGCTGCTACCACATATCTTTATCTTTTTGCCATTATAGACATACTCACCATCTTTTGTTTGGCTGTCATTAATCCATCTGAATAGTGATGAAATTGGGTCACTGGAAGCTGGTTAGACAATAGCCCAGGAATGAATGTTGTTGAGGAGCATTATTGGGTCCAGTTCAGATACTGTACAGGCCTGTTCTGCTGTGACTCTTTATACAGCACGTTTAGAATTAATCAACTCATGTCAGGCTGCACAAAGCACATCACACAAGATCTTAGCAAGTGGAAGAAAAGACATTACAGTGGTGCATGAATTGAGGTTTAGCACATATTTTATTTTTAGAATGGCATTAGAGAAAAGATGTGCATCTCCCTATACAACACAGTAGAATCCTTACACAATCCATACAGAATAACACAATCTTTTAGTTTTTCTGTGTCACATAATATTGTAGATGAGAGTTAACAGCGGTCATAAAGAATATGATCCATGTTCTAATGCATTTCTCCTAGCAGTTATGCAAGGTAACCACTTACCATCAATCACTTCACACCTAAACTAAAAGTTAACTTGGTGGTATGCTGTTATGCAATATTTACAAAGATAATAAAGTTAGTTAATTAAAGTCACTGAACAAAAGAAAATATATGAAGCTGGTTATTAAATGTGTCCAGTGCAGTTGTCTTCTTAAGGCAATTACAAAATATGCACACAATAACCTAATACAGATATGAAATGAATCAATACTTTTACTTTTAAATACTAAAATGAACAGAGGAATTCAAAGACATTTCAAGCTTTTGTATTAGTTTGACTCTAAATTTGCTAATGACTTGGGGTTGAGGCGAGTGCTGGGGATCATCGGGTTTACCAGTATCTGTGGCCAAATAAACCACTGAATTTTATCACCAGTATGTGAGCTGGAATGAATACATCACATTCTGTACATTTCATTTACTATCTGCATCCAACTTCCATTACAGACTGTAGCTAGGAATGCAGCCAAAGGTAAGAGGTATAATTCAGTTTGAAACAGACTTTCAAAGTAATGCATTTGCTAGTTTTTGGAGCTATCCACAGCACTCCTCTAAGTGAGTCGATATCTATCGTTTTCTGGCATCACACAGGATGGTAATGTTGAGAGATAAAACAGTGTCCTTTGTGCTTAACGTTAAAGAGTTGCTGTGGCTGGTAAATGTTTTTGTTACTGTACTTTAGCTCTCGGGCTGGTGGTTTGGTCCACAAACTCCAAGCTCTGAGATCAATGTTTTGAAGTAGTCCTAGCTCAAGACTGCAAATCCCAATTGGCTCCACATGTATGTCTGTGAGAAGAAATAAGTCACCTTACAACTAAAGTGTATCCTTAAGAAATGTTATGTAATTCTAACAGTGTCCCTCGAAAATATAATGTAGGAAGATGTCACCGCCAGATGTGTGTGAGGTATACTGTTAAGGTTTGTCCTGTTGTTATGAAAGAACTGAAATCCTTTTAAACCTGAAAACCTAGCACTCTTGTCGAAAGTTGATTAGAGCTTGATGCTCTTAGTGAGATGTTGCCGAATGGAAAGGTTTCCAATTAGAAATAGGCTTCCAGTAAACACAAGAGCTCAGCAGCACCACACTGCAGAAAACAACATGGACAAAGGACTTCATACAATTTTTAGAGCTTAGTAATTTTTGATTCATGGCTTATACCCTGTTTTGACAACAACAAAATGTTTAAATGTTTGCTTGTGTATGTCTTTCGTCATTCTGTTCACACTGGTTCGGTGCTACTTGTTTGTTAAAAATGGAAGGGCATTGTGAAGGGCAATGTAAATGTGGAAGGAGGAAGGTGTGAGACAGGTGGGTGAGGGATGGGAACATCAAAGAGAATAATTAGCAAGGATGAAGAAATGCATTTTTCTACACTTACCATTATCTTATTGCAACTGTACACTTAATGCAAAATGTGAAACTTCACAGAAAAATGACTCCTGAAAAATGCAGCTTTTTCCTCCCCTTTCCAAGGTGAGAGTTGGTGTCTTTCTTATCAGCAAAAGGACCAGCTCTTGGAGAAGGTGAAGAAATGCCTTCCAGGCAGGTTTGATGTGCTGGATTTCAATGAAGCTTCTCCAGGGCTCCCAGTCACTGAGCAGCCTCGCTGGTGCAACTGCCTGAACTGACAGGAGATGCCTGCAAGCAGAATAACTGCAGACTGGATGCAACCAACTGAATCACTAAGCTGGCCTTCTAAAACCTTTGTGTTCTGACAATCATGTACAGATATAAGGTGTACAAGCAGAATATCAATGTCAACCTGGTGAAGGTTAAAAATACTTTGCTCATGCTGAAAGCCAAAATATTGTACCTCTAAGTGATTAATAATCAGGTGAAATGGATAATCAGACTATCAGAATGTTAGCAGTAGTGTCCAAGACTGTTAATGATGTGTGCATTACGTGTTCTATATTCAAACATTCCCATATCTGCTGGTTACCATCAAGAGGTCAGTGTGAGCTGTTGGCTGACTTTCCACAAGATCAAACATGACCTTTAAATATTTCTTTCTTTCTTAAAGTACCATAGGTGTAGCTTAATCGAGGTGTGCTTTGAATGACAGCATATGTAAAGGTGCAAACTGTAACTATAGAAAACTTAAACCATAGAAAACATGGCACTGACACTGAACCTTTAGGTAATTAAATTTACTCTATTAATCTCAACCTTTGAGAAAATAGGCTATTATAAAACTGCATGTATGTTTTGAGTTACTCGACTCTGACCCTGTCCAGATATGCAGGTCATCTGCCTTGCATAGAATGTCAGTCACTTTGTTGGCTGTATGTGCATTAATGAATGAAAGGCTTTAGCTTTGTTTGTATCTAGCCATTTATCTTTTTTCTATATCATGTTCCAGTAATGACAGAGAACCTGCCACTGCCTGGTGAACCAATGTAGAAGCTATAACAATGAATACAACAGTCATTCTGCTGCATTTCGCAGTCTTTCCAAGGTTTCCTTCACTGACCAATACTGGAAGCATTAGCAAAACAAATGCCATTATCCTTGAGATCTTTAGTCCCTTACACTTATGCTAACATGTTGACTAGTTTAAATCACAACGATGTTAAGGCTGTAGTATGTAATCCTGGAGATACTAGCATGAGTTGGCCAAATTTTGAAACTATCCAATTGAAAAAATCCCACCCCTCCCTTCAGACATCTCTCCAAAGCCACTACCCCAAAACACACAAATGCGTACTGATGGACTGCCACTAGATGCTCACTGTACATAGATCTAACAAACCCCCTCTTCCCAAAGCAAAACAAAGATAATTACCTGTCTAACAGAAATAAAGTCACCATTGCATTGCTTTTTAGGTCCCTCTTTTTAGGTGCCTCCACTGTAGTATATTCCGTCATTGTATATTCTTGTCCAATCTCTTTTTGGTTGTAGCTTTTTCTGCTACCAACTTCCTCTTCCAAAAGCTGATGCTGAATTCATGGCCTTAGGTGGAACTGGCTGTACTTTCTCTGCCATTCCTGTGTGACATCTTCTTCTTGTTCCTCTTTATCTTTATCTTTACCTTATCTCTTTATCTTCTTAAACTGGAACTGCTGCTTGTCTGACTCAGCTTCCGCTTTAGCTTTTGCCTAGACTCACAAACACTCCAGTCATGCACGAGAGGGAACACAGCCTGGGTACTCAAAGGCCAGCTGGCTGTGGTAGGCCATCCAATCATTGCATTTGGGCCGAATGCAATTATTGAAAATATTTCTTATGTCCTTCTGACTGTGACAGAGGATGGATTTTTTTTCTTATTATTCTAAGAGTATCCTGATTCTTTTAATTCCGTCATACAGACAAATGCATATATAGACAGTAATTCTGTCTTGACCTTTATTCTTCTTTTTGTCACCTTGCTGCTGTGCTTGACACAACCCAATTCCATGTTTTCGTTTGCTACTAATGGCCTGTGTTTGCTGTGACCCATATAAAGTGAGAACAAAAGAGGTCATGGAGGAGTCTAACCTCAAGACACAAAGCAAATTGGGGTCCTCAGTGTAGCTGCCATTAAATGCTCACGAGGTGCAATTTAGCTATTATACTGTTTCTGCCTTCAGTTGGCTGAGTGCACACTACCCTTTTCTTCAGTCCTGTTTTCTTATCAACACCCTCACAGAAAAATACAACCTTTTGCTCCCTTATCTGTCTTTTCCAAATGCTCAAATGATATAAAAAAAACCAAAAAAAAACTAGTCAAAAGAATGAAACGTCAAGCATTATGCATTTTATGTTTCGTCCTACTTGAATTAGTACCCTTTAATCTTTTGACTGAGATTTGAGGTCAGACTAACCACTTTTGTTTTTGTGTTTTTAATTAATAACTATTTCAAAAGCAACTACATACATATACATATACATACATACATACATATATATATATATATATATATATATATATATATATATATATATATATATATATATATATATATATATACATACATATACACACACATAGATAGATAGATAGATAGATAGATAGTAATGTCAAAATATTTGACATTACAACAAGACACTGTTTGTGTATCAGTGTATTTGTGTTTCTAATAAGACTTTGGAGCATGGCAACTTTGTTCGCAATGCACTAAGGCCACATATAGAATGTGTGCATATAAAAACTGTTAAAGCAAGATAATCTTATGAAGAAAAAAATATTAAAATAATACACAGTGAATATGGAAAAGGAACTGATGCTTCCATAAAGACTGAGGCACAGTGAACGGAAGGAAACTGAAATAGAAAAAGCCAACAAACAATATTGATACAGCAATGCAAACGTAAATGGCTTTTTTTAGTAAGCTTAACTCAGAGCCTAAATTTCCATTGACGCTGACATAAAGGATAATTTGGTGATAAAAATGTAATGGCAATTATTTTGTAACCTCTTGCGTAAGTATGTATTAGTGATGGCGAAACAAATTATTGATATGTTTTAAATCATTTGTGTCTTCATTTGTGATGTGGCTAACAGTAACAGATCATGGCCGTACCCAGCATTTAGTCTGGTCTAAAATAACTCAACTTTGGTGCTGCAAATATGTTGCACGACACCAAGATAATGAATGATCTTGTCATTATTACACAATCTTTAATCTGTAGAGCGGTTCTTTGATTATGTAAACATAGCAGACGGGCATCTGAATGCACAGAAGTCTGATACAGGTAACTGGAGGATTTTACTAGTGGACTGCTCATCTCAAGACATCATCTGATAAAGAGCTCCCATCCTTCAAACAGTGATGCTGGCTGCTTAGTTTCACTTGAGTCAATTAAGGAGAGAGAGAGAGAGAGAGAGAGAGAGAGAGAGAGAGAGAGAGAGAGAGAGAGAGAGAGAGAGAGAGAGAGAGAGAGAGAGAGAGAGAGAGAGAGAGAGAGAGAGAGAGAGAGAGAGAGAGAGAGAGAGAGAGAGAGAGAGAGAGAGAGAGAGAGAGAGAGAGAGCTCGATCCAGCCAAACCACTAACATATACAGGTAAGGACTGCCTCCTCAAGAATAAGTCATACAAACATAACCATACTTAGTTGTAGGAGAAATATCCTTGGCTTAAATTTTCACTTTTAGTATTTCAAGGCTGGAAAAATGCTACTGAAGAGAAGTGGGCCATCATTTCGAGCCACAGTTGTAGTCCAGGGCACCTAAAGGCCTGAGAATCTTCTGTCAGTTGCACAAGGTCAATAGAAAATCATTAATTCTGCTCAAAGCAATGCATACACTGAGAAGGTTAGTGTGAATCACAAAGCTCTCCTTTCCAACCTAGACGTTATAATCAGTCTGTCAAAGAGGAACATAGCTCTGTGTGGTAAATGGACAGAAGAAAGTGAAGATGGCAACTTCAATCAATTCACCACACTGAATCATCATCTTGAGACAGCACTAAAAACTGCCAAATACCTAAGACTGAGGATTTAAAATTATGTAACAGGATGCTGTGAAGCTGAGATTCAGGAGGACATAGTTAAGGAAATAAAAAGCCAGGTTTTGCAAATGAATCAGTGCTGGGTCAGAAATTCATGCCTGCATTCATGACATAAGCAATGACAATGGAGCCGAAATGTATGGGTTTCTGCCCTCTTACCAAACAGAATGCTGCATCGAACACAGAGGCCATTTCTCTTAGTTGGAGAAGTGAGGTCTGGAGCTTGAATATCTCAGAAGGCAGGGCTATGATGGACCACAACAACGCATTACAGAGCTTCAACCACAGGCACTATTCACATAATGCCGAAGCCATGCACTCATGTCTTGTGGAAGTCCATTGATGTTCTGACATCCCCGCTCAGAACGAACACAATGGCTACCATTATGAATGTCGCAATGTTTTTCTCTGCGTCTGTTGTTAGGAAGAACATATTACAAGGACAATGGCATAAAAGCAAGGAAACACAAGCAAGTGACAAAAGAAAACCAGGAGGCCTCCCACTCTTGTCGGACACACACTGGGCCTCCAGAGGGAAGGTAGTGGGTGCTTTTCTGTAGCCCTTCAATGCAGCCTACTTGACACCTACACCACAGTATAGAGTCATTTGACACACTTGTCAATACTGTCACAAACAAACAAATTTGCAGGTTATATCCAGCCTTTTACTAAAGAGTCACAGTCACCAAATACTGACCTCATGGCTGCCTGCAAAAATGTGGCTGAGATCATTTTGCTGATAGAGAATGAGGAGGGCTTCAGTGAAATTTATGACAAGTGACTTGCCAGGACCATTGATATGGTTCCAGTTAAAAAAAAAAAAAAAAAAAAAAAGTGCAACTAATAGGCTGCGAAACAGAGGGAACACACCCACACAGTCAATAGAAGAATATTACAAACTCAATCTGTTCTACCCTGTTAAGGGCAACATGGCAGCAGGTTTGGTAAAGAACCAACCTGAAATAGTGCTAGCTTGGACAGCACACACACACACACACACACACACACACACACACACACACACACACACACACACACACACACACGATGAATCAATTGCTCCTACATATAGTTTTTATTTGATTTGAACGGTGTCTGTCCTGTGAATTTCCCTTCACTTGAACACTGTAATTAGACATTGTCAACATTCATTTTCAGATATTTTGTGATAATTTTAGCCTTGTCTGTATTTCCAAATTGTTGTGTAGATCATTAACTGCAACAATTAACCTGACTGTCATGCATTAATGTTGACAGATAATTTATGCTACTGCCCATTGACATGATTTTAAAGCTATTGGTACTCAATTTCTGACCTCCAAGCATCTTAAAATGCACATATGTAGATCAGAGAAATCATAATAAAAACTATGTCTCATCCCCCATCCATGGGGGGTTTGGTTTATCCAGTAAATCAAAACGATAAGGGCTGAATGGTGCACAGGGTTGGACTTGTGATTCTCAGTGGGAATGGCAGTACTACCTGCCCCTCAACCAATCCTTGCATCTTAAATGAATCCATTTAACTGAGTGTTAATATGAGTAATATTGCTTAATGCAGATGAGGGATTTATATGGAAGATTTCCAATCCACTCAGGCGTTGGTGTTCAGTTGTTGAACTAAAACCAATGAAATCATTTCCTCTCCTGAGATGTGATGGAATTCCCCCTTCAGTGCTTGCCAAATTGTTTCTAATCTGAATTTTTTTCACTGTTGTGTGTCAAATCTACATAATCCCATGATTTCCAATGACAAGATGTATGTTCTGCTTGACTGAGTACGACAATTGTGCCTGTTGTGACACAATGGTTACATAATATTTGGAAATGCATTGTGGAACTACCAGAGGTGGCTTGTGCAAAGATAGCAACATCTCCCATTGCTGGTTGGAATCTGAATGGGCTAATGGGCCATTACCCTTAAGCTAATTGATGTTGCTATGGTAACTGCATACATGCTTGTGGTTACAGTTCTGCTAGTGTAGCCATATTTACCAGCTACCAATGTTTGTAGCGGCCTCTAAATTACAACGGTCAGGTCAATACTTTGTCTCAATCAATAAACATGGTTGGTGTGTACCTGTGTATAATGTACAAGGAGGGAGTCATTATTATGTGTTTCAAAGGAAGAGTCTTAAATAACAGGCCTCGCTCTTTGTTTGTTCATGTGTAACACCCGCTGTGCAGTGTATCCTGGGGTGAGCAGTAAACGCCCTGCTTCAGAGGAAGACAGTACAGTTTGCAGTTTTAAGCAAGCAAAACGTATCACCTGAAAAAGCTTGCTCTCTGCTAAGTTACTGCAGAAATGTTCAGCCATTATCTTATTTACAACAATACCACCAAACCAAATAGGTGTAAGCTTACTTTTAAGATTATTCCACCTCAAAAGCTTATAGTGTTGAATCTGCTTGGATGTAACTTACTTATTTGGCTGGCTCCCTGTATGCTCACTTTGATTTGTTTTCCTCACCCTTTCAACCAATTTCAGTCAGGGCAATAATTGTGTCTGTTGAAAACATTTCCATTTCATTAAAATGTAGTCACATGAATAGTCCCCATGACTTACTTACATACAGTACTGTGAGCTGCACTATATGGGCTGTTATTCAGTGCAAAAGGTCCTGCGAGGTCAAATTATATTTTTCCATGTAATGAATACAAATTGAAACACAAGCTTCTGGTTGCTTGGTCAGTAAGGGTGTGTTACACTACATATGTCATAGAAAGGATATAAGGTTTTGTTATGTCCTGTAAACTTTAACTGCACACTGTAAAATACTGTGTCTACAGAAGGGCCCATCTGCTGATGAACACGAACAGTGTTTATAAGTGTTTGTCTATTCTGCAGAAACATAGCATGGCACACATCTGGCCACTTTGTATGCACCATTCGAACCATTTATAAAGAATGAGGCAGAGTGCATTTTAATTACAGTGTGCTTCAAAATCCTCTTAAGCAGAAATGAACTCAACTCGTGAACCCACTCCAGTGAAATGGTAATTAATGAGAGGGAGTTTAATGGAGTTCCTTCACAATGTGTTTTGATGTTAACCGAGTGTGACGTAGTATAGATGTGGTAAAAAGTAACGGACAGAATGTATTTTTTTTTAATTGTGAGAAGGTGGTAAGGTACATGTATTTTATGACAGCGTCTTGTAAAGTAAAATCAAATATGGAAGGTATTATCATGGTATAAACTGTATATTATTATAGTATGTCTGTATATTGTATATTTATTTGGACAATAACAAGTAACTTAGACCATGACCATCTGATAGACCTTTATTATGGAAGGTGGTATTTTGTGTTGCATTAAGGAATTGCTATATCAGTATTGGACTAAAGTGACATAATTCTTTGAAGCGTTACTATCTAAACCAACATGCCCTAAAACAAGCTTGGCAACATCTGCAACCTCACTGACAATGAAGTTCATTATTTTGGATAAAGCTGCTCTAAGGCTGACTAATTATTGCCTTTGGTATTGGCATAAGAAACAAATATAACTGTACGCAGCCAAGACTTCTGACTAGCCAGTCTGTGAATGTGAAACTGGTGGTTTAGTTCTCCTTTGAGCAATGCACTGCAGCTTTCATTAGACTGAACTTCGCAGTGTTTGCACTGGACAGCTCTCACAATTTTCTTGCCATTTTGTTCCAGCAGTGCTGGACAGAACAGATATAATGCTCTCTAATGACAGCACTTTTATTACTGCTGTAAATGCTGAATTCACTGTGGTAAAATGGGTGTGCTCTAATTAGGTTTTCAGCTTCAATTATGGTCACCTGAAAAATAGAAAGCTCTGGATGCATGAGAGTCCAACATCTTAAAACCTTAATCTAATGCACTGTCTTGGAACCCAAATGTGAACTAAAAGTTGGCCCCACTTTCAAAATTCATAGCACAGAACGTGAAAGCAAACTGATCTATGTCTTAAAGACCTCCTCCAATGAAAATCAAGTGTTTAAGCTTGTTAACATGTCCATATGGTGTTTTTTATGTAATACAAGACATGAGTGAAATAAGCAGTCAACACCATTACTGCACATTTCCACCTTGGAACTGCAGTGAAACCAATGACAGTCTCATGGAAACGGATTCAGACAGCCAGGGATTCATACCTGACGTACCTATGGAACCATTCCCGTCAACTTGAGGGAAACACTGTCATTCCAGAGAACGAGAGATGACATTAGCATAACCACTGTGTCAACCACTGCCGGTTGCAAGCTAACAAACAACATAAACAAATAGAAGATGCTCATTATGCTAACCATTCTTTTATGTCAGGAATTAAGTGTAGATGTGCTTCCAGACCCAGTTTTACAATTTTTTAGCAAAGTATTTTTTACATATTTCAAACATGCTTTAAATTAAAGAGATTAAAATGGTACTACCCCCATACAGCACTGCACTTGTTAAACCAGAATCAGAAAGATCATATATTTTATTTATTTATTTTTTGTATTCTTCTTCAGTGTCAGATCCTGATGCCTACATTACCCACCCAGAGATTCAGTTGTGTCATGCTAGTTGGGGCTGATGTAGCCTGAGCTACTAGCCTCAAGCAGAGATGAAGAGCAGGCTGTTCTGGTAACCTCACTTCTTTCTAACTCCACACCTGCAGATTAATATTTTTTTCAAACTCATTGAAAAACTTGTTCAAACTTGTTAAACCCCACTGATGTTACCTCAAGTGACGTCAATTTTTTCCATTTCAGTTTCAATTTCAGATTTTGGGCAGCTCTCTTTGGAGCCAGAAAAAGCTTTTTTTTAACATATGTAGTAGTACAAATGGGCTTTGATGTGCAAAATAGGCATTAGTTCCTCTTAAAAACTACTCAATCATAACCAGTAGGAAACACACATACACAAATCTTATAATCCATCTATACATCAAAATGTTTTATATATTTATATGATCATAAAATTACACTTTGGGGTTACACTTATTGTTATAATTATTATTATTAAAATTAACATGTCAGTGCATGGTTGGGTAAACCAACATATCATAAAAGCCAGACAGGAGTGGCTCCTTCTGTTCAGTGTCTCCGTGACCCACATTTCAACCCTGTTCAAAACAAGTGTAGTGTACACATGGTGTAAATCAGTACTCCTCAAATCTAGTCCTCGGGGTACAGAGCACTGCTGGTTTTCTACTCCACCAGGTGGTTAATTGCATTCACCCGTCATCCCAGGTCAGAATCAGCCTCAGATCACAAACACAGAATGAAGCTTGTCTGGCTGAGTAGAAACCCAGGAGTACTCTGAGCTCTGAGGGATAGATAAGTACAGCTGGAAACACACTTGTGTCAGGTTTTGATTGTATCCATGTCAAAGTCTTGCATTCAAAGGTTTACCCAACTTCTTGGCCACTCAACACAACACGTATGAAGAAACAAACCTCAGAGCGTTGTTCAACAGATCCCTGCATGGTTGAAAATCAGACATAGGGGTAGACATATTAATCAGGCCTCAAATAACTAAGTCAATAAGTCAATGCATTTGACACCATACCTCAGTTCGATTTGATTTCAAGAGTTACTCAATGCTTCAAAGATGCTTCAATTACACAAATAAGGCAGAAAGAAAACAAGCATGTTTGATTCAGTGCCAGCTAAACACTGAGTGTATGTGGGATTTCACTTGTTTTTCAGCACCACACAACAGTTTCATTAGCTTGTGATACTGTTGTAGATGTCTAATTTCACATTCACTAGTCTGACGGAACAAGAAATGGTCACCTCCTCTAACATACAGTTTGCAGCTTTCACTCCACCTTCATTATACTGCACAATCAGCAAAGTGAAGTTGTCTGCTGCAGAGACAGGCTCCTGGCAGTCCATTGTTCATAATTACTGCAGCTACTCACACTTCCACTGTCAGCTAAAACTGGCCCAATTAAGATGTGTCTCACTTCTCTTCTATTCAGTTTTATCTATTCTTTTGCTATTTTTCATGATTTTGTCTTTTATTATATCACACTTAGTTCTTACCATGCATTGTGATTGTAAGCAAGCCTTTACACAGTGTAACACTATGTAACACAGCCCACTAAATTGCAACTTCAAGAATATCACTCTGCTTTGCTTATAATTCATAATTATATGTGTTTATTTAGAAAGTGGCAAGTGAATTAACCGATCACATTTTGATTTACAGTGGGTAGGGCCAAAAAGTATTGGTCTATCCCTGCTTGAAGGTTCAAGGCCATAGCTATCTCACAGGCTTTACCTTTTTTCTTTCCAGTGGCTCAAGCTCATGATCAACAACTTCAGTCAGTCAGTCAGTCAGTCAGACAGCAGTCACAGCACAGATGGAAAAGTGATGGCAGGTTGGAAGAGATGGTTGAAGGTCTAACTAATTCTCACAGTTTGACACCGCATTTAATTGATCTAAGCATCTAAACTCTGCTTATTTCTTAGATTTTCACACCTATCCCATGTTGGACACACACTTTTTAACGCATTTGTTTCTGATATGACAGTTAAATAAGGATGGAAATAGATGAGCATAAGTACAATGGGTAAATATTTTTTAATGCTAAAAGGTCTAAATTCATTAATAGTATAAATCCAAGCATCTTTCTTTGTTTTATCTAATGAACATTTGGTTTTAAGATCACATGGTCTTGCAGTGGTTTCTGAAGGTCCTGCACCCCCTCCTTGACTTGGCTCCCAGATAGCTGCTGTGATGTCCTATTCTGTCAGTGAGATGATGGCCACCAGGGCTTAGCAGCAGGTAGGCATATAGCTCTGTTTATTTCACAGTGCTTCTCTCAACAGCTCTCAACAGGTGATAAAGGACTTGTGGAGGAATCCTGCTAACATAAGCCCTGTGGACTTCATTGTTAATAAGACCAGTCACCACCAGCTTGTCAGGAATACTAAAAGATCTGCTGCCTTCACTGCTTGCAGATGGTTAGTCAGTAATGGTGTGTATGAATAAGCAGTGTGTGAGTGTGTATGCATGCATTTGATGCAAAAACAGAAAACAAGCAAATTAATATACGGACGAGATAGATATTAAACATTTTCCTGTGACTTTTATTAGTGGAATAGTAGTCTAATTAGCTTTTAGTATCTGGTGTACCGTGACTTCCTCTTTTCAGTCCTCTTCAAAAATATTCTTACCTGCCTGCTTCCCTCAGTCGGTGGCAAGTCTGAGTAATGTTAATTAACCTTGCAGGATATTGGCCTGTCTCCAAGAGGGCACAGAGAGAACACGAACAGAGTCGTACGATGACACAGCAGAGTCAAATCATGCACAAATGGTACTAAATGCAAGACACTATAGATGTTACAAAATCTATTGGCATGGGTATCCATTTACAGACAATGCCAATTCATGTGAGTGTGCAAGAGTTAAATAGAGTGAAATGGGCTGCATTTCTTACTCAGACAGGATGTGTGCTCTCACCAGACCATAATGCTACAGAGATTAAGAGAATAAGAAAAAAAGCAGTCGGCAACATAATCAAAAATAGACAAAAATTGTGTTTGTTGACTGAATCAGTGGCAAGTCTGTGTCGGTGGTCTGCTTGTCGGCAACTACTGCCAACGCAGAGCCAGACAAAATATCTTTTTAATTGCTCGAGTTGGATGGACCACAGCAAATGATATCACAGAGACATTGCTGGCATGTCTTCACAGATATGGCTTCGATGACCACTTTTTGGGTGAGTGTTTTGTGGCCTGTACATGTGGAGCATCAGTAATGCTTGGCAGACCTGCAAGGGTTACTTCAAAAGCTTTGTGCTAGATTTCTAGACCTGTTTGTATGGCACTGTTCGAATCATCATCTCAAATTGGCAGTTCTTTTCAAGGACGTCAGTGTACTTGATCATTTTACATTTTCCTGTGATAAGCCAAACTCTTTACCCTTTGGGAGGGAATTGGTTCAGTGTGCACAGTGTCGGGCTTGCTGTCATAGGATGTGTTTTGTCAATTTGCTAGGTGGCTTCAAGTGAGAGAACCATCAAAGCTGTTAACGAGAGCAAAATACAGGGAACTAAATGATGATCTCACCTCTGTGCCCTTTGTTTTTAATCTTGGAGTTATGTAAGATGCTGTAATAGAACTCAATGATTTGTCAAGAATCCTCCAATAGAGAGGCCTGACGCAGACAAGCTGCTGGCTCGACAGATGCGGTCTCTGAGTCCATGATTTCAACACCTGGCCTCTACACAAAAAAGAATGTAGCCCTGCATGATGATCAAAAGATCATGAACATCAATGCGGGATAGTTCTTTCGCAGCATTGCTGATAATATGAAATGCTGGAAGACCCAACAACTTACTCTCATGTCAGCACATAAAAAAACTCCTCATGCAGAGGTGGCAACCAACTGACGACAGATGTGAGGGTTCTTCAATCAGACACTTGGCCTGAGGGAAAACTGGACATACAGCACAGTGATGCAAAGGCGCCTTGTTTGTGTGACACACTAAAAGTGGAGAGAAGTATTCTGGGATTTCGGGAATACAAGGAACTAAGGGCATCCCAGACACCAGCTGCCCCGAAGCCTCGACTCAAAGCTGTCCACATCATTGCTGTGTCTACCTCTTCAGCCTCCAATAGCATGGACAATATTCTTACTGTCAAAAGGAACTCCCTTGCTATAAGCAGACTGTCGAACCTGGTTTTCCTGAAATGCAGTGGGCCACCATTAGAACACTTCAATCCACAAAGTTATGTAAGGTCATGGCTGCTGAAGGGAAGAAGATGCAAAGCCCCTCACTGTTCAAGCACAGCTGACTCCAAGACTTGCTGGAGCCCTTCCTGTGGCAATACGTATTCGTCAACTTTTCTGATGTTTCATTATTTCAAAGTACAATACGTGACAAATGATGTTGAATTAGTTTACCATTCCTCAGTGAATTTGTCACCACAACTGATTTTCTCCCTCACAGTCACTCTGAGCCTCTGCCTGGCAAAGGAAAGGAGAGATACTGATCAAACAGCAGTCAAAGAACCTGGCAGTTCAGTTTAACCCCAGATCATACTGCTGCCATTGCTGTAAGTGTGTTAAGATCTTATTCATTATGAATGACAGTGTTGTTTGTCTTCCCAAAAATGTCTAGTGCTTGCTGAATTTATGCCACCATCAAATATTCAATTGGATAATGCCATCTAATTGTTGACTGTTTCTTTAGAATAGCCAGTTAGGTTAATCCAACACAGCAGTATATCTCTTGACTGAATTCATTTCCACCTGCACAGCTGACCACGTGCTAATTCCCCTTCAGCCTAACTCCCTCTTCTATCTGTATTTATCTCTGTTGTGTCCATCATGAACATGGCGTGCTGGTTTGATAGTAAGAGACTCCTCTGATAGATAGAGAGTCACCTTGTTTTCACCCCCCCTCGCCCCCACCCCCCAGCCTGGTGACTTCATTGCACCACACACCAAAGCTGGTGTAGATAGCCTGAGGGCTAACTGGACATGGAGCATGTTGATGCAGAGGTGCCTCATTTATGTGACGCACTAAAAGCATAGAGAAGAGAAACTATCCAAGGATTTCACCAGGAATACAAGAGACGAAGGGCATTCCAAGGCCTTATGACTTCATTGCACCACACACAAAAGCCAAAGTGTACATATTCAATTATTTTTTGATGATACTGATATGTAAATAAGGGAAGTAGTGGCACACATTTTTTCCCACTTCAGGCGCTGTTATTAGTTGAAATTGTCATATACCAAGTACCAAGGTTATTGGTTAGAAAAAAATAATCTGTATTGTAAATGTATTTGATTATTTGTAAAGATTACTTATTTTAAAAATGGACAATTTATTGGGCCACAACCTTTAATTACTTGAACATCACAGCATTAGAGAATATAACTAAAGATTGGTAGAGACAGAAAAGTACCTGATCTTTATCTGAATGACCCAAGTTGAAGTCCTGATCACTGCATACATGTAAAGTGTCCTTTTCAAACTTTAAATGTCCCAAAGTGGAATGAGTAGAAGAACTCTTGTTGTTTGTGGAGCCCAGTCATCTAATGTATTGTGTTCAGAAAGAGAAATTCTGCAAGACACATTACAACCAGTACCAACATTTGATGCCAATGCAGGAATTACTAGTACATTTTTTCCCTCTACAGACTTTGTGGCTTTGCAACAAACACCAAAATAAAACTGAGTAACTATAACTTAATATATATGTTGGTGTAACCTAGTGCTCTTTATTATGGCAGTTGATTTGTAAACAATTATTTCTTAATGTTAAATACATATTTGTTTTATCTAATAGTGGACACTTTACACCCAAACCTTAAAATATGTCTTCACCTTCAAAATTAATGAGGAATAATACCTGAACCACACACACATTTTATAAGCAATTATTATTTATTTATGAGACACTTGTAACAATGATAACTTCCAGATCTGAAAACTGATGCAGACAATAGCTGACCCTCTGCACATTGTAAATCTCCTCTTCAGCTCTAAAGCATAAGGACTTTTTTGGAAAATAAGGACATGTCTTAATGGGAATGAAAAATAAATTCATTGTATTCAGTATATGTGTCTCTTAATTTTATTTCTAGTCCTGCTGTCCCAGCCTTCTAACCAGATCTACTCCAGCTCCCTCTTGCTCTGTTTTGACAAGAGGCTTAACTTGGGATTAACTGCTAGATGGCCTCCATTAAAGGGCTTGTGAAGAGGTTACATCCAGAGTGGGGTATAGTCTGCAAAGACCTCTGAATCCGTGGGAGGTCAGATGCCACGGAGCAGCTTGAGATTGCTGATGGATCACAGTCACTTCACTTATTGTTCAGTGAAATTATGAAAGACCTCTGAATAGTAAATGAAAAGGTGACCTCGCCTTTCAGCAATGCAAATGCTTCCCCTTCCCATTCCCTAAGAGTGCAGAGCACCTTTGCATCCAAGTAATATGGTTATAATGGGCTTGTGATCAGAGAGTGTATGTCCATTGAGACCACAGACCAGCAAACCAATACAATCAGAAAATGACTTGTAGTGGGACTGACAAGCGCTAAGAACCCTTTCACAATACAGGAAGTCATGTGATTCAATGCAAGCAATGTTTGAAGAATGAAGTACGAATTTTGCAAAGATATCAGTATCTACAAAGGAATAATTTTCACTATATTTGTCACCACATAGATGGTTTTTTTTTAAATACTAAACCTACAATCTTTCAGTTTACAGTTTAAAATATGCAACTATTATTAAAAATTATATTACAATAAAATCAAGAGGTGGGAAAATATGACACATACAGCTTCTCCTTCTTTTTTGTTTATTGGAAAAATACAGTTTTCACTTCACAACAAAGTGTTGAAATATATTGACAGGAAACATGAATTCTGTGATCTCTTATTTCATAACATTATATCTCTCTTGTGTTAGAAACCCTAAAACTGTATGCAGTATTTTCTCACCAAATTTCACACACTGTCTGGTTATGTAAGTTTCAGAACACACTCCACAGCCAGTATCATTTTAAACCTAACCACTTATAAAAGGTACATACAAAGGGAACCTAAACTTAGGATGCAGCAGGGAAAGCTGAAGTGACTCAATATAGACCCTAAAGGAGGAAGGAGAAAATAAAGTGGGATATACTTTTTATATTGCAATAAAAGATGGAGAAAAATAAAACAAGACAGGTCAAAGCTAAACTTGTGGTCAGAGAAACAGAAAATCATGGATTCTGTGGAGTGCGATGGGAGGATGTGGTAGGTGAAGCATGTCAATGAAAAATGGCTCCCTAAACCTGTGTCCCACAACAGAGGCAGACCAGCAGAGTAGAAAGTCTATAGCCTGTGCCCCGTGGAAGATGGATGCTGAGGATTTGCACCGTACCCTGTGTAACAGCACTGGGTGAATTAGGCATTCATGTGCTGAGTTTAAAGCGGGCTGTAAAGACTGTGTCAGAGGCACCAGTGGGAGCTGTGTGAGTGGATGTGGAAAGAACAAACAGACTGTGGCAGAAGGAAACAAAAGTTAGGCTTTAAAATGAACACAAGTTGTGCAGGGGCCCCGTAGGAGGAGTGTAATATTGATGTGAAAAACACAGCATACAGTTTAAGATATATACTATTGCACCCTGTCTACAGTTGTCTTGTCTCATATTACAGGTGCTCTTCCATTTCCCATTTCCAGCCACATGAGAGTTCACTGCCTCCTGAAGCATCGTTTTATGATTCAAGTCCATTTCAGTTCCCAGTTTGCCCTGTAGCATGCCATACATGCTTTGCATTTATCTTACTAGATGGTATATTGTTAGTCTGAGGTATGTTTTCTGAAAAAAAGCATGCTAGTTAAAATATTGCACATGTTTTGCTACCAGTTTGTTAGCTATTAAACGTCTTTACTGGTCTTCTAGTAGACGACCAATCTAGAGTACTTTTATTTGTGCGGTAGTCTCCCAGTACGTTATATTTTAGTGTGTTGGAATAGCTTGGTGGTATTTTAAAGTGATAGTTCAGGTTATTTGATGTTGGGTAATGAATAGTCAGTGTGTTACCTGCAGTAGATTCGGATCAGCAGGCTCCCAGTGAGGAGAAGCAGCACAGAGCACCAGCACACTGCTGTGCTGCCAGCAGAAAAAAACATGTTTTAGATACTTTTTGAAGATGCCCACCAAAACAATCCAATTATCTCTTGAAATGTATGCTTCATTTAGAATATTTTCAGCGTTTAATCTTCCCCTCAAAACAAAGTGAACTTTAGCTCTGTCTGATTGACTTGGCTGACCTGTGTCTAATACATTTAGCTGTGGAGGTATGCTTGTGCACAGGAATACAGTAGTTCAGCAGTTGAGAAAAAATGTAGTATCAGAGGAAAGTGCTATTTTGACGGAAATATAAAGCACTGAAAATATTCTAAATGAAGTGTACATTTCAATGGATATTAGATTCTTTTGGTGGGGATCTTGAAAAGTGTGCACAGCAGCACATCACTCTGCTTGTGCACCATGTTCCTTGCTGCCTCTCCTAACTGGCCGTGTGCTGATCCAAATCTACTGCACTGACTATGCATGGCTACCTCACACAACCCCACATCAAATAATTTTTCCCCCTTCACCAGCCTCTCTCAGTGCAGATATCTCGACTTATTTGATCCGAACAAGATCTGTTCCTTCCAGGTGTCCCAGCATGCACAATATCACAACCCCGGAATTGGGACACATAACTAGTGTGCAGCCATTTATTTCCGTAAAAACTTGCACTCGTGCTTAAACACAGTCTACAGAACACGCCCACACACATCAACTGTATACAAAAAGCCCACACAGCTCTGAGGAAAGTTTTATGGCCTTTTAGGTTTTAGTGACTGAATCACAGGGTTAAACCTGGTAATGGTAATGATGAAAATGTCATCGTCATTCCCATCATAAGTTTTGTTTTATGCGAGCCCCCCTGCTTTATTGTTATTATTTTGTCTGGCCAACAATTGCACTTAAATGTGAGCACAGGTTCAGTAAAGTAGCTGGCTTTTGCTGAGTATCACTATAGCTGTGTCCCAATTCAGGGGCTGCATCCGCCGAAGGATTCCCTTTCCAAACAGAAATGTGACGTTCTGGCCAACAGATGATTTTCCCTTTGCATCACCAGCTGTGCCTGCACCCTTACCGTTGCAACACAAAGCACGGCTGCTGTCACCTGGCAACCTTGACAACATGTAACTTTCTTTCATGAAAACGTGACCTGTTGAACTGAGCTGAAACCCAATAAAGCATAATTTGCAAGCTCTCTGTCGGTGTTGTTTGCTGACATATTATTTTCCTTGCCGCCACACAATGAATCTTGGGATAGGCTGGGCCATGAAGGATCTACCATTGCAGCCTTTGCCACCCAGGAAAAGAAGGTTACATTCCTTGGCAACATTTGAAGGAGTCTTCGAAATGGAACAGCCCAGACATGCCGCTGTGACACAATTGTTCTTCAAATGCCCCTGAAGTGGGACAAAGATTATGTTATGCACAAATTTAGCTACCTAGAATATAATCTGATAGCCTAAATGGTGATTTAAATTTCCTGTACTGCTGTGATTCTTGCGTCATCGTAGTGCAGTACTTTGCAGACAAAGCCTCCTGTTGAGAACAAGTTCAGTGTTCTGAAAACTATTCATTTTTTTACCTCCCTGAATGTGAAAGCTGCTCACTCACACTTAGATGAATAACAGTCACTGTGCTGCACTAGAGAACAGAAAATTAAATTATTGTGTTATCTGTGATAGTCAGAGCTCCCAGTTATGTCTCTATCTCCTTCCACTCTGTCTCCCTTGCCCGCCTCACCCGGCTGTCACGCCACTTTACTAGACATCCCTGAGCAATACAGTGAAACTGAAAAATGTGCAGATTGTGAAACATGAATTGGAATCAAATGTGACACAAATCACTCTAGAGGATGGTCATTGCTGTTAAAAAACAAACATAATATCACTTAAGTGTACTACAAGCTCAACACTTATTGGTGTAAAAAAAGGAGTTATTCTCTCTAATGATGTGACTTATGTGCAAATTAGGTTGTTAATTTCTACAATTTATTGGGGCTTAGTATTAAAAATGCATCCACACCATCATATTCCTTTAATTATAATAGAGATTATAATATTTTTTTTTAATTACCAGTAATTACTGATTGATTAACTATCTCACCTACTGTATATTTCAGTGGGTTATTTTGATGCTTTTCAGTTAAGTTTTAGACATTAAAAATTAAAATCTCCTCATAGCCTGAGGAAGGTCATTTAGATTGAAACATTGCCTTGTTAAAGGCAGTGTGGGGACCTAATCTGTGGTGAATGATTTGATTTTATTTTCTTTTTTCTGTCCGGTAGATGTATAATAAGCCTGGATCCGCACACACTTAGTTCCTCTTGTGAATGATTTTTAAACATTATTCAAAGTAAGGTGGCATAATATTATTCTGAATATATCTGTAATCATTTTGCAAAAGAAAAAAAACATACCAATGCAAAGGAAAAATCTGAAATTTATTCCCACCTTTCTTGAAGTGGTAAGCCACATATTTGCAATAATTTCTGCCCCCATTCCAACATGTCTGTCTCATCATATGTTTTAAAGCTTCAGAGAATAGTCCATCCTGCCAGCTGTATGCCAGCACAGGTGCACTATACAAATGCATTCATTTAGATTTACGCCCCAGGAGAGCATAACAAGGGTATAATGAAATGAAGACCTATGGGTGGTGTGCCAGTGCATTTGATACCGACTGTAATGAGGAAGATATTACGCCTCTTTGACAATGTGCTCTCTTGTGTGGGCTTCGTCCTAATGCAGACTAATGAACTGTGGTTGTCAAAACCCACAATCATTGTCAGCAGAGAGGGAAGTGCCCAACAGGGACTAACCTCTCAATTATCTTTAATAGCATTGGTATGCTGCACCGTTTAAAATCATTTAAAAAATACAATGTAAAGGAGTCTGTGCTGGATCCCTGGAAGTCTCAGATGGGTTGTTCTACCTTTAAGTGATAGGGCCTTATTATATATATTGTATTTTGCATTGTGGAAGATGGTGTAGGCTTTGGATGCATTCCAGAGAGAGAAGAGTGACTTTTGATGATGGATTATATTTGCTTTGAATTTGTCTGCTAAAGTGTAAGCAAATAGGGAAGGTGGGAAGGTGCAGCTTGTGCATTTGTCATGAGAATGGGACAAAAATCAATAGCTTTTGCTTTTTTTGTTACCTCATTCCACACTTATTGTTGCACGTTTTGGTCTTTAAATGTAATGGACTTCATTTATGTAGTGCTTTTATCCAAAGTGTCCACTTTGAACAGAACTATCTGCAGGCCATGGAGATGATCGGGGCAGTGTAACATAATAGGTAATGTGAACAATGGGCAAAACCCATTAAAGTCTATGTACGTAAGTTCTTTTGTGGTGTAAATAACTTGCTTTGCAGCCAATGGTTAAATAAGCAAACAATAAATAAAACAATTAACATTCCCTCCCTGCTCCACGTTCATATCTGTATGGCTTGGTCACATGTTTTGTAGCCCTCTCCCTTCATTGTTCTGCCTACACGAGCATAAAGAAACAGTGCATACATATCTGTCATCACAAGCAATAGTGTTCGTCAGTCTTGCCTATCCATTATTACCCATGAAATTCAACGAGTGAAGCATAAAATTGAAATGAAGAGCTGATCTGTATTGTGATGGCTCATTTCCTTATTCCACATCTCCGCATTCATTCTAATTATGCTCAAGCTGTCCCCACTTCCCTTCTAGGAGAGGTTTCTGTGTCAGGGTTTCTGTCAGAGCTGCCTACCCATGATGAAGTAGCAGGGAGAGCTAATATTCCTCACTGCCAGAGATAGGCCTCGCACACATCTGGAGGCCTATTTATCAGGTAGCTCTGCCATTGGCACAGGAAGACACGCATAGATGCACCTAAACAGGCCACGAACAGCACACAAACAAATGCTACACGTACTATTATGCAGTATCTATATCATTCATGTTTAATTACCATAAACACAAAATCCCACATTCTGTTGCTCAGTGGTGGGTAAAGTTTGCAGATACCAGGATGTACACACCAACCTGTGTTTTAAATAGCTCTCATGCTAAAGCAAGACCCAAATTAATCCAGGGCACATCAGCTGCTGTCGAGTGGCAGATATTCAATATTGTATATGAACATAGCTGGACATTTAACTAAGAGTCCAACTTGTAATTCTGGGAGTGTGATGATGTTATGGTTGGTTGTTGTGGTGCTGAAGTATTGGAGATAGTTTTGATGAGACAGAGAGGGCTGGGCTTAGAATAAACAAAATTTCTTTGGGAAACAGTAGCCTCTGTAAAAACTTTACCAACACATGGATATGTGTTTGGTGCTCTTACTCTCAAATCCCAAAAAATATAAATGCAGCATTGCAGTATTTATTTGGTGATTTTCATTACAAATTAGTAATGATTACTTTGAAAAGGCCATCCAGCCACACTCCATTCAAAAATCTAACAATTTAATCTGGTGTGACACGTTTGCAAAAACACACACCTTATGGTATATGATGCATTTTAGATGGCTCAGTAAAACACTACTGATATTAGTTTTAATTGTGGGTCATTTGAGTAGCAAAACTTTAGTCTGTGCTATTGTGGTTTATATAAAATACATGTAACAGATGTAAATGATAGATAGACCACGAATATCTGATGCTGCTAAGGGTTTCAAAGAGCTGCGTCATCATAGCAAACTGCACTGCTGATATTAGTTTTGATTGTCAGTGATTTCGCTAAGATACAAATGAAAAAAGGGCCAGAAATAGTATAAACAAATCAAATCAATATTTTTCTGTGTTTGCTGATGCCACCAGCCAAAGCCATAAAAACTAGGTTTAAGTGTTCTTGTGACTCTTGACTGTGAGTGAACTGCAGAGGTAATGGTGCAGGTTTTTTTTGTTTGTTTGTTTGTTTTAGATTTTTTACAGTATTATCCCTTGGTATTTCTTTTGCACCATCTCATAAACATTTAATTTCCGTTTCTTCAGCCTGAGCTGGCACCCGGGACAGTCCCACACAAAGTCAAATTATATGGGCCACTGCTTCACAGACAAATGCCTGAAATTAGCATCTGAATATGCATTGTGCCCCAATCTCCCACACCAGCAAATTTTAATTTAAATATACACCCTTACTGGAAGTCTGAGCTGGCTCGCTCAAATGAGACCAGAGTACCTTTTTATTACGTTATGTCTACAAATTCTTGTACCAGAGTTGCTCAAGGTTACAATAGGCCATTTATTAAACTGTAATGGATTTTCTAGTTGATACATTCTGTGATGAAACTGCACACCCAGCAACTGGCTGAACTGTTTGATGGATGATTTTTCATGAGGATGCATTATGTATACCATGCTGTTCTTTTGTGTTAGTTTTCCAAATGTGTCATTACATATTTTCAATATTTTTTTGTAATTTGGAGAACATGTCTTCAGTCAGCTGCAACTCCTACTATTATATTATAACTATTATAACTAATATAACACAGGCTTTCTGCTAGAAACATCTAGCCCACGCTAAGATAACCCAAATGACATCATCAGGGTTATTTTGTCAGATTCTGGAAAGCTCTCTCCAGAGCCACAGAGGACATAATACCACTGTTTACAGGATGAGTAGCCCTCCTCACAATAAGTAAACTAGTTCAGTTGTAAAGTGTGTCAAATAGGTTATGTGTCCCTTTTTAAATAAAATCCTTAAAAACAAATTAACAAAGTGCATCACCGACACAAAAATGAGAAAAGAGCAATGAGCAATGTATTATATAATCCGTTTAACCGAGATTTTCTGTTGACTTTTCTAAATGTAACTTTTATTTTACTGTAGTTTTGCTTTGGGTCTGAAGGTGACGGCAGACAACCCCAAATAATCCCCAAACCTCATCAATCACACTGCAACAGCTTGTATGGAGAGACATGTTACTCCTACACTCTAGATTGGAAACAAAAACCTGGGTCTTTAAAGAAACTGTGTGATATTAGATGTCTGGTTATGTCAGCTGAAACTAAGGCAGCTTTCTGGCTCAAAGGGGTTAAAATATTAGAAACCTAGTTAGGGGCCAGACCATTGGTGGCCTTAAAAGGGATCATGAATAATTTAAATTGAATCCTGTTTCATTGGAATCCTGGGAAGCTTGGACTGATGTATAAAGATAAGATGAACATGTTCAGTCTGCCGCCTTCTGAAAGGCCTGAAGTCATACTTTTTATTTTCATCTACTTAAACATGTCAAATTACACACATTCTTAAGATAATAACTGGAAGATTTTTAAAGAAATTATTATTACTATTACAATGTGACAAAAAAAAATCTGAATCAAAGGTTTGAAGTTAGCTGTTTCAGCCACAGAATTCACCTTCCTATAAAATTCTGCACTGTCATTACACATTGTCAGTTGTGATGTCATAGCAATCAGAAGAAATCTGACTGATTGAAATTTATGTGAACATGACATTTGCCATGACATCCAAAAACAATGCAAAATATTATCTTGTATGATGTAAAGGAAACGTCTCAAGACACAGCAGATGCTGGAAATCCATCGCCATGTCGCAATGATACCGCATAACATCACTTCATGGAAACACAGACCATTTGCAATTGTGTTTTGTTGACTTAAAACAAAACAAAAAAAACATGCTGCAATATGCAATAGAAACGCAGCTAGAGAGAGGCAAAGAGGAGGCAGGGAGAGCAGCACCACAGATACAGGAGGTTATATGAGGTTATTTAAAATCGTCCACACCAATTAATCACTTCCTGTGAGGAGAAGTCATCAGACCATGACCACTGTGTCCATGCTCCACACCTGAATTTAATTTGGGCAAATCTTATGTGTCTAAATTCGGGGAAACATAAATGATTCCCCTCCACTTTGTAATTTTGGTTAATAAAGCAGGTGCATTAAAGTTTTGTAGAAGTCTTGATAAGTGCTCACACATAAAATTCATAAAAATCCTGAACGGATACACAGAACAGTGACAAAAAGGCTTTCCTCTGGCAATTTGTATGAGTTGTTAACTGCTTTTTAAGTAACCAATGACCGTGTAATGCATACACATTTTGCGGGGCATCAAGTGTAAATAGACTTTCTTATTTACACCAGTGTAAATGTGGCATCTTGAGTTCTTACTCCCTTCTTATTCTGTTATCCTCACAAGGTCACAGTCATCGTCATCATTAACCCAGTGAACTATTGACCTGGGAGAGTACATGCAATTCATTCTGCCCTCTTCAAATTATCTTGCAAATTAGCTCTGCCAAAGTCAGAACGAGGCAATTATCTCGATCGTCTGAGAACTCCAATCACTAACCCATCTCCATGACTAATACACAGACCTCCGATGTACTCATGTGGGTATATTTTTAGATTGTTTCCTTTCTTTTTTGCCATCATATGTCAGGGTAAAATATTCCCTTTCACATCTTAATTTTGCGATATTTCACTAAATTTCCAATTTCAGATAAATGTCCTTGAAAAGTTACTGAATTTAATGATACAATAAATGTGATCTGTTGAAATGGGGAATGCATGTTCAAGAGCAAAACAAGTATCAAAAACAGTATGTTAAAAATCTACAGTAAAGTGAAAGAGGTCATAACAGGGTTAAAAGGTTCCCTGCCTCTGCTCTAAAATGTAAATCCTTGATCACATTTTTCCTCCTTGTCACAAATCTTATTCAGCCTTTCACATTCCTCTTAAATTACTAATTCAGAGAAATCCTCCAGGCTACGCTACCTTGCTCTTTATTCATTCTTACTGGCATTCATCCTCTTGGCCTTCAGTCTTCCCCTGCCACCTTTTACCTTTCTCTTCCCTTCAGTGTCTCATTTTTCTCCTCATATTTACTCCTTTTTCTCCCTTCCATTTCCAGTGGGCCTGTGTGAGACGAATCATCGGCCTGGTCTGGGCCATCTATCCTCTCCCTTCCTCTCAGCTCTTTCCCTCCAGCACTCTTTTCTCCTTTTCATCCATTACTGACTTACTTAGATTCGTTAACCCTGCTAACAGTAGCATGCTGGTCTACAGTAGATTCAGAAAGTATTCAGACCCCTTCACTCTTCCCCATTTTTGTTATGTTGCAGCCTTAATACCCTTTAATGACAAAGTGAAAACAGAAATTAAGAAATGTCTGCAATTTCAAATCAAAGTAAAAACTGAAATATCACATTGACATAAGTATTCAGACCCTTTGCTATGAAACTTGAAATTTTGCTTAAGTGCCCTCCATTTCTTTTGATCATCTTTGGGATTTTTCTACACTATGATTGGATCATGGTTTTTGGAAGGCACTGACTGCAGAACTCAGAGTCAGGAAATCTTTCAGAGGACGGCCATCACTGTGGCACTCCACTGATCTGGGCCTTATGTCAGAGTGGACAGATGAAGCCTCTCCTCAGTGAGAGTTTTCAAAAAAGCTCCTAAAGGACTCTCAGACTCTGAGGAACAAGATTCGCTGGTCTGCCGAAACCAAGCCTGAACTGTTTGGCCTCAGTTCTGAGTATCTTGTGTAGAGGAAACCAGACACCACTCATCACCTGCTCAATACCATCACAACAGTGAAGCATGGACGTGGCAGCACCATGTTGTGAGGAGAGGTATAAGGAGACTGGTCAGGGTTGAGGGAAAGCTGAACAGAGCAAAGTACAGAGAGATCCCTGATGAAAAGGCTGCAACATAACGAAATGTGACAAAAGTGTGAAAACTTTCTGAATGCTATGTATACAAAAACATGTGTCTTCGAACAGGAAGCTGGATTAACTTGGTTTTAAGGCTGATGTGTTTGTGTTGACATCCTCCAGTTACCAGAGTAATTATCTGGTTGAAAATAGAATTGTCTCTGGAAGAAGGCACAATTAGTGTTTGTGTTACTTGGAGATGAAAATGGTTGTGAAGACAGGTGCCATAAACACATTTGGGAGGTGCCAGTGAAGTGATCAGTGGGAGACAAGAATCTGTTAAGTTGCAGATTTCTCTACCTTGACAGTACCAGTATTTGCTTCACTGTTAGTTACCTCTGCACTGGTTTGAAACCAATGTTTCATGCATTACTTGAAATCCAAGTGAACACACAGTCTGAATAATTAAATAAATTAGTCTCAACTTTCATTGTAGCCACAGGGCACATTCATGTTATCTTCCCTACACTATTTGTGCTCCCATAAGTACATTCTGTCATTTTTTCTGTCATCGACAACAGCAATTAACACAGTCCTACCTGCAGTGGCACATTCTGACTCAAAGAAATCAAATGTGAAGACTGTATAGAACTGGAAATCATCCATCTTCACCTATCTAATGTCAGCCATGTTGCAGAGGCTAAATTTAATCTTTAACTGCAATTATCATTGCCATGTATTATGAGGTTGGAACAGCTACACATTCATCCATGAGCGAGACATTCATTTCATCATTTAACATCAACATCATTGAACAAATCTATGGGTGATTATTGTTATGCCTACAATCATCAACAACCAAAGTCGACATAAAATTGAGAAAGACAGGATTTTGTTTTCGAAAGAAGAAAAATTAATGAAAAAATTAATGAAGCTGTGTCCTTGATGGTGCTTGACTAGAAAGACTCACAGAATATGAATAGTCATATTCAGTGGAACAAAAATCACTGCTCATGGTTACTAAATCCAGCTTTTAATGTGGTCTCACATATGGAAATTTCTTTCTTTGACATTGATTACATTCTTTTGTGCTGCTGTGTCAAATTGAATTTCCTTTAAGGGATCAATAAAGGTAGATCGTATTTTATCTTATCTTATCTTATCTTATCTGTCGCACACTGTAGGTGAAAAATAGTAATAAGAGTAATGAAATTACAAAAAAATTAAATAAAAAATAAAACATATAGCTGTTATATGGGTATTAGCATGCAATTAAAGTTTATTCATTAAACTGTATGTCTGTTGGTTTTCTTACAGTACAACTGTTCTATGTGACATGAGGTAAATACTTTGTATCTGTCAGTGCACTTGGCTATCAGTGTGGAGTTGTGTGTTTTGTATAAAATCAGTGTGTACTAGCCCTTCTAAAGCTCACAAATTAACACTACATTTCATTTATTTAACGCATAGAAAATCCAAATGTAGTAACTCTGCCAGAGCATGAAACATAAGATATTCTGTCATTAAAGTGAAAGTTTTAAACACTGAAACTAGCTTCTGCCATCTGATCTAGGCATACTAGTGGAGGGCTGTCATTTTTCTGTGTCTTTGTGTGGGTAACAGATGCCACCTTGTATTTTTTCTACAAAAATAAACTAGTCTCTCCTCTCCCTCCAACAACCATGTTTGCCTTTGTGTTTGCAGCTTGAGACCCTCATTCAGGCACCTCTAGAGCTAATGTATTCCTCCATTTGTCTGTTAATTTAGTGTTGTCTTTTATTATCTCTTCTCTCTTAGAATACAGCACCCTGCAGTGATTTTCTACGCAGCCCTAACATCAGCCGAATGAGCTTATACCACACAGTGGACCTGGATAATCACAGCGGGTATGAAATATGTCATATGACATTTCACTTCTAAGCTGGCAGTCACCTTACTGGGATTACCTAAATGCTTAACTAAACACCATATGAAATCACTCAGCTGACAGTAAATGTTTATTTTGCTACCAGGAGCTTATGTCCTGTTTAGTTGATTAATTTTCAGAAAGGAGTGACATATTTGTAGAAAATGAAGACTGCTCTTGGCATGTTGAGATTTAAGGATACGACATTCATATATTATTGACAGCGAGCAAGACACAACCAAGTGTTTACAGGCTAATGAAAGAATGTGAATGTGAAAACTGTGCATGACAAATATACCTCTTGACATCTCTGACAATGTTGATTAAACAAATGCTCTTGTGTTAACTATACTGTTGAAGAGTCAAACTAAAGTATTTGCAATTTGACAAAGACAGACATTTAAGGGTAGATAGGCCAATAGTGATCAAACCATGTTTTTATCCTATTACACAGAGTAGAAGGTGTCACACACTGTCATGTGCAAGCAGAAGTGAGGAGAAATAACGCAACTGGATGATTTCTGTGAAGTTTGCCTGCACAGTTTTTGTGTGAAAAGTATCACCATGCTCGGTTCATCAAGGACGAAAACTGGTTTTTCAGTTCTCATTCTCGTTATTGTAGTCAGGTATGAATAAGGGTGTGATGAAAATACTTGACTTGAGATAATGTGGTTCTGTAAAATTGTCAGCTCTGTCAGCACAGTGCATTGTACAAGGAAGGAATGAAGTTTAATTGGCACTGTGTATTATATATGCTAAAATCATAGTGTGTGTGAATGCGTGTGTGTGCATAGTCAAGCACACAACTAGATTTGACTTCAAGAGACAAGCGGTAATGTGAAACTACTGCTGTAAAAACGTTAACAGTCTGATAGAACAAATACAGTTTGATATTGTACACTGTATTCCTCTTTATTCTGGAACCAGTGTTTTGTGTCTTAGAATGACTGTTTTTAACACAATGTTCAACATCTGTTCAATATAAATTCAGAGTAGTTTGTAACCCTGGTGGTAAGAAATCCACTGAATTTTATACTCTGTGCAGATTTCTGTCTTCTCAATTTTATACTTTTCTTTAACAGGAAGACTTCAATTTCATGATTCACTTACACTGATATTCCTACGCCACTCTTCATTTAAGATGGAAAAAAATGTTATTTCCTATAAGTATAGAAACATGACAGCAAATTTAATCAAAATGTAATCTCTGCATTGCCTGAGAGTTGGATTTGGAGCTAACACCATGAGTTTTAAACTAGAAAATCTGCCCTAATACCCAGAAAAAAATTATCCTTGGTTCTGCTATAACCATTCACTCTGTTGAGTAGTACCAAACACCTCTTTCTTTCATTGTCAATTGAGTCTCCATGGGGCTGTCCAACTCTCTGCAGTTTCATATTAGATGACTTACAGTCTCTAAACTCTGGTTTATTGCTAAGGGAAAATAAAGTCAATTTTAATATAACAACTTGCACAGCACAGGGGCATAGTTGGATATGAAAGTTCAAATTAACTTACAGTCACTAACTTTTGATAAGAAAATATGCAGATAGTTAATTTTTTTGGGCACACACCTGTCTGCAGCTCCCTTAGTAAATATTTTTGTTGTCCAGTCAATTATAGTAGTCAAGTTTAGTGTTCAGTGGTCAGTGTAGTTGCCCACTGTAGTCGTGGAAACCTTCCCATGTTAATTTGTCAGTACTGTTATGTCTCCACGCTGGCGACAGCCACAGCCGGAGGCATTATGTTTTCGGGTTGTCTGTCCATTCCTCCCATTCTTGTGAACGTCATATCTCAGTAACATCTCAGAGGAATTTCTTCAAATTTCGCATTAATGTTCGCTTGGACTCAAGGATTAGGTGACTAAATTTTGGCAGTCAAAGGTCATAGTTCAAGGTCACAGTGACCTCACAAAACACGGTTTTAGCTCTGTAAATGTAATATCTCAGAAACTCTTCAAGGGAATCCCTTCACATTTGGTGCAAATGACCACTTGGACTCAAGGATGAACTGATTAGAATTTGGTGGTCAAAGGTCAAGATCAGTATGACAAACTTTAACACAAATGATTAACATTTTATATGATTCTCAATAAACAGGGATGTAACCTGAAACTAATCAGAGTGGCGGAGGCATACAACCACGACGCAATAATTCTAGTTATACAGTTATACACTACTCACCTTGTAGATGTATTTCTGTATTGTGGCATTTAGCAAGAACCAGGGAAAAATATGTTTCCTTAAAATGAATGAATTCACTTTTGACCAGCCACTAATACCACCACATTTTTGCTTGAGAAAATTGTCATTTGTTTGTTGCACCCCTATGCTGTCAGTATATGATCTGATAATTGTTTGCTATTTGGTAAAATAGGGGACCAGCATGATGTTATCATAAAATCAGTCACTGGATGCGTAGCCCGCATTCTATGAATTTTTGATCCAAATTTGGATGGCTTGTGGTGAGATCATTCAAAAGATTGAGTACTCTTAGTTTTTTTTTGGCATACTGTATTGCATTATTAACTGAGTTGATGACATGATAATAGAAGTGATAGGTTGGCCCACCAGTCCATTAGTCGAGCAGCAACTTAAGTGTCCTTTTTTCATCAGCACAAAATAGAACAAAATGCCTCCAAATTTATTCTAGGAAACAAGAAATAAGATTTATTGAAATTGAATTCAATTTGTTACTGACTGACATTTACCAGCTTTATGATTATGCTTGTAGGCAGCACATTGTTCTTGTTAGAATCCTGCTCAACTTGTAACTACAGATATATCTGATATTTTCCCAACCTGTGCAACAATGTAATGTGGCATTGAGCAGGGAGAAAGAATAAATCCATTAGCTCATGCACCACTAGCCACTAGTTCATGGCTCTTAAGCAGTCACATGACCACTGAAGCCTTTCCAAGGTTGCTCCAGTATCCCCACTGAATAGAAATAATGTGTCCCATACTGAGCAGTGACATCCTTTAGTATACCTTCCCTGTGTTCACACACTTCTTCAGTAGCTTCCCACAGCAGTGTAATGTCCAGCAGGGGCCAGGTGGAAACTCAGTCCTTCCTGCTCCTCAAGCAACAACGCTACAACACTGCCAACAGGGATATCACTGTTTCTTTCCCAAATAGTGTATCAATCCCAGGGCAACTGAGTGACCCAACGCCAAACAGGACATCCAACAAATAGGATACCTTTGCTGGCACAGAGGAAGCATCTGCCTGAGGTCCATGAAGTCTTGGGGTTGCCCCTTGTCCCTGGTACTAAGGGTTATAATGTGCTTTCTTTGCATTTATAGCATAACCCTCAAGACAATCCTGCTGAGAGGAGAAGCCGACTGGACTGACTTGGCTGTGTTCATTTCTGCCTAAAGGTCTAATCTGCAGGCGTTGCCTTTCCCAGCTTGCAAAAAAGCTTGAGTGATCATCTGGATCACCTAGTTAAATATGTAGAAAAACTACAACATCCTCATATCTAACTTAAAGCAGCTCCCATATAGCACCTTTAACTAGTGGCACTCAGCATGTAGCAGGTAGTTTCCTTCAAACTGGCACTTTGAGTCTAATAGTAGTGGCAGACTGACCTTCTGTGCCCTCTTCACCCAAGAGATAATGACAGTTTGGAGCAGGACTGAAAATGTCACTCCTGTCATTCCTGGGCACAGGCCACTGAGGTTGGCTTGTGCACTAATTTGAGCGAACAGGGCGATGTACAGTATCTAAAACAGAAGCAAGAGGAACCGTCTGTATTCAATGTTACGTTCGCACAAGCTGTTGTTAGAGGTTGTAACAAGATTATTCATTAAAATTCAACACCTAACGCTTTCAAAGATAACAGTAACACTGACATGCCTGTGCCTTCTCAGTCAAATCAAAGGATATTTAAAACTTTGTGACTTTCAACTCAAGTACAGTTCATTAAGTCATTGCCAAGGCAAAAACAGAAGCGTAGTATCCATGGACCAAAGGGTCTAGATTTGTGTTACAGCATCACCAGTCCCAAATGTGTACCTATCTGCAGTCAGGTAAAATTAAGGTTTATGTTCAATGGATGATGGCATAGTTCAAGAGAAATAAAAGGCACTTTGGTGTAGGACAAAGGTGGACGTGATTGTTTTTCCTTACCCCTCAGGTAGCTTCAACTTTCCTGGCACAGGAAGTAAGAAAGAATATCTTTTTGTTGAGAAGTTGATTTAATCTTTAAAAGTGCCGACAGAAACATAACACACGTTTTTAAGCAAAGGATATTCCCCTGTGGAGTATCTTGTAGAGTTTGCTGCCACAGGAAACTTTCCTGAAACTTCATCGATAGAGAGGATATCATTGCTGCAAAGCAAACAGGAATCAAGCACACTTTGGTAAAGCAGGTTCAATGGTTTCCCCACACTCATACGACCTCTGTATGTTTGACTGCAGGGAAAGTCAATGAAAGGCTCCACCATTCTCCTCCACCGTACGTCTGCATGACTAATGAAGTAAGCTAAGAAGGCTGGGGCATGGCTCGTGGAGAAAGATTAAGAAAGAAGACAAAAAGCCTCCTTTTCTGGGGGAGAAATCTTACTCTTGTTCAATCTGTGCACATTACCTTGCACTGTTATCCGATATAAAGGGACTCACAATGCTGGTCAGTGTTGATGTGGTAGCGTACAGAGAAAGAGAGAAAGGACAGCAGCCTGTGAGGAGGGAGTTGGGGCTTGTGATTCAGCTTCTGAAGTGACTGTCTCCCAACCAATGCTGATTAAAAACTGACGAATTGAATACCATCATCAGCCAGACGTAGAGGACGTCCATATTATATTCAGTGTTATTGAAAAAGTTAGGGCAGTTAGGCATAACTTGGAGTACCAAAATAAATGGCTGGTGAGCAATAGGAAGAGTTCAAGGGAAAGCGAGTCAAGAGGCGGATGATCGATTGATGACTTATCTCTCCCCCATCCAAAAAAAAAAGAAAAAAAACTTTCCCTGCTTTCAATTCAGTCCTAAATGTTCCATTGTTATCATTAATATAAAAAGTGCTCAGAGAAGGTATTATTTGGCCTCCATATTATTTAGGGGTTGGATGTAGGCTGCCAGCCTTTTCAAGATTTTCAAGTGGGCCATGTGTTGGAAAAGGTTGGCTGCAAATTTTTGCAAGGTCAATCAATCAATCAATAGATCAACTAACAACTTTCTGTTAACGTTTGAAACATTTGGCCTCCTTCTTTTTTACATTTTCTCAGTTTTCTGTCAAAGCTTGGTTTCTGAACAATCCACATTTTTAACACTTAAATCAAATAAAAATGTCCATTTGATTAAAACATATGTTTTTAGAATGAGACATTTAACCCTAACCCTAACCCTAACCCACTCAAGATAATTAGAATTTGCTGACATTAAACGTTATGGGCCAATGTAACAATTTTTTTATTTCAATAATGGGAGACCATCAGTACTCAACCTGGAATTTTTATTCTGTCCTTATTCAGAAGCCATCTGAGATTTTCCTCATTATTCTGAAAGGATTTTAGATAATAATAGAAAAAAATCCCTGACTGGGGCATTGCTTTGAAAAGTAGAATAGAGAAACTCATAAGAACTCAAACATATCTCATACTCCTTCATCCACTCTGTCAGAGCAGTATCCGTGCAGGAGGGAGGGAACTGTGATGGTTGGTGATCAGGCAGTTCAGGCATCTCTTCCCTTCTGTGTGGTACAAAACGACGCTTTAAAATGACCTCATAGGTAATTTGTGCAGCAGGTTATTATGACTCATAGTTACATTTTGTTGTCCATGGCTGCTCGACAAAGTTAACCACATTGTTACTATTGTAACCATGACAACAAAGATCGTCTCATGTTGAGGAAGTACTTATTCTAACTCAAATCACTATATTTTTCTAAACTTAACCACATTGTTTTAGTGCCTAAACCTAACCAAGCCATGACCAATGTTATAGTCACCATGGCAACAAAGGTAAGTATTAAGTATTAAGTAAGTATTGTGAATTTTCCCACTGTGGGACTAATAAAGGCGATCTTAAGTACACTGCTCTCGCTACAGTCCATGTGTTTATTATTGTAGCCATAACAACCAAGTTGGGGTACACCTGCCGCCGTAGGGGCACTATTTCAGGAAACACTTCTACAGGTCGTATCAGAGCGTTGGAAAAAACGACCTGTATGGTTGTTCAGGTTGGAGGAGTTGCTGAGTATTTTCCTGGGATGCTGTGTACACGAACCTCACCTGGTTGCACAGTGTTCATCTCTGAGCAAGACAGTGTATATGTGTGTGTTGAGAAGGTTAATAAAGTCAATTTTGACCATTAGTTATCTGATTGAACATTTTATTAGCATTTAAATAATTTCAATTACTCCATCTGCTGATTGTGAATCCTAATGGGCCACTTTTTCAAAGACGGACTTGATATTGAGTTAAGTTTATGAATTGTTGGGGTGAAGAGCCATTCAATCATCATCAGCGACCATCATTAACCAGAATTTCAGTGTTCCCAAAGTGATCTGTGTTTTACTAATCTCTCCAATCAACACACCCAGAGAGAAGATTGGAGAATAATTCACTTAATCAAAATTGTGACGTTTAACTTTGAGGTCCGACAGAATAAATATCTTGTAGTGTAATCATTAAGGTGCATTCATTATTGTAATCAGTCACTTGCAGCTTTTGTTTTGCTCCAAAGGAAATACAACTCAGTGTTTTTGGATTCATTTTCTTTCTGTAAAAAAAAAAAACTGCTCCACTAATTTGTCAGATTGCATCAGGAACAACAAAAAACTACAGTGCTCTGATTAAATAATTTTCCCCAACAACATTTTAGCTTAACTCTGCTGTGTCTAAACAGGCTTTAGGGGGTCTAAATTGGTCTTTGGATATCATAATTACACTTTATCCTCTGATAAAAGGGCACCTACAGTCCATGACAGCAATGTCCCATCATAATGGGTCATTTTCTTTTTTAATTTCACAGTCTTTTAATTCTGACCTCTTTGAACTCCCAAAGCTTGAAAAATGAACATACTAAATGTGAACACTGCAGAAACATATTAAAGTGTCCTCAGGGGAAACAGAAGGAAACAGTTGTGTTCATGTGTACGACTGTGTGCTGCATGTGTGGGCTCTTTCTTTTCCCCAGTCCTCATAAGCGTAGATGCCACAGACTCAAAGATGTTGAAGACAAAGTGCTCTGCTTCCTTCTCTGCTCTCATGTGGGACATATAAAATGGCTCGAAGATCTGGTAGTCTGTGCACAAACTCAATATTCCTCTCATAAATCTTTTGGTTTCTTAATAGAGATAAAGCACAAGTGAGCATCTGGGTCAGAATTCCATTGAAGAGGTGGAAGATTTGTTTCCCTCTGCCCCTCAGATGCTCTCCTGGCTCGGGCCTCAATTTATCCTGCAGGCAAATGATCCTTTTTCTTTTTTTTTTTTTTTTTTGTGTTTCACTGTGGTACAATGAATTGAAAATGTTCTACAATTTTGACATATACTGTAAGTGTCAGATTTAGGATAAGAGATAGTTTTGCAATGCATGAAGCAGTGGGAGTTTCCATCCTCTGCTGAGTGGAGCTGTTTCCTCCTCTGTGCTGGTTTGGCTTCAGAGTGAAGGCGGACTGGGACTGTTGTTCTTGTTCAATAGTGGGCAGCAGAAACCGTTCTCTTGTAGAGTGTTGTTTGGTAATATACTCCCTCTTCTCCCACACAAATAGATGAACAGCCTCGCCTCTGTTTGGCACTTTGCAGAATTGTCCTGCTGATCCCCCACCTCCAAACATCCCACAGACAGAAATGGATCCATCTGATATGCTTCTATGCATTGAACAAGGCAAATCCCACTTTGGAACATTTTTTTTTTTTTTTTTTCTGTCAATAACTCTTGTCATTCAGATTATCCTACATTCCACACGTTTTTATTTAGTAGACACTGCAAATAAAAACCACCTGTCCCGGGAGTCAGTGCAGCTGAAAGAGAGGGTGGGTGTGATTTATTTCTGGTGATTAGCACAGAAAAAGAAAAGGTGTGTTAAAGAGAGGAGGCGATGAAGATGAGGCTCTTTGAATGAGGGGCCTGGTTCACTGATTTAACAGAAGCCACATAAACGGCTCTCTTATAACCTATTCTTTTTACTGTATCTCCATGGTGACTGCTGAGGTAAGCAGTTGATCTCATTAAAGCAGGAGCTCAGGCTGACAACAGTTTGGAAGTTGCCCTTGAGAAACAGAAACAGCAGCCTTGGAATGCTATCTTGAACCCCCTGTCACAAGTACGGCTTTTTGTCAATTTCCACTTTTATTCAACAACCATTTTAGGATTTTGTATCCGGCTTCATTATCATGATAATAAGATTCAGGAGGACACCGTACAATGTAGCAGGGCAGACCTTGATACACTGCGAGAGGAGCCTGCAGCCCAGATTTCCTTTTGTAAGGTCCTGAAATTCTTTGCAAATAGTTCCTAAGGTCAGGGGCTGTAAATCCTAGATGCTTTAAATTCTACACAATGCCAATGTTCAACATACTTTCACAAGAAACATCACATTTGTTATCTTTACGTGTAAGCATGTGAAACAAATTTCTATTTAAAATATGAATCAGTGCATATTTCTACCAGATATACACAGATGTGACATGCAAATATACAGGAAATGTCAACATTACTGACGCATACTGTCTGAAAGGGACTCTCTGTCCAACATGCTGGATTCAAACCAAACAATAAATTTTGCATTGTTAAAGTAACACTTAAAGAGTTAAAATTAACACTATTCACAAGTGTATTTGGTCCCAATTGGAACTGGTGGTTAATTGACTTTTGAGCCAGTGTTAAAAATTGAGTTACATTAACTCTAAATAAATAAGTTACATTAAGTCGAAATAAAAAAGGTAAATTAACTCTAAATAGAGTAAAAATCTCACTCCCTTATAGTGTATTGTGTTATTTCAATTAAATGATAGAGGTTAAATAACTCTTGAGTTTAAATATTCTCAGTAGTGTTGATGATTTACTCTTCTGTGATAAGGTGATTAAGTTAATTTTGTTAATTTTGTTAATTTTGCACTTAATCCAGTCTTTTGCACTGTGAAATTACATCAAAGCAACTTTGTTTTCAATATTGCTTGAGATGTACCATTAATTAAGTAAAAAAAAATCACAAGTTACTACAAAATAATGCATTTATTTTCAGCTCCCAACTATGTCAGGGTGAAATATCAAAACATCTCACGGAGAATGCAAAACCACTTTAAGAAATTGACCTTGGGTCAGCATAAGATAGCAATATGGAACAACATACAAGGAGAAATCTGTCGCTCCATACCTCATTTGAACATCAAAGGGTTTGAAGTAACAGCTCATTTATTTTTGCAATTCTTTTAGAGCCCCATCTGGATGCAGCCTGTCCTTAAAGGCGTGCTAACAGTGATCAAAACACATGGTTTCCATCAGCTTTTCACAGAGCAATACGCTGTCATCTCCCCACAGCAATAGTTTTGATCTTGCAAAACACAGGCATCTTTAATGCTTCCTCACTACAGATAATGAAGTCACGGTGGTATTCTGTACCATGATGTTTCATGCACTTGGCAGAAAACACACTGGTTGACAAATTTGGAAGTAATCACCGGACCGTCTTTCAGCTCACTAAGTGTCACCATCTTTCCTGGACCTGTCCTGTATCCTGTGGAGATACGAACTGTGAAGCTGCATTTTTAGACTATGAATCTGAAAAGAAAAACCAAACACAATAGCCTTGTGCGACAGCAGTGGCACACCTACATAGCTACAGTGCTCCTATTGGACTTTCTCAACAGTTATATTAGCTGTAATTGACTCTCCTGGACTGCTTAAAGGAACAACAGTGTCAGTCTGTTGGTCAATATACTCAGTGTGTTTGCTGTTTAAATGTCTCCTAAAACCAGAAAAAAGTAACAAACACAACACATTTAAGGCCAAGATTTTTTCAGGTGAGGATCAGCTGCCAGCAGGACTTCTTCAAGCTCACTGTTGAATGGGAGCTTCCTGTATTGATGAATGTCTTTTTTCTTGAATGTGGTGGCCACCTCACCATAAGACGCTTGATCCGCCAGAACATAATGGGGGTGTGGGGTGACAATGTCAGTATTTCACAGCCGGCCAAAATTAATAGGTTGTAAATAAGTTAATATTTAAGTATCCAGTGATTAAGTATTTACATACTTAAACAAATTAATATTTGTTTAAGTATCCTTACAATTCCCAACCACTGTCTAAAAAAAAACCAATTTGACTGTCATAATATTGTCAAAATAATGACAGATAATTATCAAGCCTATGATGTCTTCCAAACATGGAAAGTCAAACAGTATGCCGCCTGACTGCTGGGGGTCAAGGACGACGTTGCGGCGGTAGACTGAAGTCAGCTTCATCGTCTTCTTGGCTCTATCCTCATTAGCTGAATGTTTCATCAGTGAGATCACTTTCATGCACTCATCGTCACTCATCTCATTAGCACTGGTCTGGTTTTCATGTGCCATAAAGTCATTTTCATGGACTATAACATCATTGTGTGCAGCTGTGAAAGTAATTTAACAGTCGTGCTACTTTTAAAAATCCTTCATTTATATTATACATCTGGCCAAAAATAAGCCAGGTAACCAGTAACTAATTCTACAAAACTAATTAGTTAATGTTACGCGATTGCCCACGCTCACATGTGTAACATTTGCTACAGATAATTAATAAAGCTAACATTAGTTAGTTTAGCGAGCTCCCCAGTCTTTGCTATTTTACTGGAATCTAGATGTTACAAACAATCCTACACAACACAATCACCCCTTCACATTGTATTTACAACATTAACGTTACCTAGACATTGTCTAGTTTTATGTTAGCTCATCAGCACGAATTAGCTTAATGTTCCTCACATATTTAAACAAGTTAAACTTCACTCAGTTAAGTTAGCCTTTTGGAATATGGTATTTAAGATACAAACTAGCTAGTGCATGGTGAACAACAATATAAGTGGAAACATACTACAGGAAGCATCAGCATGCCATGGATGCTTTGTCTGTGGTGGAAACAGGAGACGCATGTACAGTGTTAGCATTGTTTATTCAAAGCAGTAGTTCCACATTTTGGGAAATATGCTTTCTTGATTTCTTGTTGAGGGTTAGATGAGAGTCTGTCTGTTAAGTATAAGGTCAGTATGGTTTTAATATGATTAAAGTGTAAACATTTTTTAATGATTTTTGTGATTTTCAGTCATTTCCACTCAGATTTTTTAAAATGCAAATTGAAAAGTGACTGATAAGTGATGGGCACAGTATATGCTGAAAACTTGCAGGTAGTGAAGTAATGAAAGGTTTATCTTCTGTTTTAGCCAGAGTCTCTCAGAAATGATGATCTTAAAAAAGGAAACACTGTACAGTTTTGAGTAGAAGTTAATGGGACCACAGACAGGTGAGGAGTGGGCTTGAAGGTTTCCCCAGTGCAGCAGAAGTACACTATGCTCAACACCGTGATGCATTTTGCATTTACCATAACATAGATTCCACTCTCATTCTTTCTGTGTGTTAACAACTATGAATGTTGCAGCTTGTGTTCACTTTCAGGGTACTGACATACCCTCCTGAGCTTTTAACTGCTGTGGCAGAGTTTTATCAAAGATGGCCGTCAGGGTCAGCTCCCCACGGGAAAGTGAGGAGGGTAATCCTGTTAGAGGTGTTACTGTCTCTTCTGACAGCTGCACACATACTGTCACCTTTCAACTGCGAACCATTTCAGCTGAGCCACTGAGTCCTGCACACTGTTAAAGTGTATTTTTGTATTTTTCGCTGTGTGTTGCACTCACCATCTTCTGACATTTGAAAATACCAAATGTCACAAGAGAATGGTAACCATATGTCAACTGCTCCACATTTTAAGTTCAACATGCATAGACAAAATAATTAATTGTGAGACTTGTTAAAAAGCTGGATACATTCAGTTTATATTTTAAATTAAGCTGCAGATTATTTGTTAGAACTGGTCGGATTTAGTGTAATAATGACTGCAAGAGAAATATTTCAATATTTTATGCCAAAACTCTCACTGCTGTTTTTTTTTTTTTTTTTTCAACCACTAATCTGAATAGTAATTACGCTGACAGACAGTTAACTGCAGTGGATGGATGCCAGGGGGACCTCATCAGCTTTGCATAAGAGATGTTTATATAACTGCACGAACGCTTCAGATACCTTCTGGAAATAACAGCTTGCCTGCAATCAGAGCTTAAAGCTACCTTGACAATATCAACCTTCTGGGACTTCAGCACTGCCTTCTCGTTTAATGTTGAGTGACACATGAGAAGCAGAATAAAATTCATCATTTTTAGTGTGCTCTCATGAGCTGTGGAATTACAAGTAAACACATTTCACTGACTGAATTTCCAAAGCACATCATAAATTTCTATCAGAGAATTAAGTTGAATTGTAAATATTTAGTATTAAGTCAGTTGTAAAGTAAATATCTGGCCATGACAAAATAATTCTGGTTGGCTGGCAGGTGTGGATACACAGCATAAGACAAGGACAACTATGTGGAGCTGATATTGAATTCCCCCGAGGGGATGTGATGGGAATAAAGTATATCTATCTATCTACCACTGTGCAAGGTATACTGAGCTACATGTAACGATACAACAATGCTTATACTTTAACGTTAACTTTCATCAGTGAAACCAGCCTTAAAAATATTTTTGAAACTGGTGTGAGTCCTGGCATAAAGAATATTGGACCCCATTCATTTGTTTATTATTCATTTGATTACAGTACGTAATTCAGATGCTTGCAACCCCAATGACTTGATGCATGCCACCTCACACGATGACCAATGTATAGGGCAGCATTTCTGTGGTAACACACAACCTAAAGTATGACATCACATACACTGTGTAGGGGCTGCACATTTTGGACATTCATAATAATAATAATAATAATAAAAAACATATATTATATAATTCTGTTAAAAAATAATGTGATATTTTACACATCATGATGAAAGCAAAAAATACCACCATGTTATGTACACATTGGGCTATTGTTTCTTTATTTGCCCCCTCATAAATGAATGATTGAGTAATTGATAAGAGGGAAATTAAATCAAAGTAAAATATTTTATTCTCTTGGATTCTAATATATTGTGTGGGATATACTGCAACAGCAAACTTGGGAAATGTGTAAAATTAAAGTCATGATAATCAAGAACAATCTGATAAAAGGACTGTGTGATATATATTGTAGGATATGTTTTCTAGTGTATATTTGTAAGATGCATATTTTTTGTGTCTTTATGGTTCAGCCCCTGGAGTCTGCATTTGAAAGAGTTGAAACTGAGCACAGTTTTGGTTTGAGTGCTGTTCATTTTTATAATTGATCAGTCTGCACCAGACTGCAGCAATAAGAGATACATTCACTCTTGGACTGACTTGTTATTGTCTTTAAATAAACATGGCACAAAGACACACTGTAATGAAGCTTTTATGAATGGTGATTACCCATTAATGCTTCGTTAAACATGAGTCTGTTATGAATAGGAGCTGTAAATGCCTCTCCCAGAAAACTAGTAAGTTGACTGAGTGGTAAGTCAATTTTACAGGCAAGCTGCCATCTCTTTCACTCAGTGAAACTGCAGAATTCAATCAGGAGCAAGACTTTAAGAAGCAAGGATGAGATTTTAAACAACAAAGCTCCACTGGCATTATAGTGTGAAGAGCTGTAAAAATGGCTCAGGTCTGCCATCTGAACATTGCTTCAGAGCCACAGGCTGGCTGGCACAGTCACTGCAGAGTTAGCAGCTACCGAAATACACATGTGTGTAGAGTGCCAGACACACCAAACGCCACAGCATGTTGAAGTGACTCTGTATCTGTGCAGGTTTGATGGATATGGTTTCTGCACGTTTGTGATTCTCTGTGTGTGTAGGTGTGTGTAGGTGTGTGTGTGTGTGGTCCTTCACACTTATTTAAAATTGCCTGTGTCCGACACACAGAAATCTCCAGTGCAACAGGCAGACAGTTGTGTACACAAAGTCATTTTCCATCTTCATCCAATGCTTTAGAAAGTTGAGTTGTTATTCCTACTGCAGCTCTCACTAGCTCACATTAGATAACAGATCACTTTGCATATTTGGACTCTAAGATTGCTATAAAATCCACATTCATTAAACTGATCCTCTCCTCACTTCTCATAGGTTGAGGCAGATTGAATGTCATTGTAATAGAAATGACAAAGGTACCTGTGACAATATATTTGAAATATCATTGCACTAACTGGAAATCATGTATATTTGCAGCTCAGCAACTGCGCTGTTTGGTTAAATTTATGAATCATAGTGCTCTGTAATAATTATTGGCCATTATGAATCAGTTTAATTATAATAATCAATAATCTTTCACTAGGAACACAATATATGTCCTTACTACCTACTTCACTAAGAATAACATGGTTGCCAGAGCAGAGCATTAGACATTTCTAAAGCTAAGCTAACAAACTACCTTGCTTGTCCAGAAGAAAATAGGCCAACTGTGTGTCAGCTTGTCTGCTTGGTGTTTTGTCTCGCTGCACTTGTATGTCTTCAACACTGAGTCCACCGGTGTCGTTAGTTCTACACCACTGACACTGAGCATTCCTTTTCATCCAGTGTTTCCCTTTCAGAGAAACATGCCTATCTGGACGCAGAGGAGCCAATGAACTGCGTCAAGAGCTGGAGGATGTAAATGGTTGTGCCGTTAGATCAACAACAGGCACAAGCACACACAGTGACCATAGAGACTAAAGTAAATGAATAACAGTTGTTATTATTATTATTATTATTATTGTTATTGTTATATCACTGGTATTGTAGTTGCTCTTGCTGATGTCGTTGTTATTCCCTCATTGTAATTATTTTTCAGACAATGCTCCTGTTCATGTTTAGCTCCTATTCAACAAACAATGACATCCTCATTTCCAGTGTCAGCATCAGTGTCTGACTGAGGAACCTTTCGGAACGAATTACTCTGCAGTTATGTTGGGTTTGTATGTTTGCCTGAAAGGTAACATGACCACTATGTTTTTAATTGGTTCTTATTAGTGTAGTGCACCCAACATTGAGGCTTTAATTGTATTTTGTTATGTGTGCCAGTGCGTAACTGTTGCCTTGTAATATGAAGAATTCAGATGTTTTGGAGGCAGCGGGGTTGCTTCTGCTTTTATTTTATTTTTTTGTAAAAAATATATATATATTTTTTTTAAAAACAGACCTGTTGACTTGGAAAAGGTTTGTTACTTCAGTCACGTTGTGTTAGATATCTTGGAGCTCGTGCCTAGCATTGCAGTGCTTCATGCTGAAAGAGTGGTCCATGTTGTTCTTGATAACACTCTGATAAATGATAAATAAGTAGGTAATTGTAAATTATTTAATTTGCTCCTTTACTTTGCCTGTCAAAGTTATTAAATTCCATCCACTGATTTTAATTTTTGATATCTAATATACAAGTGCTGTTGTTGTAAAAACCAATATTCCAGGTGAGAGGACGGTGACAACAGTGCTGTCCTTGTCTCTGTAACTGCTAATGTCATTTTCATTTTTGCAGACCGGTGATTCTTCATCATGATGAATGAATGAAATAATTCATGATGACAAATGCAATCGCTCAAGTTTTATGCTGTATTCATGCAACAAGCTCATATCTGATTCAAATATTGTCTATTACTCTGTGGCCTAATAATTTGAAATGCTTTACAAGAAATTATTTTATTCTTTATCTGGAACATAAATTGTGTTTTCTGTGTATTTTTTCCCGTCAAAATTTCTGTGATAAACATCAGAGCATGACATCACTTTAATGACAATTCATAAAATATTCAAATAGTTAAACACATGCAGCTGTAACAGGACATTACATTTGGTCTGTCGTCTTTAGTGTGATTCCAACTTGCCACTGCATGAAAATGAAATATCAGTGTGGTAGTGCTGTTTCCAGTCTGAGAGGAGAGATAACAATGCCACACACTGGTTTCTACTGTGCTGTGTGGGAATTTTCTAGGCAGCTGAACTTCCAGTGAACTGGAACAATTTTGGCACTGGGACAGCCCAGAATATGTCTGACTCCCCGGGCAGTTCACTACCTACTGAACTAGTTTGAGATCCCCCCCCCCGACACCACATGCCTTCTTGGGCTGTGAAAGGACACTATATAAAGTGCTGCCTAACAGTTTAAAGAGCCACCAGCGGGTTCAGATGAGGCGTGTCTTCCACCTTGCAACAGCCAATCTACACATTCCCTCAACACCACACTGAATCACAGCCAGTTTGTGATGACCCCCTGTGTTGTAAGTTCAGCAGGGGATGAGAGTGAGAGTGTTGGGAGGGAAGAGGAGAGCGGAGGAGGGAGGCTCAGAATAACAGGCAAGATTTCCCTGATAGAAAAGAGGGAGTCAGGTGCATGTTAAAAAAGGAGACAATATTGAGGGGGGGGCTGTGTTTGCATTGTAATCTAGTGGAGCTGGTGGAACGTGGCTCAGCCCAGAATATCGCCTGTCTCTTCTGTAAGAGATTGCTGCAACCCAGGAAAGCTACCAACACAGCCTTTGGAGATAAGCATGTGTGTGTGTGCGTGTGTGCGTGTGTGTGTGTGTGTGTCCATGCAAGTTCAAGCATGTGTTTTGTACATACCTAATTACACACTTTTTATACTGTGTGTGTGTTTTCTCTCTCTCTCTCTCTCTCTCTCTCTCTCTCTCTCTCTATATATATATATATATATATATATATATATATATACATATATATATGTATGTATGTATGTGTGCGTGCGTGTGTGTGTGTGTGTGTGTGTGTGTGTGTGTGTGTGTAAGAGACAGCAGCATCCAGACAGGAAATTGTTGCTCATATCAGTGGCCGGCCAGTGGCTGTGGTGAAGGAGGAGGGTTGGGTGAGGAGGGAGGGAGGGAGGCGATGCATGGCTGCCTTGCTGTCCCCTTAGCCCTGAGTTTTGGCAGCCCATCAGAGGCGAACAGATAAGGCCTCACACATGCTTCATGTTTGGTGAACTGGCAGTGGGCTGTTCAGAGACAGATGCTGTGGCCCGGTGGGAGGAGTGGACATCGCACTTTCCATCTCCTGTCTTTCCCCATTTCCTATACAGCAGGATGCTGATTTACACTAGAGTAGCAGCATCTAATTTTTATGAATAATGCATCTCTCTTATTCTCCATCACCACCCTCTATTTCTATTCTAACAAATAGTACACAGGAAAGGAAAACAAGCTCCAACAACAGCAGTAGGCTCTGATTTGTATCCCAGTACAAAATGGATGAGCGTCAGACTGTTTGCCATTAAAACTAAGGACTTTAATTACTTTTAGAATGTAAAGCCATCCACTTTGTAACAAATGCTGGAATTAGAGACCATCTCGCAATGGGATCACATCATGTTGACTCTCTGACCTATCAGTGCCGTTTTTCTTTTCTTTTTTTTAATTTTTATTTTTTATAGTGACAACAGAGATAGACAGGGAAGTCAGGGAATGACATGCAGCAAAGGGCCCAAGCAAAGGGTACACACTCTCCCAGGTGAGCTACCAGAGCGTCTCGTATTCATTGCTTACATTACTACATGACTACTCAGTACTCATAGGTGGAACCACACACATTTTTGAACTCTGCCTTTATTTTGATCTCAACAACACACCTGTAAAGTTTTGTGACTGCATCTTGCAAGGTTGTGAGGGTATTGTAGTGACAAAAATGTGTCCATAAAACATCTGCCAAATTACTAAAAACTGCTTGTGTGGTACTTCCTGGTAGAGCAGGTGTCTTCAGAACCACGTTTTGCCATGACGACACACACATACAGACTCACAATGTGTAAACAATACAAGCCACATGCTGTCCCCACTAGTAAAAATGTTCCAAGTCTCGTGTCACATAAGGAACATTGTGTAATACCCACATTCAACCTTGGTTTTACTGAGAAGAATGACATATTCCCATCCCAATTATGAGCTACAAATACAAATTGTGCTCTGTTCCATTATTCAAAAAGTCACCCTTCCATCTTTAAATGTCATGCATTACCCTTCAGGAAGTATTCAACCCCCCCTTGTGATTTTTCTTTTTTTTTTTTTTCTTAATTGTGTGTGTATTTTGTGGTGTTAAAGCCCCAGTGGAAAATGGAAAACTTGAATCAGAATTACTGCTGAGGTGCATCCAGACTGATTTGAACACTCCTGAGTGACAGCTTGAATAAAATCAAGTTGAAATGATGAGCAAGAACAAAACTGCTGAGACACAGGACTCACAGCTGTACAGACCACCTGAAGGTACTGAAACAGGAGGTTCAATCCTTCTTTAAAGCCATAATATAATACACTACAAAAATCAGATGGGTAATTATTCTGAAGTTTCTTAAGGCACTGCATGTAGGGTTTTGGTTCAGATAAATGGTTAAAAATAATAATACAATACTACAACTACTGGTGCTTACGCTGTTATGAATAACAAAAATGATGGAATGGTAGCTTTAGCGTAAAAATAGAAAAAAAACCATAACATTAATTAAACATACACTTTAAAATACACTTGTTTGCAAAAAGTGCTTTCCACTACTTGTGGAACATACAGGAACATGACTTGGTTTGTGTGAAATCATGGGCTTAAAGAGTAAAAATAAATATCAAAAACGTGTCTCCCTGGAAACAGAGAAAAGTTCACTGAAGATTTTACATTTACTGCATAGGCCATGTGACAACATACAGTTTGCTATTTATACTTTGGCAAAATGCCAAATACACTTGGAGACGAATGTTGGAAAGCTTGTACTCTACGGTCTATGTTTGCAGGCCTGATTATGCTGGTCACCACTGTCCTCAAAGACCAAATCTGGACCTGCATCAATACATGTGAGCAAAATAAAATATATGAAAAAATCTAAATTACTTAAGACAGTAAATCCCCATGAAAAAAACAGGGGGGGCTGAAGAGGTGTCCAGCTGCATTAGTTATCAACAGATGAGCACTGGAGGGGGCTCTCCATTTGTAAATAAATCATGAAGCTCTGTGTATTTGGACAGCAAGCACACTCATGCATGTAGCATTTTACTGAGTCCAGAATTGGATTTTAGATTCATAATCCATCACAATTATGAGCAAAAATGGCGTAGTTGTTTGTACATGCGGAGGGTGACATGGGGGAGGAATTATTTATATAATATGTTTTGTTTATTTATTTTTATTTACAATAGGTTAAATCACAACACCGCTGCAGCCTCAGAAATGATCATGGAATTAGGCATAAAATTTTTTACCCACAGTTGCAGAGATGTAGTTCCTGGGAGGTTGGTGGACTGGTTAGCCATGCATTTCAATGAATTCATGTTTGTGGGTGGGAAACCAGCAGGGGATTAATGTTTCACTCTACTAGTGGAGCAGCTAGCCACATCCTGTGATGCACAGGATGTCTGCCTGCGGCTCTGCTCAAGCCAACACTACAGTTAATAGTGACACAGGGAAGTGGAGGAAAAGGGGGAAAAAAAAAAAAAAAGAAAGGATGAAATAAATCCACTTCAGTTTTGTTGTCAGATACATATATTTAGTAGCGAGTGTAAAGTTGTCATGCTATATTTTTCTGCTCTGTGTTTTTTCTCACAAGCATCTGGATTGTGACATGATCAGAATATCCAAAGAGCAAACAGCTGGACAGATGTTTAAAGCTTTAAAGCTCCTTGCTGCGTAACACACAATGCGGGTCTTTTTTCTTTTTTTATAGAATAATTATAAATAACTATTAACTGTGCTCTTGCCCCTGTGGCATTATGTGTTTGGCTATTATACCCTCAGCAAACACTACTTAGCTATGCAAACATGCCTGCGGTGTTAAAACAACAAATTTTAAAGTTATTGTTGTCCTTATTGTCCTTCATCCTCTGTCAAACACCATAAAGAGAAACACCCAGATGTATTGATTCAATATTGATTTTGCTTTAATTTCCGAGGTATCAGTAAACCTGTTACATCTCTACCTGTGAGGATACATTTGAAGCAGCTCAGACAGGACAGCACTGAATCATTTCTTTTCTGTTGCTTTGTTTAAAATTCAAATATTTACACTTGATGAAAGAAAAATTAACATAATGACTGTAATACATTTTGATAACTCGGTTGGGCACATTTTAATGACCAAGAGCAGTCAGGCTCCTGCCTGTTTTTGAACAAATAAATCTTTTTCATCATGCTGCTAATGAGTTATTTTAATACAACAAAGAAGCAATTAATGTTTTGGGTTTTTTTTTTTTTTACATTTAATTGTGCAATACTGTAACTTTTCTAGTGACTCATGGATTCTGATAGATGCTCTCAAGTTACCATTATTGGAATTATCCATGTAGAATGGAGCCATTCATTTTATCAGAGCTTTGCAAACTGCAAACTGTTTGTTTAAGATGTAATCACCAAGATAAATGCCGCAGTATCTCAGTGGAAGAAATATCAAGAGCTGATGTGAACACTGACTGACAAGCACGTCCTTGACATTACTCTGCTCCCTCTGTCATTTCCTACAAAGTAGCCTCCAACCTATTTAAATCAGAGGGCTAATTTGGGCCAATGTCAGTTTTACTGCTCTGTCATTGTTTGTGGATCAGCCAGCAGTTATTGCCATCTCTGTGACACCTCATTACTGCCTGATTAGTATTCTGGATTAATTGGCCATCTTGTTAACTGTAACCTCTAACTATTATGATAAAGCTGCTGAGCAATTAAAATGAGGTGTGTTAGAGGCTGCAGAGCTACAACAGAAGAGGAGGGTAAACTGCAGTGTGGACTTATTGGGTGGGAAAGACGGCAGATTAATCAGATCAGAAATGGAGCAATAACTGTGACGCACTGTAAGGAAAGCAGTGAAAAGATTAATTTAGTTGATTGCGAAAAATGTTTCATTTTAAACCAAATAGTGGTTGTGTCAGATAAAATTGTTCCTTGCAAAAAAAAACTAGGAACAATTAACAATTAACTAACTTCTCACACAGTTAGCTCCAACCTGGACAACCATATAGGCCATTTTTTTTCAACCCTCTGATGTGACCCATAGGAGTGTCTCCTGAAGTAGCGCCCCCACAGTGGCAGTGGTAGCGGACAAGAACTGTACCAAGAGCGGCGAATCTACCTTCGTTTTAGGAAAAGATGCTGATTTTGGTTAAAATAAGTATTTCCTCAACATTAGACGATCTTTGTTGTCATGGTTACAATAATAACAAACTGGTTAATTTTGTTGAATGGTCATGGATAATAGAAACAACATAATCTGCTACTTTTACATGGGGATCGAACACTGCTCTCCTGTGTCATATTCCTGTGTTTCCATCCACCCCAGCCTCCTCCTGACTTGGACTTTGTCGCTCTATAAACTACATCACCGCACTTCTCCCTTTGCTCCTGTCATAATTACTACGGCAACTACATGTCGCCTGAAATCAAAAAATAACTATGTATCAAAATAACCTGCTGCACAAACGACATGAACGCCTGCATTTTCTGATGTTAGTCATAAGCAACACATGGTCGGGTCAACAAAACAACAGATTTGAGCACAGGAGAGACTTCCTAATGAAAGTCAGTGTAACATGATTGTTCTCTAACTCTCACCAAGTGGTTATTGTTGTAACCATTATGACAAAGCTCCCTTTTAATGATGCATGGATTGCGGTTATATCCTCCATCACTGCAGTTAATCTGTGGACCATAAAAATTGTAAGTGGGTGAAATAATATTTGATGTATGAAGAAAATATTAATTACATTCTCTAGAGTGTGAACGCATTAAATAGCATTCAGGCTGTTGTGGAAATGCCTGTTGCCAATAACTTTAAATGTCTGTTAATTTAAAAGCCAGCCAACATCAGTGTAATTTGTAACTATATCATCATGTGTAATATCCCAGTAAGAAGTAATGGTAACCTGTGATTTGGTGCTGGTCTCTAAATCATGGAAAGTAATTTGTAATTTGTTCGGGTGGGTGGTGGGTGGATTAATTATGCATACATGCGGATTTGGATGACATCAGAGCCAATCCGTGCATCGTAGTCCCCTTACATTAATGAAGAACCCAAGTTACGCTCTTTCCCTAAACATAACCTGGTTGTGTTTGTGTCTAAGCCTAACAAAACCTCAACCATAGCTTTGTCAAATCTTAAGTATTTTGTTGTTTAATTTTTAGCAAGCTACAAAGTTACATGGGAAGAGGGTATAAAACCAAAAGATTTGAGGGGAACTATTTCTTTAAAATATGAGGTCAGATTTTCTTTAAAAGATAATAACACATTCTATCATGTGTATTTGAAATATTAATCTTACAGTTAAATATTTCAGTATATTAGATCTTTATACTGTTTATACCTTTGAACTATTTGTGCTTCCAAAGATCAGGAGATCAGGACTCTGACCTCCTGTTTTTGGCTCGACTCGCTGTGACCCAGATCTCAAAAGATAGAAGTTGATTAATCTCAGTGTGCAGAAGAGGCAGTTGTTGTGTTTACTGATTATATATATTATATGTCATTCAGATGTGGGTTTTTCTATTTATTCATTTAACTGTTTTAAATTGCAGCCAGAAATAAATTCACTCAAACTTTCCCAACCCCCTCTGTGCATGTTAAAAACGGACAGGTGCTTGCATCTTGTTGCTTGTCACGGTCTCTCTGAAGCTCTAAATCCAACTGCTGAAGGTCAGATTTACGAATCTGATTTGGATAACAAGACGCAGTCGGTCAGTAAATCAGGTCAATGGACATAATCCAATATAATCCACTTTAATCTCACAGAGTACTCATGACAGGAGATTACCTTAGTGATTCTTTTTAATTGCTACGTTAAAATCCCGATTTGGCTACATATGATTTATAGAATTAAAATGAAGGCTCTGTCATCTACAGCCACTACTTTATTTTTGATGAGACAAAAAAAACTCCTAAATAAATATCTACCCATTCAGAACCACATGAGACAATTTGTGTGCGTCATTTGCTTTTTACAGCACAGTTTTATTAGTGTACTGGTTGGCTCTTGTTCTATCTAAACATGCAATGAGAGGAGACAGACACAAGCATAATGGCAAGTAAAACCACCAACTGGGAGCAATTCTATTAAAATGAGACCAAAATAAACCATTAATCCTCAACAGAAAATACCCACTAATCTTAGCAAACATACAACAAAACAAAAGGATTCAGACCACAAGACACCACTGCAGTGTGTGCACACTGTGCTCAGAGTCCCCCACCAGCCACACAGCCAGAGAGCTGGTAGCAGAAAGTACAAGAATGGTAAATTATTTCTCCCTTGGTGCTTTAAGTCACAAAAAATATGACACTTCTAAGGTTACTGTGCCTTAACACTGAAATAAACACTCTGTATTTGCAGGGCTGCTGTTAACAAAACTAGAAAATAAAAGAGTTGCTGTGATATAGGTTAACTGGGTGGGTCATCAATGCAGCTAGTTACAGCTATGAGATGGGAACAGCTTTGGGTATAAAAGGCCAGTTCTGCCCAGTGTTCTCCTTCTCTCTGGGCAGATTGTACAACTTCCACATCGCTTCACAAAGTACACATGTACAGTGTTGCTTCACACCACCAGCTGTTTTCACATCCTGTCCTTTTGATACTTCAATAAACTGAATTGGCAGTTAGAGTATTTGTGTGTGTGGACCCTCTCAGTTCTTACCAGCCCAAGCCAAGTTTGAAATGTAACAGTATTATGGCATAAGGTCTTGCACACAGTTTGGCTCCTTTTATTCCAGCCTGCTCAATTCTGATTTACTTGGCATTACTTTTTGGCAGAACACTAAAACCCCAGGATGGACTGGTCCAAGGTTTAATTTTTCCAGACTTTAAAGAGTTTATCATTCTAATTCAACCTGCATCCCAGTCCCCATAAGAAATTGTTAGTATTAGATCTGGATTTTATCCAATGTCAATGTTTTCTTTTTGTGCCTGTTTCCAACAGTCTAGTATAGGTATTTGCTCCATAATAGAGGAGGTAATGGTGTAGTGGGGATCTATTTTTTGCCTTTTCTTAATGGAAAGATATAAAAATGATTGTGGACTCCTGGGCAAGACAATGACCTCACAATGGGCCTTTATTGCAGGTCATATGGTGAATATTTAAGAAACAGCAGTGAATGCATGAACTACTATTTGTACTTGCGCAGTCAGAAAAATCATGCTACAGTCTGTCTTGGTTTTACTGACCTCCAGTTTAACCTTTCATTCTTCTTTCAATAATGAACAGGTGGACTCCAGGACCTGGTGACATCGCTGTTGGAAGTGGATGCAGATGCACATCCAACAGTGATGCTGGTATTGGTCAGAGGTTAAACAGGCTTCAAGCTCTGAACCAGAGAGGGCAGCAGCACACTGGTTTTCAGCTCCATGTTTAAGTTTTTAATATTGCAAGTTGAGGTTGTAATGTGCTTGTCGGTGGTAGTTAATTGCACATGGTGCAATAATCAGCCAGCAACAGAAGAACAGGGATTTTTGTGCTTTGACCCAGAGGCAGCAGTTGGTCTAGTAGAGTGTCCTCCTGTGACCTACATACGTACGTGGCAAACTGATGAATGCATTCCTGTTGGGATGCAGAGGCACTCGCATGATGAGAGCAATGAGTGGCAAGCTGGCTCAGGGAGAGTCATGCCACATCAATCTCCTGAGGGATGGATGCAGTGCCATGTCTTCCAAAGCTGAGGGGCAAGGATGTGTTGGTGAGGGCAGACAGCTGAGTGATTGTGGCTCACATCAACAGGCAGTGGGAAGTCTTAGTCTAAACTGAAAAACCTTGGAGAATTTTCAGCACCTCAAAGTCGCCCACATTCCTGGTGTTCGCAAAATCACAGCTTCCCTAAATGATCCTGGGGTTTTGTGGCATAAATTTTCAGGTGACCCTTGTGATTGGCTAGTTTAACTGAAGGGCATATCAGCGCATTCCTGTCTCCTAGAATTTACATTTATATACAACTAATTTGAAACAGCAAATATATGAAGACAAGACATTTGCAACAGGATTAGGTTTCCTATATCATGAGGAAATTTTAAGTTACGTATATGGCAGCTTGCAAACATGGAGTAACTATATATTCACTATCATGATCCCTTTTCCCTCATCTCCCTCAACCAAAGTGCTTTTGTTGCCTGAACTCAACCACAGACTGTGGATCTGTCATTTGTGTGCTCTGAGTCCACCTCTTGGAGACTCTGCAGCTGTTAATAAATGTAGCCAATGATTCATTCAACAGTTTAGTAGCATATGAACGTAATTTCTCTGCGACAGGGTTGGTCAGTGAATACTTGTTTGTCCTCCTACGTGGTGCACAGGCTCAGTCCATATCTACATTCATCACATTCCACCATGATGTGTGCATCATGTTGACTTTGGTGAGGGTTCACCCTGCTTTATGAGGGAAGGAGGCTACAAAGGCTGACTGTTTCCCCAACTGTCCCGCAGTGGGATTGTCCTGTAGTGTTTGTGGTGCTCTCCCATGATCCATATGCAACCAGTGAGATTTCCGTTAAAGTTGCTGCTCTTCTGCTCAGAAGAAAGCCCTGTTCCTGGCACTATCCTCAGTGAAGAGTGGTAATAATGTATGATCTGTCTGTCTGTCTGTCTGTGCTTTTTTCTTGTTTGAGGGGTTGCAGCAGCGCTATGGTTCAAATAAATCTGCCATGAACACTACACATTTAGGTCCAGAGTGGGGCAATTCTATACCTGAAATGGAAACAGTGGTGATCTCATCAGTGCTGAATATGCTGTATCATTAGAAGAAAAACTGCTTCAATCCTCTTCATTTTAAGAGCTAAAAAGTACTGATTTCCTCACTTACATTCCTCACTTGTACATTGTAGATGCTCTCAAGATTAATCCCTGATTGTCTACAGAACAGAAACAGATGATTAGAAATGCTTTGTGTAGCTATGAAAAATGAATGGTGATTTAGTAAGAGCAAAAAACCACATGAGCACAAAAGTAAAAGTAATTGAAATTCTCAGCACTTTCGACAGTGTATTCATACAGTGCACCTACAGACTATTGATTTTTGGGTCATCTCTCTCACTCACAGCACAGCTTCAGGAAGGGCATCGCTTGTGAGTACACTCTTCAGATTATTTGAATAGATTTTGAAAATGGATTCACCTGAAGAGGTGATTATGACTTGATGAGTCATTTAGTCCCACACTCCGATGTTCCAGCTCCCACTCTCTCAAAATCAACACAAGTCCCACTGCTAAAAGCTCGTTTTAATTAGTCAATCCGAGTTCATTACCTCAGAAACGTGTCCCATATCTCTCAGGGTGACGATGTTACCACGTGAACACTCATCCCAATGTTTCTCTCCCCACCTCAGTGATTTTTACAGTGTGAACCACTGCCCCCCCCCCATGGATGCTGAGGTGCATGTGGTGCAAAACGGAGGCCTAATTGGAAATGATCGCTCGCAGAAGCTTGAGCCACAGGGTCCCTTAATGATCCAGGCAGCACTTGGATCAGAGTGAGCCCCCACACTACCTGTGAAAGGCATTTAGAGCAGATGACAGCAGTGCGAGCCCTGTTGTGGGACTAAGGGGTTACAAGCATGTTGTGCTCAAAGTGTGGCAGGGTGGGAGAGAGGAATGGAGGAAGAGGGAAAATGCAGACGGAAAGAGGAGCCTCTCTCCAACAGATGAAAGCAGACAGGAAATTGAACTAGTTGTAGCGCAGATGTCATGAAATAATTTTTTTGCCAGCTCTGAGGTGTGATTTAGGATTTTCTTTTAATAGCACGAGACAGACTTAATTTGCCGGTAGCAGTTTTTTAGATGCTCCATTTACTTTTAAAGCTTAAATGTTGAATCAAGCAAGAAAACACACAGCAGGTGATTTCAATTATGATTCTTGTGCATTTTCATTAAATATATAGGCTTGTCATATCCAAGAATTACGATTACAAGTTTGACTGGCAATACTCAAGCTGTGGACCACTCAGATGCATTCTAAATTCAACAGTGTAAACATTATGCTGTCTGAAAAGAGGGGGGAAAAAAAGAAAATTGTCATTTTTTGTGGAAAACTCATCAAATCTATCTGCAACCAAACAACAGTGTAATTATTATCTATGCCCAGGACATAGCACAGTATGTGTGCCAGCTATAGTCATATCAGAATGGGAAGTTTGCCATTTCTCTGCAGTGCAAGTTCAGTATTGACTCCATGACAACAGAACCATTTATTGTTCTCGAAAGCAATTACAAATTATGTCACAAATGTTTTCATTTAGTTTTGTTGCGTGTGCACATGCTGCTGTTCATTTCTCCAAAAATGTTTTATTTGTTCCTTTTTTTTTTTCTTTCTTTTGACCTGTGTCAATAGAAAATGACTAACTTGTGGAAGGATGAATTCAGATAAGGTCCTCTACTTTGTGTATTCCAGCAAATATGTCAATAACTATACCCTGTGTGAAATCCTCAGTGATTGATTTTTGTCAGATGTGGGTCTCCTCCCACTACGAAAGGCGGAAAAGATGGGAGTTCTTGCTGACAAAATGAGACAAGATTTTTTTTTTCTTTTACTAAATCACAAAAGTAGATGTAGGCTATGCTAAACAGCCTGTCATGTAATGCACCAGTGTGGGGAATTAGCTGAGAAATATGTGACTCTTTTTGCTGCTGCAGTTTTAAAATGACTTGGTGTCAGAAGGGCGTCACCACAGAGACATTAACCTTTTCTTCTATCTACAATAGAGACAGAAATGACACTCCACGCACCCACATCCAGCCATCTTAACTTATTGTCAAAAAAACTAAGGAAGACCCTGTCAGGCGAGATCCTGACCCAGGTCTTTAATATCACTGTATATGCCAACAGAGAAATTTTGACAGATAATCCCCAGAGGCCAAATCACCGAAGGCGGATTCGTCCAACCAGTGTCATTTCCTCATTGCCTCAGGTCTTAGGATGCTGGAGCTTCGAATTTTCCTTCCTGTCATGGGGCCAGAAAGAACAAGACCAGTGTAGAGTCAATACAGCCATCCATCATGTCCGGTTAACTGACAAGATGACACTTTAATGAAACAATGGGAAATTGAGTGACATTCTGATGGCATATTTTCATCATGCTGTAGTTGAAGTCTGGAACATTGTGTCTTAGTGTGATGGTGTACAAAAACTACACAAACAGTAAATATTCAGATGAAAATGCAAAGAGGATTACTATCAGGAATTAAGCGATAACAGCGACTTAGAGGTGGAGGTGGCAAGGAATCAAACGGTTTGTCAAAATGTATGTGTAGTCAGTTTGCCTTGTGTAAATTTCAATCAGGAGAGACTGATGAGAACGAGAGTGAGAATTTTTTTTTAAATGGATTAGACATAAGGAACAGACTTTGGCCCTCAGACCCAAGCAGGAACACATGCGGTCCATAGGAGTAAGGTGCTTCCAATTAGAGGAAACTTCCCCCAGAGGCAAGATACTGGTGGTGGTGAAGGGGAATGGAGCTCTAGGATGGGAACGTCATCATGAGAGAGAAACTTCTGATGGGGTGGTTTGATTGGAGCTGGTCAGGCATCCAGCTGAGGTGGTGAAGGAGTCGAGGTGGATCACAAATTCTTTGTGGCACTGTGACAGTAGAGAGAGAGAGAGAGAGAGAGAAAGAGAGAGAGAAAGAGAGCTTTTTAAAGTTTGACAGTGATTGCCTGAAGGCCACCTTGTCAGGTTGGGATTGGATGATGACAAGAATGAGCTGGTGAAGTTTTAGATATAGCAGCAAACTGAGCTTGTGACTTAGAAGGCATGTGGCAGGAGATTGTCTTCCTGACTGAACATTCACTTAAGATTCATCAGGTGAAAAGCATTTCCAACCACCCTCAAGCTGACAGGATGGAAAACAGCAACAAGCATCAATGACTTTTTATTTTTTACCTTTCATTTTTCACTTTCTTCTTTTTTTTTTTTGTTATTCATCTGTAGACGAATATTCTGAGTCTGGTTAAGAAATATCACCCATGTCCACTGCAAGGTACATGGTGAACCCAGGACGATCAGGTCACCCTGCTCCTCAGAGTGCATCGCTTTCATGTTCAAAATGAGATCCTTCAGTGAGCCAAAGACAGCCTCACCAGCTTCCCTTGTTCCAGAAAGTAATCCTTCTGTCCATCCCTGACATCCAGCTTTGGAACAGTGAGCAGTTATTTACTCTGTCCCTGCATCTGTTTTTCCCACTGCGCCAGGGTAAAGCTTGCTGATGAGCAGAAGTGTTCGGATTAATTAATTTTTTTTTTTTTTATATCTAATGCCATAAACATGGTGTACACCATCAAGCCCGACACCTCTGACAAGACAAATTCACATTTCCACTGTGCACAATTACATGATTGCTTTGCTGCTCAGCCTGAGATAGCGACGGAGCATATTGGATTCAGAGACTATTAGTGGAGCTGGTTTGGAGTGAGTCTGGGTGCATTACAAGCAGCTACTTGTGCATGCGTCTCTTAAGATGACACACTTGTCTAAAGGTCATTCATATCCATTTCAGTGTCTTTTCACTGTCATGTAATTTTGCTACATATACACAGAATCTGTCAGGTACAGCATTTTGTATATTGATGCACACAGTTCATTCTCGTGCTAGAAATATGTTGCAGCTAAGAATAATACTGCAACTAGGGAATGGGTTAGTGTTTTTAGGTGCTATTTTAGCATCTTGAGTCAAACCAATTTAGCCAAGCAGGCTAAACAGATGGAAGTGCTAAATCATCTGCTGCATTTAGGGCACATATTACCTGCTTTATTGGTCTTGTGTGAAAGTTTTACATTGCCATATTAAAGAGAAATGGGTCATGTATGCTTCAGGGGAAGTCTAGAGGGATTATGATTTTAATGAATTAATCAGTTCCTGTGACACTGCTGACCCCAATGTACCCAAACTGTGGCTGCAGCTTTTTAATATGTCTGTAATTCTGACCAAAGCTTATGGACCCTGCTGGGGTGAAGGAGGTGGATGTAATTGCCACAGTGCCACAAATTAAAGAGACAGACAGACATTTTATTCTATTTTACTTGACAGGGTCAGTCATGGGCTGAGATAAATGTGCAGTGATGCCTTGTAAAAAAAATATCTGAATGTGCTTACGGGGTCACTCAGGAAATCACGATGCTGTGTGGATGTTTTAGATATAATTTTCTTTTTGATTACATATTAGGAAAAGTGCAGGATATTATTTGTCTGAGTTTAGCCTTCTCTGTTGGTTTCCTGTATCTTTTTTTAATCAATTCCTAATGTGCTGGTCCTATTTTCTATCTGATAGATTACACTATTGGCTGGTGTTTGTAATCATGGTAGCTCCACAGCGCTGTGAGCTGACAATGAGTTTTCCTGCAGAAGCAATAAAGCATTTAAATCAACTCAGTCGCATTATACACGTCACATAGTGACATGGCAGGCCCCGATTTAAAAAAAGAAAAAAAAAAGTTCCTTGATTAATGCAGTATTTCACACAAATTTAAGAATGATAAATATCCACTTTAACAGAGGCTTACGGTTCATTCCACTTGTGATTTTCTCTCACAACTAATGCAGGCTTTCATAATTCATGTGCATATAATATGATTATCATATTAGGTTAACCTGAATTTTAAAAGTAATAAAATCTAAAGTGTAAACAACATCAATCTGCACGAGATCATGCATTTAAATTACATTGGCTTTTGTTAAGTGGTGATAAAAATGCATTACCTGCATCCAACTTCCCAATTTATGGCATTTCTTCTAAATTACTTTACCCAGCACAACATGAAACCATAGATATAAATAAAGATGGATGTGGCCCCCCTCACGTCACCCATAGGTGCTCCAGTGGGCTGCTCCATCTTCATCATCTTGGCGGTGCCTGACTGTGTTGCCTTTATTTTTTAGCCCAGGACGTTGCTGGTTGCATGAAACTGAAGGTACAGTGACTCGAGGAGGCCAGAAGGCCAAACGTCTCCAAGTGTAGATACTAATTCTGTCATACACTCAAATACCTTCTTTCTCTCAGGTTCAATGATTTCGTTATGAAAAGACAACCACTGTGTAATGTATGACTATATACAGTGTTTATCTAAAAAGTAGAATTATGCAAATAATATAACCAGAAAATAATATAACCAGAAATTACATTTAATTATCATATCATTGTTTTTTTTCTCTATCCATGACACCTTTTTACATAACGTCATCTTTTTGAATTTAAAACCCTGCTAATGCACCAGTACAAGTATTAAACTGAGGCTCAGTTGGTGAGATACAATCCAATTACGCGCATTTGCCTCAAAAGCAGCTGATGTGCAGCAGCCTCAGAGAAGAAGAGTGTTCTACTGTATCAAGTGCTTTAGACAAATCAATAAACACAAAACTGAATCAGCAATGCAATTCCCCTTTCTATCTGGGGAACAGAGTGGCCATTTAATAAATAAATGAGTGGTGTGTGTGGACTCATTTTTCATCTGAGGTACAAGCACACAGTCAGTAGTTTAGTGTCACTAATCAATAAATAGCGAATTTATCTAAAATGTACTGTATATGTCAGTTTTTATTGCAGCAGACATCCAGAAGGTAAACTTTATTGAGTGTGCACTTTGGATTTGCACAAAAACTTTCTCTGCCTCTGACATAACTGTACTTCTAATTCTATATTTCACACTTTAAACTCAATTTGTTAAATGGAAATGTTAAGCTGTAAGCACTTATATCTGGAATCTATTGTATCTGCCATCTGTTATCTCTCAATATAGAATCTAGAGCCAATATCAGGTCTTAAGTCTCAGGGAACAAAGGTACCCTTTGACCTGGCAAAGTGGAGCAGCAACCTTTTAAATCTGAAAAGTTGGAAATCGACTTTCTTTTTCTACAAGCTTAAACTAACAACCCCGTGAAAATAGGTGAATGTTGCAAAAACTGGGCCACGTTTTGTTAAATGTCAGTTAAATGTCAGTTAAATGTCATTAATGATCTCTACATTGCAGGTTTTTCATGATTTAGTTTCCTAAGTTTGTAAAACCTAAGGCTCATGTCACAAGTGGTCCTAGTGGACTCTTTGAATTCAGATGTGCCCCTGAAATAGCATTTCTACTAATTAAGTCTTTGAAAATAAAGTTCAAGGTTACGCATTTCTTAAGCATATTTGTTTTACCCGCAGACGTGAGAGCTAATTCCTGAAACTTCCATTTTTTTCTTAATTTCTGGAGCCAGCAAAACAGGCCAGCAAGTGCCTGAGTTACTGCAGTGTTGGGTTTCATTAGGGAGGGTCACCTTCAGCTCACAGGAGGATAACTATAAAGGACTCTTCCTGTAACCTGCCTTATTAACATCATTAACTCCCTTTGCCACTCTAAAATTGCAGTTAGCACAACTGTGAGGCTCTAGAAACAGTTCAGACAACAGTTTGTTTTCTTGTTAGGCTTCAGAAGCAAAGACGACTTTCTGTCCTCCTCCTCTGACTGGAGCTTTTTCCTCATGGTTACACTTTGAGATGTTTGGCCAAAACAGAAAATAAATGCCAATGTTTTTGTAATTGGCAAGAAACTTTATATTGATGAGACTTTTACTTCTCATTCCTTCTCAACTGGAACATTTATTGTGTATCCTTGTAAAAACATGAGCTAATCTACTAAATTTTCCTAATGAATTCTCTTCATCTGCATATTCTCTGGAAAAAAATCATGTTTTCCCCCAATCACTCTCATTTTTAGTGGATAATCATAAACAGATGTACAGTGAAGGGCTTATCTGCTGAATAAGATAAGGTGTGTGGGTGTGTGGTGGGTGGATTTTTTATTTTTTTTCCACACACATACTGAAACACAATTTAATTCTCTTTCTGTCTGACTGAAGCAATAAACCAAATGAAGCTGAACCACACAGCACAAGCTGCATTTCAAATGACAATGGACCATCGTGGTAATGATGCATGGCCTTTGCAGCCATGTTTTGTTTTGGTCATTAAAGGTTTTTCTCATTGTTTACTTTTTAACCCAACAAGTTTTTACAACCTGACAAAACAGGTAATTTATTAGCGGCTACAAAAACAAAATATGTGGTACATAACAATTTCCTGTCACCAAGATATAATTAAATTTAGGTAAGAGAAACTACTTCATTAAGGCTGTGGAAATATGGTTCACAGAAAAAAAATTTAATAAAAGACAGGACAAACTATCTGATAGATAAAAAGCTAGCAAGATTATCATGGTAGGAAATTCTTCCCCTAAGATCAAACAATATAAAAATGATTCAACAGATTTCAGCTTCACTGACAAAGTTAACAATAAATATATGAATGTTGAGGTTTTGATAATCTTTTCAGGTTCTTTGACCTGAACCAAATAACTGATATTACATCCACAGTACTGCATAAAAATAAAAATAAACCTATGCAATGTTGAAGTACTACAATTTTCTTTCAGTAATATAATAATGCTTTGCTAATATTGCCTTAACTACATACACAAGACAAATTATTCGCATGATGAAAGGTTATTCATTCCACAATGATCCATATGAGTCATTTCTGCTCAGTTATTTTCTTGTCAAAAAAACCCATGTGTGATTCACACGACTGTTTTCTGATCTTCTACCTCTATGGTTAAAGGGGCTATTTGTATGTTTTCTCTGCTGCTAAATGTGGTTTCTTGTTGGGAGGGTTTGGTGACAATAGTCACTTGACAAGAGCTTCAGCCATCACTGCGTAAGCAAAAGGTTATAATACACCCTCTGAGCAGCGCTGCATCTTCAGGGCAGATTAGGTGCTACAGTGAATCACTATTGGAAAGTGACAACACAGGCCAGGGCCAGCTGGTTAACATGCTGAATTCAGTAGAAGAAAAGAGATGATGGACACAAGAGTCATCATCGCTGTTGCTTTCCAATGCTGGAGACAGATCTTGGTGAGGAATAAACTGTTTGATGCTGAACTCCCATTGTTTCTTCTAGATTGGTACGTAAACAGCTGTTAATGCTAACGTTGGCTATGTAGCAATAGCCAAACTTATATATAATTGTTCCTGTAAGGTGTGGAGCAGTTTTGCAGTTACAACTGGGTTGGGGAAATTGTGACCACAGTTGAAAGAAATCAACTTGGACTGTTGGTAATACATGGGTGATGTGAACACTTTGAGGACTCAATTATACTACGAGCTTCTGTGCACCACCATCCAACTACACCACACTCAGCCTTGCTTCTGTCATTATCTGTCTCTCATTAGTATAACCACAGGAGGTGATGTGTCTGTGAATGTGTTAAATGTATTTCAAGAAATCACATATTGTGTTGATTTCTTCTGAAGATATTAATTACTGTACCCTGCACATTGTTAGCAGTTTAGACATTGAGAATCCTCAGTGTTTGAATCTTTGAATGAGACTGTATGCGTAGAGAATAATTTCATGCACAAACTCATCCGCGTTTCTCTTCTTTTAGATTTAATCTTCACACCTCATGTTTTGTTTCTGAGAGGAATTACTGTCCTGCTTTGATGGCTTTTCAAAATGAGCAAATTAGACCTGAAAAGCTATTCCAATTACTGCCATTCCTCCAGTGAGTGCCAAGGCTTTTAAAAAGAAAAATAACAAAGAAAAAAAACAAATCGAGGCAATATTCCAACTAAACAAATAAATACAGGCACCGTTCTTCAAGATAGACATGTTAATATGACTCACTCTTTGTGCTCTTGAATAAATATCACCAGGCACTCTTTCAACACACCCTGCAGATGAGACTACACATATACTTCTACTGCTGCTTGTACAAACATGGATTTGTTTACATGCAGGATGCAAGGAGCTGGATAATTTGCTGAGATATAAGGCTTCACGGTCAATGAATTATGAGATTTTTATGAAATTGCTGTGAGTTGACCTTCAGCTGAGGAAGAGAGGCTGGTTGGAGCTGTGCCATAAAAGCTAGCCAGTCACGCCTGGTGTCTGATTGTTCCCAGGAGATTTGGTTTGTTGACTCATCTGACTTTGTTTTGTTTTGCTACTGCTCACAATAGCTGAACAAATTGTTGTAATGTCATTGTGAGGTGATGTAGCCGTGCTGGATGAGTCGCTCTATTCATCCTCCATTACAGCCCTCTGGAGTATCACATGATGGATTGACCAGACGGCACAAACGTCCAATAACATGTACTCTAAATGATGATGAGAGAACAGCTGAAACTGCGAGTGCAGGGTTGAATCAAAGGAGGAAAAAGTGGTGAAAAAGTCAGCAACCGCTGTCATGGGGAGACCTCCATCTTCAATAAAGATTCCTGCAGACCTTGACCTGCCTCAGACTCAATTTAGCTTTGACTGTGCATTCAATTATGAACTTTAGTTCAGGATTTCCTATTTAGGACTAAATAAAATGAAGCCAAATGCACCATTCAGTTTAAGTTCCTCCTCGGATGTCATTAAACTCTGAAACTTTCTGATACAGCTTGTCCCGCTGGTCACTTTTCACACTTACAGTTTTGAAGAAAACAGTGGCAGCATGCACAGCTCCAAATCATCGCCACTGCACAATACAGCCACAACAAGATAAAGAAGATGCCTGCAGTCGCCGTTAAATTGTCTTATTCTTTAAAATGGGGCTATCAACAAAGGTGTTTCAACTGTAAGCCATCAACAGGCACACTTTGTTTTGTTCAGTGTGGTTCTAATCCTTGGTACGCACATGATGTCTTTTCTTCAAGAGTGTGGCCATTTATTGTTAACAGTGAAATGAGTCCGCCACCCATTTGGATTTAAGAAGAAAAATGGACACCAATGTACAAGCGGATGCAGACAAGTAAGCACTACCAAGTACCAGGGAGCACACAGCCCATAAAGGCCGCAAAGAAGCCATAAAAAAGTTACCACTATTACGATAGGAAAATATTCTGTGGGGTATCAGAGTGAGTTTGAAAGTTATTCTATGCTCACACCCATTTCATCACTGTTGGTTTCTTGCTAACGATGCAAGAACAAACTGAAGTTTGTTCACAGCATGAACCCTTTCTTCTAAGCTGTGTGGACCAACAAAGTGTACCGTATCAGTCCACCTGTACAAAACTGTACATATAAAATCTAAAAATGAAACCTTTTAGAAATTGGAACATTTTCATGTATTGACATGTATGTCTAGCTCTTAGAAATATGCATGTTTATGTACAGCATTAGTCAAAAGTTTGGACACACTTTTCCATAAAGTGTGTCCAAACATACGCATATAGCATCTCTAAAAAGAAGCATGTAGAATTTGTTTATGTATGTCATTTAAGTAAACATCCATATATAAATTAAAAATAATTGTTAACATATATAGTCACAACATATAATACAATGTAAAAATGTATCATATAGATATTTTTAATATTTACATATACAAATTTTGCTACGGGTATTTCTTATATGTTATAAATCCTCTGGATATATAAAGCTATAAGTTTATATGTGTGATAATAATATATCCTAATAGTGGACATACTGTATATGGCAACATAACTCTTGATGTGGGGACATATACGTCATATATGACATTTCTGTATGGGCACTAGAATTCCTCCACTCCCACAGAAAAAATGCATTTGTGCTTATCACAAGTGGCAGCTTGTGTCAAACATTTTATTTACTCTACAAAATCCACAAATTATTGTATATCATATGTAAGAAAAAGCTAAACCTCATTGGAAGTTGGCCTAAAGAGACATGAGACTGAGGAGGCTGATCAGACCTTGGGACGATCCACAGTGACAGCACATCAGTACCCTCTTCACTGACACCCCCCCTCATTACCACACTGTCACTCCTTAAATGTGCAGACATGCATGCAAGTAAACACACACATGCGCACAAGAACATGCAGATGCACACACTTAGTGAGCAGCTCTTTATGGAGATTGACTATGTAGGGCAACCTCCTTCACTATGTGTACAGCGGTGACATTGACACATGGTAACAGAGGAGATTCATGTCCTCACAGGGCTGGTTTAGGGTTTATTTTAGGCCCAGGGGTTTCATGGAGCTGACAAGTTCATTAGCCCTGAAGTGGGTGAACATGTGTGTGGAGTGGGTATGGCCTGTTTGTGCATGTATTTAACATCCTTTAAATCTTATCTCCCAGCTGAACAGTGCACAATAAATTGTCAGATTTACAATTCAGATTATACAGTTCTGCTACAACCAGCAAAACACTTCCCCCAGTGTCTATTTACAAATGTCCATAAATCTATAAACCCAAAACTTATGTTTCTTTTAAATTTAGATATTGCCTCATCATCAAATACTGTTTAAATGGTAGAAAAATACATAGTATGCTGCACATTCTTGGTGATTACAGAAGACAATTAAGCAGACTTTTTATCCAAAGTATTGTGTTGAAAACCTGTGTGTATCCAGGCAAAACTGCCCAAAGAACTTCAATTTGCGCACAACTTACTTTTCAAAAGTAACCTGCAACTTGTATAATACCACACACATACCAAATAAAGGCATTTCTTTCCCTAAAAATATGTATAAAACTAGGACTCAACTAGGACTTAACTCAAGACTCAATTTTCCACATAATTATTCAGCTTGCGTTTTATCGTCATGGTAGCTCTGCCGGTTTAATTAGCATCAGAACATTATCGAGTAAATTGCACAGATGTTGTGTTCATGTACAGCACATGTGAACTACTGACTGGGGTGCCCAATTCACATCAGCCTGGTAATTATACTGTTGGTGAGCTCATTGTGCAGCACATTCACAAAGTCAGAATCATTGATTATATTCAAACGGAAACAGCAGTAATGACCTGATGTGACATAGTAATTGTTTAATCACAGCTATTTAAGGATGTGGGTTAACTGCAGGGGGTTATTGTGTTGTAGAGTGTTATTGTCTTAAATGCTTTTTAGGTTTCTCTGTGGGAGCCTGCTGTGTGTGGGCGGTGGGTAGTGACTGTGTATTTGAGAGCGTGCAGCGCTTCTGGCAAACTGCAGGCATGAAAAGCCCAACAGTGGAGTGCTAAATACTAAAAACAGACAATCCTCATGATGATAACCAGATTTATCCTCTAAGACCATCCAATCCCCCTTTGTGACCTTTTTTTAAAACTGCGTGACTGTTTATGAGTGTTCTTATTATTTCCTATTGTCTTTACATTGCTTTGAAATTGTGCAGAAACAATAAAAACACAGCAGTGAATGTGGCACAGTAATCGTTGTAGTATAGTCCATGAAATGTGTTTCTGAATGTTCAAACAGCAGTGCACCTCTAACAGCATCGTGCTCAGCTGTCCTCAGGGATCCTTCTGCGCTGCCTCATCAGTAATGTTCTCGTACAGGCCAACAAAACAACAGCGTCAAATTAGATCTTACAAAGCAAAGCATAGATCATAGATGACATGGCACAGTCAGCACAGTGTGGTACATCATGATGCCCATATTACAACAATTTGGCTCTAAAGACAGGACTCGTTTGAAGAAGATGTTTTTATTCATCAGCTGTCGAACACAAAAAGCCAGCTCTGACTTCACTCATAGCCAGAGGTACAGAACGCACCAAGCAGGCACAGCACAGGGCGGTTTTCAGCCCACTCAGTCGTGGTTTGCTCATTAACCTGAAACAAAGTATGTTACTGGGTTTGTCTCCAGTTTCAGATGTGCCACCTGTTGGAGAAGTCAAAAACATTGTTTAGTGTTCATTGAGAGATTAATCATGTTACTCATATTAAACATCTTAATTAGCTGTTTATTTGAGTATGTCCTCCCAGTTGGATGTACAGTTAAAAAAAGGTTGTAGCATGTGTATTAAACTATAATTTAAAAGTAAATTATGGGAAATGAAAACATAGATAACTAAAAATGACTTGATTCAACAATGGCAGCATCTGCCTTTGTTTTCATCTCATCCTCGGTTAAGAGAATAGATCGAGAAATAAAACTGCACGGTAAAACTGGACCATCCTTGTGCTTAAGGGAGGTCCTGGTTTTGTGCGTAGCTAACTGGAACAGCCTTCCGGGACATTTAATGAAAGTGAGCCATCATTAATGTCACTCTCATCTGTGCTTTTCCTGCTGTGACTAGTCAAAATTTCTGCTGTGCAAAGGGTTTATTAAGAGGCTCAAATGGCATCTCCGAGCAACAGTCAGTGTTCATTACCTTTAACTATAAAGATGATCTTCGCCTGAATTTAAATAAGTGCTTTTTGCTGCCTGAACTTGAAACAAATTACTGCTGATGTGTCCTACTGATCCTAGTGATGGGGGCAGCACATCAGTGACAGGCTCATGTGGGTTGAAATTCCCTGAAAAAGCTACAAAGAGGACCTTGGTGGTTCAACTCATATTGGTCGCTTTGGAATGCACTGGCAAATGTATTCTGTTTTTTGATATGACAACTTTTCAAGCCTATATATGATTGTATATTGTTTCCCTATCATTAGCTAGAGAGCTGTTCACAGGAAAACTCAGTGGGAGGTTCCCTAAACTGGGCAGAGTGGAGGCTGCAGTGAGTCACTTTTGGAAAGTAAAGCTAGCTGGTTAGTGCTCTAACTTCAGTAACACTGGCTATGTAGCAACAGCAAAACTTACAAATTGCTCCTTTAAACTAAAATCTTAAAACAATTTAAAATTAGCAGTAATAGCTGAAAAGGCAGGGAGTTATTATGAAAAACAAATTGAATAATAACTATGACCATAATGTATGAAATGCTTTTATGTTTGGTTGAAAAGCGTCAACTGAAAACAACAACGGAAGAGTGAAAGAGAGAAAGCAAAGCACAGAGAGATACAGCTTTAGATAACCCATAAATCTAAGAGTCAGAATCTATAATGGATTGTAGCACTGAACAAAAGGAAAGCGTTGCAAAAAACAGAGAGGAGTGCTACAGCATATACAATAGAGGCCAGCTTGAGATTTTTTTAGGAACATTATTGCAGAAGCAATAAATTCTCATTTTGGAGAGGATCAGGAGAAAATGCATTTCTATAAAAAGATACAGTCCTGAGAAATGCGTCACTTTTGGCCTAGATTCCTGTTTCTGTGTTTAAAGGGGGAGATACTTAGCGTGACAGTGGACGGTTGAAAAATTCCTGTGAAAGACTGTAACTATCTCTCTCACGACTCAGTCAAGAGCACTGGTAGAACTATTATAAGACTTTATTTACTACACTAACTGAGCTGACTATTTTAGATACTGTTCTCTGGCTGAATAAAATTCCCTTTGGAAATCTGCTCATACATGTGTTGGAAGTATGAAGACATCAGACTGAAATAGATAAAAATGTTTTTTTGTTTTTTTTTATCAGCCTGTTATAGTTTGTATTTATGGTCGCAAGAACATAGTGTCCAAAAAGGCTGCTTACCCGCTCAAAAATAAATTGCATTAGGATGAAAATAGTGCAGCATGATGGTGCAATGAGCAGAGTGATTGTCCTTCAATGTGAAGGTCTAAACCCAAATAATCCCCATGACAGCAAACATTCACCCGACTGAAGTGTCCTTGACAAAAGCACTGAATCCCAGCGGCACTGTGCTGTAGCAGAGTTTTTTTCCTTTAGGGATTTCTGGAGTATCACAAAACTAAAATTAAACCATGCACGTCAACAGGGGCTGTCTGTTGTAAAGGGAAACTATCACACAGAGGAAGCTGGGACAGTGGTGGAGAAACCTGTCAAAGGTTTTGGAAAATCCTTTGTTGGAATACTTGCACACAAAGACTGGAAGATTAAACTCTGACAATAAGTAGAAAGGTGAATTTTACCAATGTAGGGAAAATTGTAATAGCTGCAGTTCAATGTGGAACCCTGGCTTTAGCCATTGATGTAAGTGCATTATTAGTAATAGTGGAAAAACAACTGCTAACAGAGTGCTACCACGCAAAAGAATGGAGTGTACAACCTAATCTCGCAACTGGGTATGAATTGCTAAAGAAGCAATTCGGAAAGGTATAATTTGAGGTTTATATATAGGGTTATTATCTGTACAGGCAAAGCAATAGACAAAATAGAAGCATTAGAAAAGAGGAAATTGCTTGTGGAGGGAACATTTTCCCAAGAGGAGGTAGCAACATGAGCCAGAAAATCTAAAAGGGGTCAGTGCATCAACAGAGAAAAGTGTATTAGTCTTAAACTAATAAAACATCTTTACTTTTTTGAGCAATGTACAACAGCGCACCGGCACAGAAGTGCTTCATGATGGCATAGTGAAAACATCAGTGTCAATCAGGTATTTCTCAAGGTCAGTTCATAAAGTGTAAAATCAATTCTTGAAGTCCCTGGTATCAACAAATGGGAGTAAACAAACAAAAATCAATTCATTAACTTTGAGGAGAAATAATGCAATATATAAAACAGGCAATTTACTATGTGCAGAAGAACAAGAATTAAGTGGGTATACCTGAAAGCAGCAAGGGGAAGATTTTAGATCAGAAATACAACTTTTACTACCACTAGCCTTGTTATATGTGACCTAGCACTGTTTAGTTTCTGCACTTTACTGCGTCATAGAGAAATAACAGAAAAAAGCAGCTAGATTCAACAGCAGCATCTGGTAGCGAGGATACGCCCTGTAGCTGCTGGAGCAAATTTGCAGCCGCTCTTAACAACCTGCGTCCTCAAAGATTTAGGTTAATGAATTACATCAGGCCACAAAGGTAACATCTGAAGTATTAGAAAAAGAAAGCAGCGGCTTTGGATAAGAAACCATAAAGATGAGTTAATGTGCCATGAGGGAATAGCTATGCTTGTATTAGCAGATAGCCATACATCACACTCTATTCCTCTGAAGATAGTTTCCACAGCTGTGTGTGTGTGTGTGTGTGTGTGTGTGTGTGTGTGCTGACACAGTCTGGTTTCTGAACTGCTGGATAGGAGGTTTCAAATAAACATAGTCACTTGTTTGTTTAAAGGGTCACTTCACTCAACATCTCACAAAAAACATCTTCTAGCTACACAAATAGTGACAATTTTATGTGCAGACATAACTGTGTCTGCAGCCAACACAACACACAATAGAATACACAATAGAAGTGCGTGGAATTTCAGTTTTTCTTGCACAATACCTTTCACTTGAAAAAGAAGAAACTGGAGATGAAAAGGAGATCTGTGTTATCCTGAGTAAATGAGATATTCTGAGAACACAACTGCATCACAAAACATAATATTTGGGTTGTTGTTACAAACATGGTTTATATTGTGGTGGCGCTGGGACAAATTCATTCAATGCTGATAACTTTGGAAGATGAAACGTGGGCCAGATAATGAAGAAGACATACATTCTCTCACATACAGAGACTGTCCTGTAAAACACAAGCCCATTGGTTGTTTTCGCAGCACGTCATTATGACCCATAGTTTTGTATAATGTTGTTATTATTGTTACAATGACAACAATACTATAAGACTTGACAATATTTTACCCAAAATAACCCTTTTTCCAAATCTAACCAAGTAGTTTCTGTGCCTGAACCTAACCAAGCCATGACTGTTATTATTGTAACCATGACAACCAAGGTCCGGTACGCCTACTGCTGTCGGGGCACTATTTCAGGAGTCCCTCCTATGGGTCGTACCAGAGGGTTGAAAAAAACGACCTGTATCGTTGTTCAGGTTGGAGGAGTTGTTGCACACACATCAGCCTCTTCCTTCATTATTAGTTGCAGAGCTCTGAATAAACAGTTGCATCAGACCTTGTGTACGGATTAATGCCAAATAATGGCAAATATGGTTCAAAACAACCTGCTTTTCAATCCGCCAGATTTTGTTCTCTTAGATATGTTGGGTAAGATGAAGGACTGCTCAGGATCTTTTTGTCAGGCACGCTGTTTACATGCGTGACTGTACATGACTGTAAGATGCAGGGTGTTTAGTTTACATTTTATTCATTTCCACCGTGTCTATCATCCCCACCATTTCTGTTCTTTTTTATTATATTAAAACGCAGGGACAATAACAGATGGGTAAGAGACTTTTTTTTTCTCAAACTTTTATATGATTGATCTTCTCAGACGCTCAGAAAAAGTAGAGACATAACACTTTTCATTATTAACGCTGAACTGAAGCTGAAACTTCTGTGGATGCACAACATTAACTGATGGAGATTTTATTTGTGGGACTTTACTTTTAAACTACAGAATCCCTAATTTTATAAGATGCACTAGCACCACCTCCATCCAAAAATGTTTCAGCCCATCCTTGATGCTTGAAACTAATGTCACATGTGATATTCTCTAATATATCACCGAGTTTGGAGGAAATGTAGGGTAATTCAGAAAAACATTACTGGACACTACTATTAGTTACCAATCAGGCAGTATGTCATAAGTGGACTTTGTCATAGGTCAGCTTTGCTGGTGTATGTTACTGGCACTTCAAAAAGTCATGTAAGTTATGTGTTCTGATTTATCTGCAGCAGCAATCATATTCTTTTTAAAACAAATCTTGGTGGCTAGGATATCAGGAATGAAAAGAGTTAAAAAGAAGAGGTAAACATACAAATACCAGAAATGCCCACATGGAACCAAAGAACAGCAGATACAGGAGCTACACAGTCACATGCAGTAGGCTACTTGTATGCTTTTAGTCTGGGGCTGCTTATCATGTTTAGTCTAAGTCCCTTAAGTCCGTTCTTCTACATGACAACGTCCCCATGCACACAGGAAGGTCAGTAAAGAAATGTTTTTCCCAGTCTGGTGTGGAAGAACTCAACCGGTCTGCAAAGAGCCCTGAGCTCAAGCCCAACCAACACCTTTGAGATTTACAGGAACACCCACTTTGAGCCAGGCCTTATCACTCACTCACCAGCCTTACTAATGCTCTTGTGGCTGAATGGGAGAAAATCCCTGCAGCCAGGTTCCAAAATCAGCCTGCTCAGAAAAGTTGGAGGCTCTTGTAACTGCTTGTTGATGTCATGAGTTTAGAATGAAATGTCCACTTACTTTTGCCCATATAATGTATATAGTTTATCGTATTATGACACTTTTGACCTTTTGAGTGCAACTTAAAATGAAGAAAGGCAGTGGAATTTCTGTGACGGGGTTTAAGCCTTCCTTCCGAAGAAATCTGGTCTTCCTTTAAACCTTTAAGATTTTACCTCTCTTACTTTTCCTTTAGCCCTGCTGTGGCTGCAGTCTTCCTCCACAACACCAGATTACTCAAATCCAGCACGAGTCTTTAACTATGTTAAGCCATGATATCCACAAAAGCCGATTTTCCGATATACACATATTCAACCTTTATCATATTACAAAAAGATCAGATTGAGGCAGTAATAAATTCATGAACTCCCCCAGCATTGTATAGTGAGGGATAAGGTTAAAGCCTAAGTGAGGAACGGTATTTGAATAAAGTAGATTTGCTAAATTGGATGTGATAGTGCGAAATTACTTATTCTCCACATCCCATCCAATGACATCATCCTCCAGTTATAAACACACCCAAATGACTTTCAAATCCAATTGGCTCTATGGCATATTATTACTATCTCCACGTGAATTTTAATTTTCCCCTCACCACTTAAGATATCACATACCGAAACAGTGAAATTGGCATTGTAAAATTATTCACCATGCTCACACACACACACACACGCACATACACACACACCTATACTATCCACACATCTCACATTTCCATCTAGCTTTGCATAGATGGGAATATCTTTATTACTCTCACCTCCTCTGTAATACAATTGGACTGTATTGATCTAATTTTTTTAATAAGGAAACATTCTTGACTGATCACAGCAGGTAAGAATCCTGCTGAATGCTTTTCCTTTTGTTGAACAATTTTATGATTGTTTCTTTGATGTTAAGGAGCCAAATGTCTGACTAAATATTGTACGGCTCCCAGCTGTGAACAAATAACCTGAAATTATGTAGTCATTTTAGCACTACACCATTCCTAATCAAGATGAATTTATGACCTCTGCCTTTGTTTGTTTGTTTGTTTGTCAGCAGAAACAAATTACTGCACTGATTTGCACCGCTTGGTTGAGGGATGGGGCATGGTCCAGGGAAGAGCCCGTTACATTCTGGTGTGGATCAGGTTAAAGGGGAAAATCCAGCATTTTTCTATCACCTTCCTAAACATTGTGATAAAGAGATGTAAACGAATATTTATGGTGTTGAAATCTTTGAGTTTGTCCAGTTTGGTGCAGATATATTCTTCTACTATAGGAGCTAGACGGAGGAGCAGATGTGCAGGATTGTTTGGCATTGGCAGAAGTATGCCCTCTACTGAGTGCCATTCTAGTTTTGTTTGTCTGTTTGTCAGGAGGATTACACAAAAAGTACTGAAGTGATTTGCACCAAATATGGTGGACGAATGGGGTACAGACCAAGGAGGAAGGCATTTCATTTTTGTGCAGGTCCAGTTCAAGGAGCAGATCCAGAATTTTTCTTTTTTATCATCTTCCTTCACATTGTGAGGCATTTTCAACATTTTCATCAGTTTTGTCCAGATAATAATTTGGATCTGACGGACATCTAAACAGACGGCAGGGGCCAGGATTTAGTGGCGCAGATCATTTTCTTAGAGGAATTGAGCACACTGGGAATGGAACTGTTTCAAAAGCATGTGTAAAAATATTTGATCATTTGCCAGCTGATAATAATGCAGGATGAAGAACGTGGTTCATTACAAAGTGGAAACTGGTCAAGAGAAACCACAGGATGAAAATAAAGATTGTAACTAAGAGCCCATTCAAAAATGCATGTCAGTGAGTTTGCTTTTATTGCTCTTTAATTAATTCAGTGTTGAAAAATGAAAATGCACACAAACCAATATTCAGTGTTTATACTAAAACAGTGGGGGGAGGATGGAGTTGCAGTCTGGATCTCTGATTCAGTTAAACCCCTCTGGATGTGGCTGTGCCCTTTTGAGTCAAACAAATGAACCACAGAAAGAAAATGAATCCTCACCCTGATTTTAAAATATGAACATGTTTTTATATCAGATCTGAGAATAATCCAAATAGAGAGAAAATGAAAATGAAACAAAAATGAAATTTACTTTTACAAACATGATTTTAAAATAATGTGTAGAGCAACTGTTCCCTCCAATCTCAAAAACCACAGGTTAGGGACTTCACCTGGAGTCCAGGAGCACCCACTTTCCCAGAAAGTCTGTTTATATACACTCACCAAGCTATTCATCAGGAACACCTGTGCACCTGCTTATTCATGCAATTGCTCAGTCAGCCAATCATGTGGCAGCAGTGCAATCAATAAAGTCATGCAGATACAGGTCAGTGATTTTTTTTTTACAGTAGATCACTGTAGCATAAAATATGAGAACAACCCACATTTGCTTTCATGCATTGACGAACATGTTGCTTGTTGATTACACAGTGATTATGAGGGACAGCTATTGCCAGCTAGCGAACTCCCTATGTGTACAGCAGGAAGTATGCTAGCATCTCCAGTCAGACAGCTTGACAAAGCTGACAGCACCACCGCCAGATGCTCTTACAGCCCCTCATCTGCAAATCTGGACTTGTTCCTACAGACCAGGTCCAAGTAGTCTGCCGCTGCTCTCTTTGCTTGATTGATTTGTTAAAGTTACTGGTAGATCACAGGGTTTTTAACATGTCACAAACCAGGGTTCATGTAAAGGGTTTAGTGTTGAAAATCTTGAAAAAAAGAGAAAATGATCTGCTCACACACACACACACACACACCCACACACACACACATCCATAGAGAATACATATGTCCTGTCATATCTTTGTATTGGAGACAACCTAAAAAACTGAAAACAAAGTGTCACCTTCAACACCTTCAGATTACTCAAAGAAAAACAAAATGCTGTGTGGGTTTCAAGCGAAGGTGTTGATATAATGTCAAATTCACAATTTGTGATGATTGTGTTGTTCACTTGTTTTTCAAGTCTTACTGTCAGAGGACACTGAAGGACTTTTGAAAGTGTGAGTGAATAATTTTTTATGAACTTTCAAACTTTTACAGCAACCACATGCTCAGCAACTTTCTCAAGGGCATTTTGGTCATCCCACCCGAACAAGGACTTTAAACACACTATGGCCGACATAAAACTTCACTTTGGGGATATGAAGTGTGTAATACAGAGCACAGGAAGGCTGGCTTATAGAAACCCTCAGTCAAAGTTTATATGAAAGTGCAAGATGTTTAGAATAAGCGTCCAAGCTTTTACTGGCCATGCTCGGTGTACTGCAGCGCCTTGTTGTAATAGCTGTGAACAGGTGTTTTTCATCCATTCATAACTTGTGAAGTGAAAAAGAAAAACCTCTTTGGGGGATATGCATGATTGAATTACATAAATGACTTAAAGACATTATTTTCAGTTTTTCAGAAATTCAAACCAGCTATGAATACACCTCTGTCACAATATCACTAATGCAAAGGATGATGTTTCTGCAGCCACATTTTATGCTGCAGTACATGCTTAGTTAAACGTGCTGTGGTTGTGAAAACGTGTCATTTTGCAGGAGCTGAAAGATGAAAATTGCATTTGAGACTGGGTGCTTGAAATGCGATTTGAGCTGAATTGCAAAGCAGCTAGGAGTGTGGCTCAATCTGATTAGCTGGAAATCTTTTGCCTTTTGTTTTTTCCTGTCAGTACATCCAAAAAAAAGCAATGTTGTTTAAATGTGCCCACAAACAGATTTAGCCTGTCAGATGGAATATGACCTAATATTTATTCATCTCAGCCAGATTTTGCCAACCAATCCACTAATTGGGAGCAGCAACCATCAAGTTATGAGATCAGGCCTCTAACAATCAGGCTGTAACTTTTTGTAGTTATTAAGTCTGCATGCAGAACTAGTCCAACGGGTCAGTAAGGAGAGCAGAGCTTTATTAAGCAAGTTTTAAAAGTTCTGAGTGACTGAAAATGTTAATAATAAAATGGGTGGTACTGAATCAATTCAATTCAATTCAATTCAATTCAATTCAATTCAATTTTATTTGTATAGCGCCAAATCATAATATACATTATCTCAAGGCACTTTACAGGGTCAGGTCAAGACCTTACTTTGTTACAGAGAAAAACCCAACAGTTCCCACAAAGAGCAAGCGCTTGGCGACAGGGGGGAGGAAAAACTCCCTTTTAACAGGAAGAAACCTCCAACAGAACCGGGCTCAGGGTGGGCGGCCGTCTGCCTCGACCGGTTGGGTTTAGGAGAAGATAAAAAAGACGGGTGGGGGGAGGAGAGAGGAGAGAAGAGAGAGAGAGAGACCAGGAACAGCTGTGTAGGTAATGGTGTGAATCATGTGTAAGTGAGCAACGCATACTGGTGTAGTCAAGGATGTGTCAAAAGCCATGTGATTCACTGGTTACAATCCTGGGTTTCTGACTAAATTCAGTGTCTCCTATTAGTAAGTATAAGTCAAGATTGGAATTAAAAAAATAATAACTTTTTCTTCTGTATATTGCATAGAAAATATCCCATTAAAAAATATTATCTTTGGTATAAAGCCTCAGGAAAAAAGAAACCAAAAAAAAAAACAAAAATAGGTTAAGCTTTTTACATTGAGCATGCAAAATGCCATTGTCAGGAAAATGACTTTTTTCTCCAAATGCCCTTTTCTTTTTGTAAAATAGCATTGGGACCTTGATACTCATGCAGGGCTGTCATTTGGGAGGACCGGTAAAGAGACTGACAATAAAATCTTTAGAAACCTCATGGATGTTTTGACAGTCCACTGGCCCACCAGGATTTGTCCCAGTAGTGTCCGACTATCATGGAAAGTCCTCAGAGAGTTGAAAGGCATGAAGAGTTGCTCTGTGTCTGCTTGACAGGTGGATATTATTGGTTGTGCTGTTTCACAGAGCCAATACGACAGTATTGTTTTGTCCCGTTTGCTAATATTTGTGAGAGCTAATCCCCACTGGTTGTTAAGCCTGGACCTGTGTCTGTTAATTTTGAATTACTTTCCCACAGACATTTGGCTTATTTTCTAATTTGCTAAGATATGCTGTTGGTGTGATGTTAGCTATAGTAGCAGCAGAGTTGTGAGTATCACAGTCTGCAGATGGCTATGGAAAACTGTCTCATCCTCTCTGCATGGTGGCACAAACCTACGGTCCTCTCCTCTCACTGTAGTCTTGTAGTTTTTCACTCTGATGTGAGAATGAAGTTTTATGTAATAAGGTTTGTTTTGCAGCCCTGTGATAGACTGGCGACCTCTCCAGGGTCACCTATGATTGGCTACAGCCCCCCCGCAACCTGGTTTGGAGAAGTGGTATAGATGATGGATGGATGGATGGATGGGTTTGTTTTGCTTCAGCTATGAGAGAGAGTGTCCACTTCCACGCCATAGAAGACGTTGTTTTTTGCTGTTCAAATATCAACAGCCTTTCAAGAGAACTGATTACTGCACCTTTAAATCCACACAATTTATCAGGGTAACTGCATTTGGATGATTCATTACGCTCTTATTCTGTAAACCATATAGCATGTAAGTGCACACAGAGCTCCCGCAGAGCTTTTTTTTCCCCTGCATTTTAAACAAGGTTTGTCATAAAACATTAATCATTTCTCTGAAAAATAAAATTATTTTCACATTTTAATTCATGGAGTCATATTTGTTTTTTTAATACAGGCACCAAGAAGAAATTAGAGTGCAGGTGGAAGTGTAAATATGAAGATATATTCTCTGCAGGGCCAAGGTTTCTCTGCAGTATGTGATGTTCATATTGAAACATTCAAAGGTCTTAATACTGCAAAAAAAAAAAAAAAAATCACCAATCTTCTAAATTTTGTCAGTTCCCTCTATATGTCTTGTATAATGCTCAGCAATAAGCCAACAGATAATAAACAGTCTGAAGTGACTTACCAGCAGAGAGTGTGTCTTCCAAAAGTAAAAGTTCCCCTCACACATATGACTTTTGAGTAAAAAATATATCTGCAGGCACGACAGTATCCGATATGCAGGAATAAATATAGAACTGAAATATATTCAGGCCTGTTTATGGGCTCGGCAGCAGCATGACTGACATGTTCCGTGCTTTTCCATTAATCTTTCACATGAGGCAAACATTCAGGTCACTGTTGTGATACAGGACAGCTTGATAATGCACTGTCCACAGCCTATACAGCATGTATGAGGGCATGAAACATTTATAACATGTTCTATATTTTCTACTTTCGCTTCCCTCAAGTTTGATAAATTTTTTAAGATTTACTCAATATTTGTCTGGATTATTTTTTTTTTTTTTGTGAACGAAGCAAAAAGTGAGAAGACATCTGTATCGTCACAGTACACTTGGTATGTGTGCTCAATTCCAAAAATGAATGCATTCAAGCAAGAAGAGTTCAGTCTGCACTGATAGACAGAATAATTTGTCATCGCCACATATTTCTAAAGCAGAAAAGGTACTGTTTTGACTCAATATTAAGTTATTTTTCTTAAAACTAAATTTTTTTCTAAGGAAAATGATTATGTATTACCTCAAGCCTTGCTTAGACTAGGTTTTTATATATTTCAGGAGTCTGGGAGTTGGTCTTCTCCACCAATTAGTGTAATACTAAACATATATATTTATATATTTTCCAAATATGCTCTATTTTGTACAAAGTTGTGTATAATGTGTATCATGTTGATGTTAGATAAAAATTATTTTTTTCTAAAGCTTTATTTATTGCTCTTCCTGATATTTTACATTATTTTACTTTAATAGAGAAAAATGGCATCTGAGGATCATAATTAAAAACTATATGGTCTGTTGAAAAAAAATAAAATAAATAAGAAAAAAAAATCATAGCTTTTTTGTTGGTGACACCATTTCTGGGTTACAAGTTTACATCTGTCTGCTACTAATGACTGATAATTAACTAATTAAATAAATAAAACTAATTCTTTCTTGCAGGGCCGCTCCATTCTGTCACTGAGCTGGAGTCATATTTGCATGAAACACCTTTAATTAATCTCATAACAATTAGCTCACCATTTGTTATTTATTTAAATTTAACCTCAGTTGGTTAATTAATGATTTTAACAGGCAACAATAACAACAGGTACTCAACAGCCAGGTGAACAGCTTCAGTGATCACTGATTTGATTGTCTCAGTCCCTTCAGGACAGAGTCCATGATTTCCTCAGAGGTACATGACAACAATATCTGTCTCAGTGCGTGATACAGTGATAGGAAATGATGTCATGTTGTATGCGCAGTGCTCTACCACAGGGATAAAACAGTTTGAAAGTGACATGAATGCAGCCAAGAAATGAGAAATGGAAATGAGCAACAAAGAATGACGCTATAAAACTCACAAGAGGAGCTCTAATATGTTAATACAGATTGCCTGAAGTACAGTATTTGCATTGCGCTGCAAATCATGCTACTCAGAAATGAGGAGGGAAATTTTTTGAGCGTGAATGTGCGCGTGCACATGTCAGTCCGTGATTGGCAGGAAACACGAGAGACGTACAGACGGGATTCCAGGCAAACATCAGCACCCTGTGGCTGCACAGACGCAGAATGATTAGAGACAGAAACAGATACAGACGACTTTTGCTGACATTTTGTGAAATGTTAAGAGCTAACTGTATGAAAAATCCTGTAATATTCTACACCAACCCAGTTCCCTCATTTAGCAGCGGTATTGATTGTTTTGTAGCTGCCAACGTTCTGTCAGTCATAGTGATTGAGTTGACCCAGAGTTGAGGGTTGATTGTAGCAGCTGAGTGTGATTTAGGGTAACAAATCAAGATGTTCAACAGTCCACGTGACTCCACGCACTCAGTAAAAGTTTGTTCAGTAAAAATCCATAAATCTGGAATCCAAACAGGTGTGATGAAAAACAACTTTTCTCTTGTGGTTGTTGTGGTGCCAAGAGAAGAGAAAAGAAAGTTTTCTCTTGCAGGAGCATGAAATACATGCAGGTAAGATGAGTGTGGGGGTATTTTATGGTAACTGCAATGCACTTATTTTGAAAATTGCTCAGTCAAAACAGAATGTATTTGACAGTTCAAGTCTGCCCTTTGAATAAATTTGAAAATCTCTGGGTAAATAGAAACACACATCAGACTGTGATCAACCATGCAATACTGCCCCCAAGTCTTTTCTCAGAATTACTCTTTACCTCAATGATATTCAGAGAAAGATGCAAAACAACAACTTGACATCCTTCAAACCCAATTGAAGCAATATGATTAGTGTCTTTCCACATTTGCATTAAATGTCCTTAACTGACCATTTTGCAGTCTCTTTGGTGGCCATTTCACTTAGTTTACCTTCACTTACATACAAGGCCTGACTGAGAGAGAGCTATGCTTTCAGCAGGCCTGTCATTACAGTTCAATGCATATTATCAAATGTAGATCACAGCTTCAAATCCGCATTTAAAAATATTACTCTTGCCAGTATGTGTGACAGGTCGAGCCTTTTTTCACTGACTGCAAAAACCTGAGAGATGTGAAAAACCATATGACAAGCAGGGAATGTGTTTGTCTGCTGTGTGCTTCTGTCTTTGTGAAGCCCGATTTGAGTTTTAGACCTTAAGAAGAAATTTCTGGAACGTGGGGACATTTTCTATGGTACTGTTGTCTTCAAAAGGATGACTGAGGTTTAAGACATGGCTTCAGGCTCGTGGTTAGAGTACGATTCAGGAAGCAGCAGAGGATGAGACATCTTGATTTTTAGCCCCAAGAACCCTGGACCTTCCACTTCCCATAATGCAACTTGGTAACATCTTTCATTAGACTCACTCCTGCCTGGTCAATGCCCATGTTAGGAGTTTTGTTGTCCAGAGCCAAAGAAGGAATTATGCAATTATTTTCACAGGCTGATTTGTTTTCATCATCACAACACCCTGATGTGTAGAAGTGGTGCAGTGACCCTTTTAAGGTTAGGCCGAGTGGCAAGGGAATGAATTATGTCAATGAGACAGCTCATAAGTATTACAGACCAGTGAATGCGTGGGTGAGAGGTACAGGTGTTGAGCCTGTCCTTGTGAAATGGAGAATGTTACTGTGTCAAGTTGTCGGAGCCACAGAGCAGATGTCATCTCACTGGTCTGAATTCACAGCCAGCGTGGCAGCATCCTGCAGTCTCAACAGTCAGCAGCACTGCACACTGTATGTTGTAGATTTGAGCTTGCAGAAAGGATTATTATCCAGTTATGTTTAAATTACAAATTTAAGCAATGCTATATATTTTATCATTGGTAAAATATCATTAATAGCTGTATACAGTATATTTCAATTACACCTTTTGGATATGAAGAAGTTTGCCTGTTAATTTAGTACATTTTTATCCTTTCTGTCAGAAGACAACAGCAGTGTTTTTAACATCTACTACATAATCAGACAGAAAAAAAGTGCAGCTTTATGGAAACAGTGAATGGAGAGTTATTTTGCAGACCCGGTCTGACATTTCTTTATCTAGCAAGAAGTATCATTACGCTGGTTGAATAAAAAATCACCCACAGTTTGTCTGTGAGCCTTCTGAATTGATTGCTTAAATGCTTGTTAGATTCACTGTCTGTATCACTTGCACCATTAATGTTTGTCAAAGAGAGAAAGCACAGAGAATAATGTGTCTTAATGAGGGGTTACATTCACTAGTTTCATTTCATCTGTTCATTCTGAATGTAACAAGTACTGTAATGTTGATATGTGTATTAGAAAGACATAAAAATGTATCTTATTTATTCATGCAGTTATCTTTCTTCATTTCAATCTCATTTTTAACTGCCACTGATTGTATGTCTGATGTACAAAAAAATTGTATTCTCTATCACAAGCTAACAAGCTGATTTGCCCTTATTTTATTGAGCTTGAGGGTATTATATTGAATCCAATCACCTGTCACAAATGAGTATTCAGAACTTACAAAAAAACATACCTGTGACATCAAAGGAGCTATTTATAAGTTTGGCCACTGCTACACAACTAGCGTTGGCATTCACAGTAGTTTATTTACCAGTCTAGAAGTAACGCTGTGAGTTCAGCATCAAACTTAATTCCTTTACTCACCAAGAGCTGTCTCCAGCAGTGGAAATATTAACTGTTTTTATCACAACCTTTCTTCTACTGAAGTTAGCACGTTAAACCCAGCCCGTCCCGTCAATGTCCCTTAGCAACTGTGCCCAGAGGAGTCAGCGCTGCTAAGAGGGTGTATTATAACCTCTCATATTATAAAGACGATGAAGGCCAAAGCTCATGTTAAATGACAATCACCAGCCCCTCTCCCAGCAAGAAACCACGTTTGGGTGCAGAGACAACTTACAAATTAATTAATTTGATGATGTATGCATCTCAAAGCTCGTTTATAACATTGGTTAGGTGTAGAAATCACCTCAAATCTTTATAGTCCAGTGAATTACTCACCAAGAACCACATAATATTAAGTTTACCAAGAGATTTAAAAATATGATGACATGATTTTGAAGGGGGCACAGTTCAGCCCTGGAAGGCTCCGGCCCAGTTTAACCCCTGATGATGCTGAAGTCATGCAACTGTGGTGTACTTTGTTTATAGCTTAACATTAGATTTTTACATCTGGCGATTGTATTTAGACTTACAAAAATATGTTATCCCTGTGGCACTTTATTGCCCCTTAAATGTATTCTTAGCTGGAGTGTTTTTTGCCAGCCAGCTTGCTTTGAGATCACAAGGTTTGTATTTCAAAAATTACTTTAAAATTTTTTTTTTTTTTTAAATATTCAGTTACATTACAGCATTGCCTGAAATGCCTCAAGACACTGTTTATTCACAGTGTTTCGAGCCCCTAGGCTCTTTGTGTAAGCAGACAGCATCATAGCAGGGGAGTCAGCAGATTCCCAGTGTTTTCTTGTGCTCCCAAGCTCACTGCTGCCAGGCATGATGTCCCTTACTCCATGCTCACATCCAGCCACACTCTTCTCTGCCCTCCTTCTCCCCTTCTACCTCCGGACCCCCATTCCCTGCCATCATCCCCCAAAATCAGGAAATTCCCCTTCGATAAACCTTTTTCCTCTCATCCAACCCACTCTGTCCACATCCTGCATTTGGGTCCCTCATGAGAAAGAAAAAAAAATCTACCATAAGTGTAGTTTTTATTTTGCTTCCTTTATGCTTTCTAAAACCTTTTTTTCATATACAGGTTCTCAAATGTAAAGTATTGGGAGGTTTATCTACCCTCAGAAAAACTTTTCAGACTAGATTTGACAAGTGAAGACAATACTCTCGCTCAGTCAAGGACTAAATGTCCAATCGCACTTGCAGCACCAGGCAGGTAATTGGAAACGCAGTAAAGTCAGTCCTGTGTGTGAGCCTGCTGTGCCACTTCCTTTGAATCTGAATGGCTCTTTACAAGTTCTGTCACGACTTCAAGCCTCTAACCATCTCCTCTAACTTCCTGAGATGTGGGTCAGACTCTACAGGCCATCTGGTTTGGTGCTGTCACACTGAATCTCAAAAGCATCTGCTGCAGCTGTTGACGAGACATTCCTGCTTGTCTGAAGAAGTGAGCTTCCTGGATTTGCAAGTGGAGTAGATTTGGTGTCAACATCCATTAGAGTGCTGGTAATTGAAACTGAGTGCTAATAGACTCGTGGGCAAATTGGAAATACTCTCCAGCAGTTAAAAGTATAGAGAAGTAATTCACAGATAAGATACTTTAGAGACACTTGTGCACATGCTTGCACGCTCACATGCGGACAGATTCACAAGTCTATCACTTGGAAGATTCAGGTTATCATAATTGACTTTGAATCCTCACATCAGTTCATTGATTACCTCTCATCTATATGCAAGTTTACATGTCAATCTTCATTATCAGGCTCAGTACATGCAAATGATAAAACACATGTAAACCACATTTCTGTTTCTCTCTTTGTAATGAGCTTCACAGTCAGTTAACCCCTGATAAGGCCCCTCCTCAGAACCCTGACACAGATCAATGTGATCTGTGTGAACTTGTTCTGCTGCATCTTCCTGCTGTGAAGGTTCCCTGGTATGAATTTCCTCTGATTGGGCTGATGTGGCCAGGTTAAACGTACTCCAGCCACACTCCAACCTCACTGCCCTGCTAGCTAATGTTATGTCATCGCCATATTTGATACCGTTGAAAATCTCTAACAACACAGTAATTGCAATAAGTGAAAGTCAGATTAGTCATTAGTTTATCATTTATTCATTCTATGTGTCTATGCTTTGAGGTGAAGTAGCTGAGAGATGTGTAAAAGCCTTGGCTGCTTGGAGTAGAAGCTCTGGCTCCTTGAACTATAATATGTCCCCTGCCCATGCAGACACTTTACATTAGAGTGTGAACAGCTCGTGAACATTTTGTGGCTTCTTGCCAGTTGGTTAATACTGGTTGTTTTTGGGCAAAGGGCCAATCATGTTCTAGTTCTTTGTCTATGTAAAAGCTATAAAAGTGACACTGTAGTCTCTTTGAGGCTCTCCCCTCTGACTTCTTGTTATAAGGTATTTGTTTCCTTTTCCTTTGAACCTCTCTCCAATGTGTCAAACAGAAGTTGTCACCTTCTATGTGAAGAAATAAGGATGATAGTCGCACTGTAACAGAGAAATAGGAAAGTCAGGAAGAGAGAGGGGATGTCGTGCAAAATAGGGCCACAGGTCAGACTCAAACCCCAGCCACTGCGGTTAGGACTTAGCCTTTATAACATGAGCTCTAGCCACTAGGATACTGTACAACTCTCTTTACCTGTAGAGGGCAACCACTGACACTGATATCATGTGACGTATTTTCTCACAGCACACTGAGCTGTCCTGTGTTAATTCAATACAGGACACAGCATTTTACTTTCAAACAGAAGAAAATCCCAGATTATATGGGATGGGTGGCAACCCTACTTCTAATGCTGACCATCCAGATGCGCTCTGCTCTTTCACCTGTCGCCAAATTTTGTCATTACAGAGAGCAAGAGTTTGCATTAGAACTGTGTCAGCCACTGCCAGTTACAAGCTAACAAACAACATAAACAGATAACAACGCCTATCTGTCTTCTAGTCATCAATTGTAGTGTGCAACAAACTCCTGAGTCTGGGTCTGCATGTGGCTGAGTCCTACCAGTGTTTCCTCTAATACTAACCATCTGGATAGTGTCTACTCTTTCACCTGTCAAGCAAGCTCAAGCAGTGGTGGTGGGCAGGGCAGAGGGCCTGTTCAAAATTTGAAAGCATAGATGTGCATCCATTTATTTTCACTTTTTATGTGGGATAACCAAGTAAAACAAAGTATTAATCATGGCAGAGTATTTTTACAGAGTTTAAACATGTCTGGAGAGGAACTTTAGGAATCTTTAAGTATTGTAAATCTCGCCAGATGATGCCAGACAAAGAAAAATAACAAATACCCATTTCTACAATTAGTAAACACAATAGAAGAGATAAATTGTCATCAAAAACAAAGCTAAATCATAGCAGTTTTATTATAGATGTGTTACAAAAACAAGTTTCCTATACAGATGAAATTATCATAGTGCCATTTTTTTCCCCATTCCTAGATAAATAAACACCACTTATAGACAATGCATTCCATAAAAGGAAGTGATTTATCTAAATGTGTTTGTGTGTTTCCTTTCTTCAAGTGCACCACAGAAACATGACTTAAATTAATCTTCAGGCTTTGTGAAACTGGAGAAAGTAGCATCCCAAGGGTACCTGCTTTAAACAGTGTGTTTATCGGAACATATTAAAAGGAAGACTCATTTATTTTTCACTGTGTTGTGACATTAATGAAAAATGTAAAAAACAAAAAAGTAATGAGACACCACGTTAGAAGTGAGTTATCTCTTTTTACTCCAACATTCCCTCCCAGTGCAATTTGAAGGTAATTATGATGATGTCAGTGTATCATCACATTTTAAGTGGTTACTCATATCAGCATCATACAACGCCCATAAAAATATAATTTTCATTTCACATCGAGACCAAATTAATGTAAACACTGATTCCAGTAATCAAAGAAACCTGTGTTAAATCATCTTTATTATGATCTTATTTAATATGAATCTCCTTTTGCATGTGTATGTGTTTTTTGTTTGTTTGTTTGTTTGTTTTTGATGCTGAAATGTAAACCACTTTGAGCTGCATTGGGTGCATGAAATGTCCTCTTTAAATAAAGCCCATTCATTCATTTGTTTATTCATTGATTCAATTTAATGGGAAGTCGTATGAAAATTAAAAATGTAATTTAAAACAACTGATTGCAAAAAAAAAAAAAAACTGGTACTGGTCACCATTACTCAGAGAAAGTCTGACACACAGTAGAATTTCATAGTGTAAAGTATGATGAGTAAAACAGACACTCTTTTCATGTGTGGAGTAGCGGCAGGGACTGTTAGTCAGAAACAGTGATGTGGGAAACAGATTCCATAGAGAAGAAAATGGCTTTTTTTACCTCTGTGGAAGGTGAATGAGAGCTTTTGCAAATTAAAGCATGCAGGCAGAAGACTCTGTGCTGAGAAAAACAGAAGGTGACTATTCGATTTCACCTATGGGGGGGTATTAGGGTCAAAGTTCAAACTGGTGGGATGGAAAACAAGCGCTCCTGTTGTAAAAACTCAATTTACTTAGCTGCCACACTGCGATGTGGTCTTGAATTAGGCACTGGAATAGGAGAGGGAGAAGCTATTGTAAGTTAAATCAGGGTGTTATATACCCACAGTGAAACATACAGTCCCCAGTATATCATAGGAATGGAAATAACTGTTCTTTGACTTGTTTTCTTTAATAAAGGCCAATGTATACATGTTTTATTGAAGGGTTCCTTTATATTCTAAGACTACAGTGTGAGAGTTATCTGGGTGGTGTGTTTAATAATTAACTCATGAGATAAGGTGAGCGGTGTGCGTACAGGAAAAGTAATTGCAGTTCAGACTTGGCCTGATTAGGGCACGATATTATGCTGCCACACACTCAGCTGGTAGTTTATTAAGAACGCTTAGCTAAAACTAACTCAGTCTAATATAACAGTCCTGCAATAGAGCCTCATTTCATTAAGGTTATGATGTTCAGTTTTTGTTGAAAAATTTTTCACAGCGGTGTCAATTCAACTTCAAGATCATATTAGAGGATGTAGTGTGTGGTGCTGCTAAATGAGTGTATATGTGTAATTATAGAAACAGGTGGAGTTGAGAGATTCAGTTATGGCTGAAGAGATCAGCCCCTGGCATTTCATTGTGAAGCAGCAGGGAGTATGGTTTGGGGGGAAAGTCCAGGATATCCTATCTGAAGACATCTGTTCTTCTCCATTAGACACAGAATATACAATATCCTAAATATTTATATATAGCACTGCAGACAATACAGTTTTTTTAAAGTTATGCTGAAAGCTACTATTGATGTGATAAGCATTCATTTGGAGTCATGTTTCTGACAAATGTAAGCCCAATATTCACGCTCAACCAACTCATCACAGAACTTAAAACACATATGAGCTAAAAAAGCTCCATATAGCTGAGGAGGCTACAACGGTTTTATTTATTATTGTTTCCATGTGGTTTGTTGAGCCCAGTGCTCATGGAGACGTCTTATCACTACCACTGGCTTTGTGCCTGTATATGTAGTCGAGACTTTTGTGTTACTACTGCTGAGGAGAAGTCTGTTCAGTTAGAATCTACGAGACAGTTATTTAATTCAATTCCAATGCTTCCAATGAAATTATCTTGTCATATTTTGTTTGTAGAAAGCGCTTGTCACAAAAGAGTACAACTGATTATTTGATTTTCTGTCTATGGAAGATTCTGACATGCTGAGACATGTTTGTATTCCTTCAGACTTTCATCTTTTGTCTTCTTCTTGTTTATTACCATTAAATACAATAAACGTTTTCACAATAGCATACCTGATTTTGATCTGTGAAATTGTTTGGTATTTCTTTTGAAATCTGCAGGAAATGATAATGGAGGAAAATTGATTGTACTGCCGGTGCAGTTTACTACATCTCATGCTGATTTCTCAATATTAGACCATTCTCCTCAGACATTATGACCATGTTAGGTGAGTTATGTCTAATGCCAATTATAAGGAGCAAAGGTGTGGAGGAGGTGGTGGTGCTGGAGGTATCCACATGGCATAATAAAAATATAATTACAATATTTTCAGGAGTGTTACAGAGCATTAACTTTACTGGTAATTCATTTGAAATGTGCAGATATTATATTGCCTGTGAATGTTCAAAAAATGTGTTTAATACTGGAGACATAATCTGGAGTTTTACAATCCGGAGATGTTTGGTGAGTGTGTTTTCACCTTTGAATTCACATTTGAGATGTGTCATCAACGCTTGTTACTGAGAGAAAAAAAAAAGCTAGAAGAGACAAGGTTGTCTCTTTTTCTATGAATGACACTAAAAGCATCTGCCAAATGAGTGAATCTAAATGTACATGTATATGTAATGTAACATTTGTTCATTACAATCCTTTTCTCCTTGTTGGTTTGTTCATTTCATTTCATATCTTTTTGAAAAAGAAGCTGAAAATCAGGTTTACAATAACACTTGTTATCATAACAAAAAGGATGATCTCAGGTGGCAGTACAATGTATCCAAACAGCAGGCATCTGGCTCATTATAAAAACAGAACTATTAAGATAAATCTTTGCTCAAATCCTCTCTTGGAGTTCAAGCTAAAGGTCTGTTTGCTCCAGATGCAGAAACCGTTTTTTTTGTTTTGTTTTGTTTTTTTTCTTCCATTAAACTGGGACATTAACATGCCGTTTCCAAAATCCAGCTTAACTAAATAAATGAATGAACCTCTGTCTGGCTTCATGTGACCCCCCCTTCAAAGGCCAGTTCCAGTAGAGTCAAGCTATTTTCATATCGCCTTCAGCCAAAGCTTGGCAAGGTGCTAAAGCCTCCGTGGCTCATGTAGCTCAAGAACCAGTGTGTACTGAAACAGGCTGCATTCAAACAGATGAAAAGGATTGTGTTTATGTTGCATTTTGATGGTTAATGCCAGTGTAGAGAGAAATCATTACAATAACCCCTCTTAAATTATACATTTATGTTTATTTTTCCAGGAATAGATACATAAGCAAAAAACATTCATTATGTAGACTGATGCTACATACTGTGTTACAGCATTAAAGGCATTAAATGCTGTGATACACCTAAGCTAATGTGTCCACAAGTGCTTGTTAGTGCTAACTTGGCAGAGTGTCTGCAGATGTTTGGCTCTGCATGTGTCTTCTGATAAATCTGCTGCCTCTCTGGCAGCGAGGAATGTTTCTCTGGAGGCTGCTCCAGCAGACAGGCTGACACTGAATATCCTTATAGACGGGAAGGTGAAATAGATTGACCATAATTACAATTGATATGTGGAAGAGAAGTAGGGAAATGAACATCAAAGGTCAGTTCTTATTATGGATCACTTATCCAGTTTTTTTTTTTTTATATATATATATATTTTTTTATAAGTAAGTGACTGGCGTGCGGTTTTCAAATGCAGACTGAGCGAATGAGTCCCAGTATCACCAAATCACTGTAATGGTGTAAACTGTTAGCTGTATGTAGAGGGTAGATTAGTTGAGATGCCCAGGGAGAGAAAGAAAGTGACAGAAATGTATAAAAAATGTGAGTCATTTGTGAAAGGCAGAGTCATATATACTGTTCCAGATACATAGATAGATAGACTCTTCAAAATCTGCATTTCCTTTCAAAACGAACACAGCTTGTTATGGCTTTGCCCTCATAGTTGCTTCCCTGATGGTCGTGCTTCGAACACTTCAATGGGATGTGGCCAGAAGGCATTATATGTCTGAAGCTTCTCAATCGACTTTGCTCAATGCAGATGTGCAGCATTTATTCACACATTCATTTCATTAAGGTATTTATGGTGCAAAGGTTCTTATAATATGACTTACATTCTATCTTCATGATAGCAGTCCTCGACCGATCCATCCATCCATGCAAGCATGCATTTTCCTCCATTTATCTGTGGTCAGCTTGTAGTGGCAGCAGGTTAAGCAGAATATTCCAGATGTCCCTCTCTTTAGCAACACTTTCTAGCTCCTCCAGGGGGATCCCAAGGTGTTCCCATGCCAGATGGGATATATAATCATTTCAGTGAGTTCTGGGTCTACCCTGGGGAACTCTCCCATTTGGATGTGCCCAGAGAACCTCCAGAAGAAGGTGCCCAGAGGTATCCTAATCAGATGCCCGAACCACCTCAACTGGCTCCTTTCTATGTGAAGGAGTAGCAACTACTCCGAGGTCCTTCCGGCTATCCAAGCTCCTCACCCTATCACTAAGGCTGAGCCCAGCCACCCTTAAGAGGAAACCCATTTCAGCCACTTGTATCCGTAATCTCATTCTTTCAGTCACCACCCAGAGCTCATGACCATAGGTGAGGGTTGGAACAAAGACCGACTGGTAAATCCAGACCTTTGCCTTCCGGCTCAGCTCCATCTTCACCACAATGGTCCAATACAATATCTGCATGACTGCCAATACTAATTTGTCTGATAATCTCCTGCTCTATCTTACCCCTATTTGTGGACAAGACCCTAAGATACTTGAATTCCTTCACTTAGGGCAACAGCTCAGTCCAAACCTAGAGGGGGCAGTCCCCCATTTTCTGGCTGAAAACCATGGCCTCAGACTTGGAAGCACTGACTCATTTCATGAAGCAATAGCAGTCCTGAGAGTTTGTAACATTCATTGTATATTACAATAAAAAATTGTAACATGGATTTAAAATGGAGGAATAACTTTGCTTTCCATTGGTCCATGCCTGGTCATAGTCTTTGAGACGGGGACTCTTTTCAATGATAAATTCATCACCTTCAATCAGTTAAAAACACTTTAACTGATTGTTTTCTGTTGGGGAAATAAGTGGAGGTTGTAGTGGATGAATGGATCAACAAAACCTCGAACAGTCTTTCCCTAACCTTGGGCAAACAGTTCTTTCAAATCAGAATAAAACATGATTGTGGTTAACAAAATGTTTTACGGGATTTTTAGAAATTAATTGAAATTGCAAAGCTTTCGATGGGAAATGTCAAAAATCCTCATCAGGTTTTGGTAAAGTGGAACAGTCACAATTACTATAGGCTGAACAATGTAACAGAAGTCTATTTTTAAAATGGCTCCGGCGGCTTGAATCCCAGACTCTCACATGTGATGCCAGCTGTTCATGTAATAGCTTCTTTAGGTGGTCAAATAAGCCTTGTATTGGAGGGGCGTGATGTAAGATTGCTGAAGACTGTGTTCAGGTACGTGGAAATGAGCTCTATCCTGTTATCTTCCACACACTCTAGCTGTTCATTACTCTGTGGCAGCTGAGCAGAAACAAAATGCAATCTGTATGGAAATGCAAGCTGCTTAGTCACAACACTGTCTGTGGGTAATAGCGTATTGTATCTTCTGTGGGCTAATACCATGTTCACATCATAACAGAGGAAGTCAAAAGAAGGGGTGACATCTCATTGCTGAAACTTGGAAGCGTCCGTGTGTTCAACTTGTTGGCAGGGTCTCATTTAACATGCTTTGTGGGCCTTATGTGTGTGCTGTTTCTCAGCTCAAATCAACCACACATGAACACCAGCAGATATCACTTACTTTTCTTAAAATAGTCCGGACTCATTTGCAGGTGTGAGTGAGTTAGAACAGAACAAAATGGGTTACCATGGGTAACCACTGTTTTAATCTAACTCAAGTGATGCCTTCATATATATATTCATATAGAAAAAAAAAATTTGCAATCTGCAATTTGTGACACCAACTGGAAGAAAAAAATTTAACCTCCATAGAACTCCTCCACTTATTATACTACTTGTAATTACCACTTATTCACCGTCAGCAGGTTTCATCAACAGTAAATGCAGTATGACATGAAAGCAGAATTAGTGCCGGTGCATTGGTAATTCACCTCCTCCCTCCAGTTTTCTACGAGCTCAACCAATTAAGTAGAAATTATGGTTTTTTTTTCTCTCTCTCTCTCTCTTCTCTTCCCTCTCTGGAGCTCGTTTTCTCCCTGTTTGTCATAATTAAAGTTTCTATTGGCCATGTTATCTCAGCTAAAGCTGGGAATTTATCTACAATTTTTCTCCAGGAAAAGTTCATCATAACAAGTGATGCAAACTATTTTTCAGTCTTCCTGTTAAATGTGGAATTTATTTTGTTTTGTTTTGTTTTTGGTTTTCTGGATGGGGGGGGGGGGGGTCATCCTTACCAGTTGTGGGGCTGAGGGGTTTTTTGACTTGAAAATGTGACATGATAATCAACCATGTGTCATAAATATGATCATAAATCATAAACACACATATACATTATTTAAATTCCAAGGTGAACAGCTATGAAACAGTCAGATGTTGCCTGATATTTTGAATAAAGCTTTTTCACTAAAGATTGAAGCCAATGTGATAGAGTGATTATACATTAATTATTATATGACTGAGTGAATCTGTCAGATATGCTGGGTCTAATGCAACATTGTGATAATTTACTGTTGAGCTAACAGTTTTGGGTTTTTTTTTTTTTTTTTGTCATCGCTTACTGATTTGTAATCATCTAATTTTTAGATAGTTAGCTTCATTGTGTGGCCGCATAACTATGCACCTGTACAGATAGATAGATAGATAGATAGATAGATAGACAGACAGACAGACAGACAGACAGACAGAGGCCTCTTTCTGTCAGAAACATTGAGAGCATTATTTGTTCTGATCTTATGACGATCCTCTTTTTCATAATCTCAGGAAGTCCTACTTTCAAGTGATAATCCTTTTCTGCGAGTGTGTGGAAGAGGTTGTGGGAGTGGATTTATTTGACAAACAAAACAGTAAACATAGAGAGAAATAAACACAAAACTGATTTAAATAAATTTTAATTGATTAAAATAAATCTCTGGGAAAATGCAGTGCGGTGGAGGCAATTTAAATCATCCATCAAGTTGCCGGCAGAAATGCTGTTTTAGCATAATTCAACTAATCAGAAGGGAGGCACTTAATAACTGTGCTCTCTGGAAAATATGAACTGACAATCAAATGAATTTTACGTGCAAGGTCAGTGAGAAACAGATTTGTGCAGTTGGGAGTACCAAGTTCGGTTCAGCATCTGCATTAACCTTACACTGAAACGACACATCAGTTTTATCACCGGGCCACAGACCTCCCCCTGTTCCAGAAATGCCAACTGCTTTACCCTTATAGATATGAAGGTCACAGAGTGAGATTGCATATTGGATCCACAAACATGAATATTTAGCGTCTGAATCAGAGGGACCTTTGTATCACATGTCCCAGTGTCAATACAACCGCAGCTGTACAAGTGCTTATGGAAGGACATCATCTTAAAGCAAACCAGAGCAAACCATATAGTACATATCAAATGGGAAATATAGATGAAACCAAATTAAGGTAAAGCATGAAACACATGTGGAGGCTATCTGGTTGATTTACTGGTTTAATGCAGTATTACATACTGTCAGGCAAACCACACCAACTGTGTCCTTGAAATTATATTTATATAGAATTAAAGTAAATACATTTTGTAAGAAATCTAATGTTTTCTATTCACAAAATGAGGATGTGTTGTTAATTTACATATTTATATGTTACACAACATATTTTTTTCTGCCACAACATCTGATCTAGCAGCACGATATCCATTTGCAGTTATATACAGCAGTTGGTTAAGGTTCAGAAAAGATCATAGTCTGGTTTGATGCAGAAAAAGTGAACAGAGACTTCAGACCTGATGCAAACTCGCGCCTCTGATGTAATATTTGTACGCTTTGTACACCCACCATCCACCCCAACCACCTCCTAGTGACTCCACTGCAGTTAATAAATTTAGTGCTTTATTCAAAAAAAAAAAAAAAAAAAAACGGCCTCTGAATGTAATCCAGCCAGAGATATCGCCTACAAAACGACAGGGTTGCTTTATACAGTAATATCAGTGCAGTGATGTTATAGCAGGCAATTATTGAATCTAAAGCTACCGTTTTAGTTCTTAGTTCAAACTGATCTTACAAAATTGAAAATTGAATAAAAATTTATGAAAACATTACTGTAATGAGGATATTCTGATAATTATGGAGAATAAGTTCTTTCTTTTGTTATTTGTAATTCTTAGGGACAGAAACATATCATTTTTGAAGGACATTTTTGTTGGTATATTTTGTTAATGGTTTAATTTCTGATTAATTACACATTAATTGAAATACATGAATATTTCATTAACTTCCAGTGTTGATTCTTTATTAACAAAGCTGATCCCGTATATCCCACCTCCATGTGATGGCTACACTGTTTGTACACACATTCATGCATATTTAATAAGATATTTGAACCAACATTTTAAAATACAAACATGCTCACACATAAAGTGTATCCATTGTCAAGTCAGATGTGCTCAGGGTTTTTAAAAAGATTTGCCACATCGTGTCTTATAGAATGAAACAACACGGATACAATGCAATCATGAGAGCAAACATTGATTTAAGATCTGAAGCTACAGCTCATTTTTGCATGTGTGTACATGTTTGTGTGGGTGTGTTTATGTGGATATGCAAACATGCATATACTGTACAGCCGCATTACGATATTTGTAAGGAAATTTGTAAGTGCAAGCACATTAGTTTACACCTGGTATTAGAATATTTCCCAACATTTCATCTCCAGTAACCACTTGTGATCAGATCTCACTTCCCAGACCTATATGTAGTAAACACGTTATGTGACAGATGGATCTGTTGTCAATGTGTTTGTGTGAGTCAGAGGGAGAGAGAGAGAGAGAGGGTGGGGACGAGGATGGGCTGAACGAATGAATGCTCTACTTACAGCTCTACAATGAAATAAGATTTTGTCCGTTTTAAATGTTAAAATATTTTTGTGTCATTGTGAAACTGTAGCAGGACTAATCAGACTGTGGCAGAGGATGTCGGCTCAGTAGAAGGCCAATCAGTATGGCCCAGGATGCATTTGTGTTCACACTGCTGAAAGAATGTGGTCACATGTGGCCCAGACCATCTCCGAGGGCAGTCTGAGTGATCGGATCTCAATGCCTCTTGGGTGCGTTCACATCTGAACTTAGAGATGACCACTTGTGACTGGATCACCTGAAATGGATGTTAATGCCAGGTGAACAGGGCCTACAGCACACATGGCAGTTATTTTAAGGCAACAGCCAATTTTCTGTCAGTGAGAAAGAAATCTGGCTGCAGAGAGTCAGTTCTCTAGATTTCCAAAGAACAATCAGAGAAGTAAATCAGGGATATGTGAGGTAGGCTGCAGATTATTTTCCAATTTTTCTTCAGACACAGTGAGGCAAAAAAAAAAAAAAAAAAAAAAAAGTAACTGAACTCAATCAAAAATCTGCGGTAGTCTAAAATATAATGAGGGGAGAGCAGTGTGAAGCATGAACAGCCTCAATAAGTCATCCATGGAGAGTCAAGTCGTGCCACAACAGACCCTCAGATTCAGTACGTGAGACTGTCTTACCATCAGCAGAAATAAAAGATGACTTGTGTAGACCAAATTGGATGCGTTACTCTGTTCCTCCCTCTTCTTGATTTTCACTTAGATGTGAATGTTTTTGTTGAATTAAACTGAAATAGATCTGCCATATGTACTCAATTCAGAGAAAATTATTTTTGAAGTTTTCCTTTCCCTCGGAAAAGCAGCCACATTACCATAATGCATGTTGGACAGTTTCCATAGAAACGGTCTTACTGAACCTTCCTTTTGTGGAACTGAGATTTTTTTTTAATTTAATGTCTGAGTTTAATCATTTGACAAAAAAATAGCTAATCTAAAAGCAAAGCTAATTTTAGTTACTGATAAAGAAGTAATTAACTGAAATGACAGATGCCATAGTAATTTATGTACTTTATCTGAACATACAGCACTGCCTCTTTTACTGACTGAAGTGCTACTGTAACAATGCTGAATGCTTGTAATTAATATTAGTACTTTTAAAATTATTTATTTTTGTGTTTGTATTTTTTTATTATTACTCTGTATCTCTCCAGCTATATATAAAACATGGCTTGTAAAGAAAAGAAATAGAAAAAAATATAGATTTCTTTGGATATACTGTACATTTTTGTTTTTTTTTACTTGTCATTTCTTTTGTCTATGAAAAAAAAAATGTTTGGCAAACTAAGGAGGAATCCCTCATGGAGAGCCCCCTGCTGAAAGATCCTACACACTCGCACAGGTGTCATTTGTTCTGGCTGATGAGGCCACACTTCAGGTTGAAGTTGGAGCTGTGCTGGAGGTTTGCTTGTTGCTTGTTACCAAACTGGAGACACAATGACAGACCTTTCTCACACAAGATATATTTGACACATCACAGTAGTAAAATCACAGGTGTATGTCATAAAATTAATGATGGCTCAATGTCTTACAGCTGCTTCAGTTTCATGCTGCAGGTGTTGTGCACGCTGGCTCACTGTCACTCTGTCAGGACGTAGCGCATAGACATTTTTCATTTTATTAGTAACTCCTGTGTTTTTTCAGTCTATGAAAAGTCAAAAGATCTGCCATGAAAAAAATGCCGATCATACAGGTGTATGTTACCCACACACTCACTTATCCAACAAATCCAACAAAGGAGTATGAGAAGACAGAAGTATGAGAGAAAGAGCCTAAATTAATAATACTTAACATGATCAGATGTTAACATCAGGCGGTGACTTTACAATTCATTTGTCAATTAAAATTTACAAAGACACAGTGTTTTTCAAAAATGCAATATTTTATCTCTTTTCGCTTTTTCTTCACCACAAACAATTAGTTCAGTTTTTGTTTCCAGCTGTGAGCAGAATCCTCTGTTTCCTTTTGCCACTTTTCCAGCTGAAACATCACAAACTAAAACCAAGCTTAAAATAGTTTGAATACCACATGAATTTAGGGCATGGTAGGTGTAATTAATAAAGTTAACTATGACTCTTTTCCATTTGAGAATCATTGAAAGCCATGTCAGTGAACCACCTCACACAATAGTACAGCCCTGTAACTAGAGCACCTGACTGGCTTACAGCCATCACTCTTGGCTGGAAGACAAAATCACAAGCCAAAATTTTGGCTGCAAAAAAAAAAAAAAAAAAAAAAAAAAAAGAGGCTGTGTCCCAATTCAGGCGCCGCATCCTTCAGATACAGCAGGCGCATCTACTCTGCCCCATTTTGAAGCCAACAAACGCAACGAAGGCTCCAACTGTTGGATCCTTAGTGGTCCAACCTATCCCAATATTCATTGCACCAATAATGAAAATGATATGGCAGCAAACAATGCAGAGAGAGAGCCCAAGGATTACACTTTAAACTGTAAGTATTGGGTTTAATCTCAGTTCCACAGCTAAAGGTAAGAGCCTTAAAACCTTAACAAAGTGTTGTGTGTGAAAAAAAGTTCTGTGTTGTCAAGATTGGCAGGTGACAGGAGCCACACCTTGCGAGAGGGTGGGCACAGCTGGTAACGCAAAGTAAAAATTCTCAGTTCGGCCTTTGTGGTCTACGACAGCCACAAAGGGCCACACCTTCATAGTCTTGTCTTCAACCTTCAAACTAAATTCTCAAATTATACATATATGGAGAATATTCACGGCAGTCGCAACATTTGTTAGCTGAGACTTGCCATAATTTCAGTGAATAACAGCTAAATTAATGTTGTGTGAGAGGGATGATTTGTTTCTCATGCTTAGCAAGGTAAACATTGCATGTTTTTTTATTTTATTTTATGCAAAATGCATGTTCTGTGCAGGTTTCAGGTTTATGTCTGTTTTGTTTGACAGAAATGTGTTTGATGGAATATTGATAGAAGATGCACAGCTACTGCCACACCTAACAGCCAAAACAGCAGCAGTATAGTGTTCATATCAAGCTAAATCAATGTGACAGGTTGCCAACGTGACTGTTGATACACTGCCTAAATTAAGTGAAACCCAATAAATATTTTATACTGCTCTGTCTCCTGAAAATTTATCAGAAAGTAAAAAGGATGCAAGTTCATGAATAAATACACCGTGTAACTTCCCTTTGGAAGTGTTTATGTTTGTATACATTGTGACATGCCCTTGAAAATTTAAGCAGCTCTAACACTTTTTATGCAATATGGAGAGGAGTTCATGTTAAGTTTAATTCATTCAGAGGGAAAAGTGGCAACACAGGGTTTTGCCAAACAGACTCTGATCTGCTTGTGAGCTTCCTTTGCTGGCTCATGCGAGGAGGGAGTTTGAGGCTAATACCTGCATTTCCATTATATACATACGTACTTCGCTTCAAGACTCATGAACACAAACAGCTTACACATTTCACTATCTTATTCATAACGGTTCAATCAGGTGACACTAATAAGAGAAATAAAAGAGTGTGAAAAAGTAAAATGGAATTTATTGCGGACAGAAGGAATGGATTTGGCTCTAAAACCCCTGCAGGAAGTGAATCAACACAGAAGGCGGTCCATAGGAGCAAGGTGCTTCCAATTAGAGGAAACTTCCCCTGGAGTCTAGGCACTGGTGGTGGTGATGAGGGATGGAGCTGGAGGATGGGAACAGAGAATCTTCTGATGGGCAGGTTTGATCGGAGCTGGTCAGGCAGTCACAGTTGAGGTTGCAGTGCTGAAATGATGGAAGAGAGCTAGAACACTTTTTAAGTTTGACAGCTTACGAGTGATTGGCTAAGGGCTAGCTTGTCAGGTTGTGATTGGATGAAGATGAGATAAACTTCATTAATATAGTCTGACATGGTAATTACCATTAGTATTTCCTAGAGTAAATATTAATTCTAGTTGGCTAATCATACTGCATTCCCTTAATGCAAATCTAGACAGGCCACATGGACAAGGCTGATCCCAGGGCAGAAAACTTTAAAAGCAGGACATGTTCAACATGTCAGGCAAATGAAATAGTATCCAATTCTTCCCCATATTAGGCTACATCTAATATACCCCTGTTCTCTTGTGCCTTGCTGAAATATCTTATGCATAAAAACAGGCTGGGAATAGGGAGAGATATTTAAGAGAAATTCTGTTTGATATGTGCCTCTGCAAAGATAAGAGAGTTAATGAAGTTGGAGATAAGTAATTTAATTTCTCTGCCACCTCGGCGGGGAGAGATAAGAAGAGCATAATGTAGAGGAGGAAACTGTTAGCTGAAACTGAAGGAAAAGGCCAAGCTTTTAGCCTGCAAGAGAAAAAAAAATTTTGCTGGTCAATAATTAAAACTCATTACCGAGATGAGGAATGCAGTTTCAAGTTACATTCTAGCGCGACGGTTCAGTTTGTGTGGATCATTGTTTGTGTGTAGTATGTCCTACTTAATCAGCATCAGGATTGCTATGTTCTTGACTTCCCTCAAAAAGACTCACAGATGTAAAGGTGTCTTTTTTGTCCAGCTCAGACACCTCCAATTCGATGCCAGCTGATGGTATTTTGCTGGTGGTGATGGTGTCTTATTTGTGGGTAAGAGTTTGCTTATTGAATGTGTTCATGAAGAAAAAAATGTGTAGACGTGAGGTGTGACATAATGTATATACACAGATGTATTGTGTGTTCATAGTGGGAGCATCTGTGTTCCCCTCCACTCCAGAAGGACAAAAACAAGTGACTTTTTGGCTCAGTTTGGCTGCTGGAGGAGGTTTTTCACTCTGTCTTTTGGCCAGAAGCACTCAATAGATAAGTTCCCCTGACAATAAGCAGCAAGTCAGTGTGAAAGTTCAGACAGAATGATTTCCAAACTCAATAGAAACTCCAGCTCCTCTTATTTTCCTTCAGACCCTCTCTTTTCTTCCCGTCTGTCGACATTCATGGAGTCATACAGATACAAACCTTCAGTCTTGACTCCAGCAGACATTCCTTCACCTCAAATTGCTTCGCTTACAGCAAATCTACTTCTGTTTGTCTCTGCTGACATCTTACCATTTGATTTTGTTTGCATTTATGACTCCTATATATATCACTTTGTGCTATGAATTCTAACTGAAAGGCAGACTTCATTACATTTGCTTTGGACAGTAGGGTTTGTGGCCAGCTAAGCTGTTTGGAGAATGTTAATGCAACCAAATTCATACCTAGAATTTTTTCTTATTTTCTTATTTATTTCTTATTTATTGATCTTCAAGCATTTTGCACTTAAATACAAAGACTACTAATTAAAGCAGAAACTTAAAGAAGGAACTCTGTTTTTCTACATTATGCCCAAGGTAGAATTTAAAATATATTGATATATTGATATATTGAATTATTGATTGATTTAAAATATATTAATTCATATATATGTTATGAATTAAACTAAGCTGACTGCAATCATTGCATCCTTTGAGAGGACACACATTGTATTGGAAACAGCAAGACCTTCAGGGGAGCTTATGCTGCAGCTTCAGAAACTGTAACAAAAGCCAGATTTTTCAGATACACAGTGTTGCAGAGTTGGTGTATTTTTGTAGTCCATCCTGGATGTATCACCCTGCATCACCCTGGGTCCCTTGTCAAAAAGCCCAGTGGGATTTTTCCTTTGGGTTTTGGATTATTCCAGTAAGTAGGGTCTGTGGCAAACAAAAGTTTATGATGCTTTTTTTTGTTCAGAAAGATAATCCTCTCAAATGCAGTATGAATGTAAAAAGCTAATGGTAGTCTATTAACAAGCTACACCACAGTCACATGACTTCAATGTCACTGCAAAGCTTTGAACTTGTAAGCTGATTTAGCATTTGCCTCCTCTAGTAAAGCCTTGTCCTCTTACAAAGTTATTTTGCAAGAGAGTGAAAAACACAATGAGGCTGTAAAGGAGGAGGACTGGGGAGTAGATCGGTTTTTGTGATATCTATGACAACCTCTGTGGTATTATTTAGCCACTTGTTACTAACCACCTTTTTTAGGACATGTAAAAAAAATCATCAGTCAGCTGTTTACTGATGTATAATATGTCTTGGAATAAAATGTCCTGAGCTCATGTTAACCACAAACCTCTAACCAAAAACCCATTCAACAAACACACACGTTAATGTAATATGTACTGAATTTTTATATGAAATGTATATTCATATAAAAAACAGATGTAAAAATATATATAAAAGAAATCTGAACTATTTCATATATTGACATATATGTAAAGCCCACACAAATATGTATGTTTATGTTTGTATTCTTATATTATAGACATATGTAAATATCCATCCCAAACCCAGTCAATATATGTTGATATTATACACAGTGGGGTCAAAAAGTCTGAGAACACTTTCCCAGAATGGCAAAATAGACTTTTTTTTAATGATAAATTAATAAGACAAAATATATATAAGCACATAGAAATTTTATATTGTTTTAATAAACATGGATGTAGAAAGTATAAACTAAATGACAGTAAATATATATTGTGAGCATATATAAATGGTTGCAACATGATGTATCATATAAATATTCATAACATAGATAGTTGTACACATGCATATTTTATTATGGGTATTTCATAGCTGTAGTAACCTAATATCTTCATATATCCAGATGATGCATATATGTGATAAGAAAATATCCCCTTATAAGTGAATATTTCACAACATCACTTACAGGATGTCATATAGTACATTTATAACTGGAAGTGCAAAAATACAGGTTTCAGGAGATATACCTGCAGCACTCTATAGAAGAAAGGCTTCATCCCTTTTTTTAAATTAACAGTAGGTCGGTTGTTTTTTTTTTTTGTTTTTTTTTGTTATATTGAAATGGGGTTGTTTCTGAATCATTTTAGAGGACAATGAAGAGGTGTCACATTTCAGGACAGAACAAACTCAGAGCTGATGTCACAGTAATAAATGTTCACCGCAGCATAAACTCAAGTGTCTTAAGTCAGCAACAAACACCTCCACCGCTGAATCTATGGAGAAGATGGAATAGGTGGATTTAAGAAAGAGGCCAGGTAAACCACAGAGTGATTTCCCATTGGGGTAGAAAGGATAAACTCCATGGGATTTCTTGCCGCATTCTTTCATGTTGAAGTTTGCCCAGCAATCGACCCAGTGCCACACTACTCCCTCCCAAGAATGATTACCTGCTAAAAAAAGCAGACCTACTTACATGCCACTTTCTCTACCTTTATTTCCTCATTTGTTGTCACTCCTAGTTTTCTATTCTAATAGCACAGTTTTTGTTTTTGACAATTGTGAAAAGGCTGATGAATTACCTCTTCATATCTGTAGCAAAAAGCTGAAATAATAGATTGACAGCTTCCCTGGTTGTCAAGGGCATTTACATATAAACCATGAAATACATGAGCATTTTGTGCATTCATTTACAGTTTCTTTTCAGCAGAAAAGTCACCTTTTCCTTTTTTTAGAGCAGAATGGGTGATGTATGACAGTAGGTATACCGGTGGATGACAGTGCATTAACAAGGTTTTCTGTTTGATTTGTTTTTCAGCAGTTCCCTCACACTCACCACAGCTCACCAGTAAAAGGCCCAATTCATGCTGTGCTCTTTCCATTTGAGGGTTCCTGGAAAAGGAAGGTTGTGGGAAGTAATTATGAAAAATTTGACATGAAATTGTAAAGTGAAAGTGAAAGGTAGAAAATGACTGGCACACGTGCAGTGAAAGGTCAACAAATTTGAGCCAAACGATCACTGAATGAGCAAAGCGTTCTGCCTAACAGGCTGACTGGAAATGCTGCACACTCAGCTTTCTCTGGGATTATTCTACCTAAAAGGATTCTTTCAGCAAACAAAGGAGTTTATGGGAAACATATACAAGGGGGTTGTATTAACTTACACAACTTGTGGTAAACCTAATCTAATAAAGAGCAAATTGATAAATTGATTCCTTTTCTAAGTAAAGTTGTTGCCACAGTCTGTACAGAGCTTCACATAAACACATAGGTTACATAAATACAATATAGTCTCAACATTATATGCAAGAAATAATAACAAGATAATAATAATAATAATAATAATTGTTCCCTTTCTTAAGAAAAACATGATGCAAATGATGCAAATGAATGATTTTTGCTGAAGAGTAATGAAAGTAATTTACTGAGTTGATCTTTGCTACATGGCCATGGTCAGTTTCCACTCAAAGGACTCTGTTGGACAGGTGTGACCCTGATAACAGCTGAATCCTCTGCAACTGCTGTTGAGTGATATATGTACTTCCTGCACAGCAACCAAGCAGACTGTGACAGATGGAAATGTAAGGAAAAGGGGTTTAGAACAGCTTGCTGCCACACTCTCACACATTCTCGCTCTCTCTCTCTCTCTTACACACACACACACACGCACGCACTCACACAGCATGCTCTCCAGTCAGTAGGAAGTCCTGAAACTGTCTGCTGCTAGCCCATGAAATAAGCTGCTCCCACACTGTTCCACCATGTGCTTTAATTTTGGGCTTCAGTGGTCAGAACTTCATTCTGTGACCTGCTTTTTCTCCGCTGAACTTCAGAGGTGTGGGTTTCCCCAAACTCACTTTTCAATGTAAAAGTGAAGATCCTGTTTATGTCTATTTCATGATTGCTTGTACATCATAAGAGGAAGATATTTAATTGCAGGTTGTTGATGCACTAAGATAATCAATAGAGGTTGTCTTGATAGGGCTTCTGGAAAAAAATAAAAATAAATAGTCCACCTATCCTTTTCTGTGTGTTTATGAAGGGGTAGAGTTAAATGGTTACTGTGCACTGTGTGAACCCATAAGTGCCTATGGCATTTGACATGATACAAGAGAATAGGTACACATGGGAACACACTGACACTGACACGTGCAGTCTTATTGTTATTTACTATTTACCACCATTTACTACCATTTTGGAATAACAAATACACAGTTCTATCTGTTTTTTTTACATTTGTCAGACCTCTGGGTGTCATTACAAATCATTTTCACTGCATACTAAAAACATGCCCTAATGTAAAGGCTGAATATTCCCACTATCCAATGTGTGGGAGCAAAAATCATATCCTACTGTTCTTTTGTTTTTTGTTTTGTTTTAGTTTTTTTTTAATTCATGAACACTACATTTTGTGGGCCATGGATGAGCTGCAGCTGGCAATAGATTGATTCTGGCTCTGCTGGAATTTCTCCAAGAGCTCTGCATTGGGCCGGGGCCATATTTTGATGTGCCTTGTGCCTCTGCCTGCCAAGATTGTGTCATAAAAATATGCATAGTAACGGGTGTTGCTTCTTTGCATACTGCATGTTGTTTATAAAGCCAGGGCACCTGCAGGGTGATATCAAGCATGATTTCACAAGCTACTCAACTAGGGCCGCCTCCCGCAGTAGCTTATTGACAACCTACAACAGTATACTGGCTCCATTTCACGTCCGATCATAAATCATGTACTGCAGCCATCATAGTTCAGTTTATCACCAATTCTGCTAATGAAATCACTGAATGGCTGCAAGCTTTTATTCTGCAAATAGTTAGAATCACTTAGCTCAAAGAGGATTAAAATATACTATATATCTCTAGAAATCTACAAAAATATCTGTTCACAATGGTAATAGACCATGATAGTGCTGAATCCAATGATCTATAATGGTAAAGAGGAAATATATTAATTCATATAGACTTATAACCTAGGGGAAAGAGGGAGTTAAAGTTATTGCAATATGCTGGGTTAATTTTAACCACAGTAATATAGTGAGGAAAACCCTCAGAAGAGCTGGATGTTAAAGTCTTTATATTATTTTCAACTGTTAAGAGGCTCCTAATAGCTACATATTCTGCCCATGAGTTAGCATCACATTACCGGAAAATACCCAAATACTAATTGTAGTTGATGAAAAGTTTTTATTTAGCTTTACTGACTATTTTAAAGAATACTGTTTTGTTTTTTTTATTACTTCTGAGTGCTCTTTCCTAAGAAAGGATTGGAGATCAGATCTGGTGCGTTCAATTGGAAAGCCGACATTGAAAAATTGAGAATTAGCAGTTGAACAAATTTATTTTTTCTACAGAACCTACAAAACACACCAGTAAGCATGCAGGGGTACTGTGAAAGGAATGATGCTAATTTGGTAGCTTTCTGCATCTTTCAAAAAAAGAATGTGGTATTCTTTAGTAGTTGAAAGCCCTTGAATGCATTGCACCAGATTTTGAAAACCAATCCTTCTTTTTGACTGCATATGTGTATTTTCAGACGATAAGGTATTGTGTAATTGTCTTACTTTTGCACTGTTCCCCCCACCAATGCACAGACGGCCCCCTCTACAATGACTGAATAAAATGTTGCTGCATTCATGTTCTCCTCAGATGGTCCCAGTTCCCGAGTTGGGAAGTCAGTCTTCTGACTCTGGATATTTGCAAGTTTTGCTATTGCTACATGGCAGACGATAGCATTAGCAGCTGTTTACTTACCAGTCTAGAAGAAACTTTGCAATTCAGGATCAAACTTCATTCCTTTATTCAAGAGCTGTCTCCAGTGCTAGAAAGCAATGCCAGTGTTAACTTTTTCTTCTACTGTAATTAGCATGCTAACCAGCTAGCCCCAGCCCCTCTCGTCACTTTCCAATATTAATACCATATTACAAATGTCAGCAAAAAAAAAGTTGATATATGAGACATGAATTTGCATTTGCATTAATCAAAAGTTTCTCACCATAACCCAAACATATACTCTCGTCTGCCATGTTTTTGAAAACTTTCCAAGTTGTTCCAACTTGAGTCAGTGTTCACATGAATTTTCCCAGTTGAAAACTAATTTTTCCCATAATTCCAACACCACATGAATGCAGGGTGAGTTTTAGTTGTCTGTTCCTTTTATTTCTATACCAAGGCCAAGAATACAATTGTGTGCAGTATTGTGAGTTGTATGTGGGTCCTTCTGACATACAGTACAAAAACCAATACAATCTATATGACAAAATTGATTGTAGATTTATAATAATGTTCACAGAGCTGCTGCTGGCTTGGGTTAAAATAAAATTAGTCTTGCAGTCAGGCATCCCACCATCAGCCCCCCACCCCCACTCCCCCTCACGCACCCACCCACCCACCCATCCACTCCCAGTCAAGAGCCCATTAGTAAACCTGTGACAGAGTCCATTCTGTTCCAGAAATATATGGCCCTTCACTGACCTTGTTTGATTACATCGCTGCTCACCATTTCTCTTTTGTGTGTCCAAGACAGAACCTCCTTAGTCAAGTTACTTACCCAAGTATCAGTTCCTGGATTGATTTCTGGGTCGCTTTTCCCATCATTAGCATTAAGTGTAAGAGACAAGTGACAAATGGAAAATACAGAGAGGAAAAAGCATTTTCTAGCTGCACTTTAAAAGAACAATAAAGCAGACTTTTACTGCCTCACAGCACAGAATGACCGCAATACGGCTGTGAGGAGCTGATACTGTTATTGATCAATACTCTAACCCCATGGCACCATTAAAAATTTCCCCTGGGTTAGAGTGACACACAGTTATGTGGTGTTAATTATGAATCACAGAGTGTGACTCAGATGTGAGTAACCAAGATAAGATGATGGTTTTCACCTCTTAAGCACAGCAAATAAAAAAAGATGACATCTTATTTTGTATTAGATCAGATGACTAATCAAGGCACAGAAATATATTCTGTAGTGTAATTACTTTTAGAAATGATGGATTGAGAAAATTGTTGTTGTATTTGTTTTCAGAAAATTGATGTATGACTTCATTTGTCATATGTATTGATCTGTAGGCTTGAAGGGCCTCTGTCCAGGCTTCATACACTTAGATACAAATCCATATTTGCCTTCATCTGCACACATTTCAAATAACTGAGAATCCAGTGACTTTAGTGCGACAAGACAGTGAGATGGGGGATGTGTCCACTAATCTCCTTTCTGTGACACTCTCTGAATGGTGAAGTAGTGAAAAACAGGATGAAAGTCGGGCTGGTGATATTGCTTTCCCTGCTCAGTCATCAGTGTCACATTTCACTGTGCAACAAAAGAGATCGCTGGCAGTTCACTTGAGCCAGCACTTCGGCTCTCTGTGCTCATCAATGATAACAAAGAGCAGACTAAACTGGCTATTTTGTCTGGGACAGGTGGCTGAGTGGCATGGCTGATTTATCTAGCGCACATCTTTGTGCTTGGGTTGATGCTGAAAGACACAGACTCTGTTTACATCACCCTCAGATAGAACAGTTGCACTGTGTGAATGCCAAAGTCTCTTCTTAAGACTGTTATTTTGATGTTAGATATCAAAGCTGGTCTCAGTTTCCACAATTCTATTGTAGTAACTCTCATGTAATGATGGGAAACAGTTGTAGCTTTCAATCTTAGTTGAGATAGTTTGCCTAATCCTGAGTAATAATAATAATGAAACCCCCCCCCAAAAAAAAAGAATAACAAATTAGAGGCGTCACTGATCTGTTTGTCTTTGTTGTTGTAGTTGTGCAATGAAATTCTGCATTTTAATGCTGCAGCTGGCTTTGCTGCTCCTTATTCATAGTATTTTCTGCAACTAATCAACTGCAGACCAGGCAGTCTGCTTCCTGTTTCCACCAGCTCACACATGCCCAGTGTATGTGAATGGTCATGTATGTATGCTTTTTCAGATGCATTAGTATGGATGGAGATTATTTCAGAGACAGAGTTAAAACTGCATTTTAAAATGAAAATGTTGTAGTGTGGACGCAGCCTCAGATTGCGTCCTGACACAGAAATATACCTGGCCTTCAGAGTAATTAAAATAATCCACATTACCTTAAAGAGTTTTCCTCGTGAGATTTTAGCCCTTTTTTAAAAGGTTTCTTGATACTGACAGCTGGCTGTCCTGCTTAAAAATGAACGCCAACCTCTGAGCAGCTACACAAAAACAAATTATAATCATGCACATATTTGTACACCTTTCCAATTTACATGATTTGAACGAATCCTGACTCTGCTGCAAGGCTTGTGAATATTTAAAGGAAAAAAAACAACAGGCTCTGTAATCATCTACTTCCCAAATACGGTACAGGAAACAAACATAATCATCTGGTAAATGTTAGCTGCTAAAGCCAATATTCACTCACTCTTCAGGCTAAATTTAATATTAGAGCCTAAAAACATTTTCTAATCAACATGAAGAATTGAAGCAATTTTAGCCTTGAATTACACATAACCACAGAAACTTTGTAAAAGGGTCATCCACTTACATTTTTGAGCTCCTGAAGTGATGACCTGCTGGTGCAAACAGACAGATCCCAAAGACAAACAAACACTGCTGTTTGCCCTGTAAGCTGTGCAGCTTTGATAATTCTCATCTATCAGCTTGTTATTCAAACAGGTGACAGCATACGCATACATTACCAGTTAACAACTCTGAAATGTACGGTTGATGCCGGTATGATAATAACAGCATGGTGAATCATTTATCACTTCAGGGAAAATGTTGTACTTCCAGTGGAGTCAGAGGTCAGCGGCAGGAAGCTAAGAGGCCAGTATGTATATGATAGCTACCTAACTGGCATACACTGTATAAATTAAACATTTAAGCACAGTTAAAATGTGAATGCTTGTGTAAAAGAGACCTCTTTACTTTTGTAGATTTAGTTTAAATTGTAAATGGATAAAATGGACATTTTTGCCCATAAATCTACCCTCAATAATGCACAATAACAATGTAAAAATATGTTTATTGACAGTTTTGCAAATTTATTATTCAGACCCTTAATTTGGTACTTTGTAGAAGCCTCTTTGGTAGCAATTACAGCTTTAAGTCTTCTCAGGGGAAGTCTCTACAAGCTTTGCACCCGTGGATTTGGGAAGTTTATCCTATTCTTCCTGGCAGATCCTCTCAAGCTCCTTCACACTGGACGGGAAGTATCTGAACGGCCACCTTGAGGTGCTCTATGTGGTTTAAGTCTGGGCTTTTACTGGGCCCCTCAAGGACAATGAGAAACTTGACCTGAAGCCACTCCCAGTGTTGTCTTGGCTATATGCTTTGGGTGAATGTTGTGCTGAAAGGTGAACTGTTGCCCCAGTCTCAGGTCCTGTGCATTCTGGATCAAATTTTCTTCAAGAATGTCTGTATTTGACTAAAGACATCCTTTTACTGATTCATAGATAAGCTGTAAATCCATGTTCACTGACATTTTTATATATATATGGATCCTCAGGTAAAGATGAACTGTGCTCAGATTTTACCATGAGGCAATATGCTGTTTGCCATGTAATAAACCATAATCTGGCAATGTTTAGTGTTCTGCTGCTAACCTGCCAGTTGCTGACACCATGGATGGTCCAAATAATAATTTTCCACAATGATAAAATCCTTTTCATAGCAGAATGAACCTCTGTGCAGCATGTGTTAGTGTATGATGAGCTTTCAAACTCATGAATCTAACACTCAAACAAATCTGCCTGGATTGTGCGTCATCTTCTCACTCGCACCTGAAACAACATGCTCACGAAATGCTGATTAAAATATATTAGAAATATGTTAGCTACACATGCTTATGTTAGCATTTCTCTAACTGGGGGATGTGGGTGGGTAGAAAGATACAGCTAGCTAGTTATCCTTAATATGTCTCATTAAGGACTATAAATCATACCAGTCTCACTTGTACTTACAACAGCTGTGTCAGTGTCTTTGCACAAGCATGAACGAGAACTAGTAGGTAGCACTCCTCTATTACTTCAAAGACACAGCGTTGAGAGCCATAAGCTGTCTGGAGATCATGGCTGTATGAAGAGAGCTGAAAGCAGCGCAGCCAGTAAGCCTTTACTTTTTACTCTTTGTAATATGAATTTTTAAACCATCACTGTTTAATAATACACAATAAAGCTTTCCGAGAATATAGAAGACCTATTTTTTGTTTATGACATCATCTCAAGTAAAGTTTGTCGGTGTATGCAGTGAGATGCACAACATGGAGGTAAACCAAGAAACTTCTCAGGCATATGCGCTGAGTGAGCAACTTGACCTCATCCGGTGCTTCTCAAACTCTCCGGGCCGACCTTTTCCTTGTTGATCATTTGGCAATAAAAAGTCAACAAAAGTGATAAAATAATCAGAACCCCCTTTCACATGTTCCTCTCTCCGTTGGTATCCTTTAACTATAAAGATGTTAAAGAAAAACTAAATTGAACTGCAAACGAAAACGACGTGATCATTGATAGCTCCAGAGCTAAACACATAAGAAGGATGGCCAGATGTCAGTCAGACTCAGCTGTGGGAGATGTGCTCTATTGTGAGTTGATTGGAAATGTAAAAATACAACATCAACATACAGTATATCGCACCAACTACACAAGCTTCATCAAAAAATACACCAGTGATGTCTGACATGATCACACTGTGGGACTAATTTCCGTAGACATCTGCTGATACAGTGTGTCTAACAGTCACCTCCATACATCTACATCTTCAACAGTACTTAAGTCCAGATTCATAAATCGCACCACTGACTGCTCTGCCATTTTTATTTCCTTCATCCCACTCATCACTGATGTACCGATGACAGCAGGGCAGATTGTTTTTTGACCGTCTCATCAATCAAATCCACAAACGCCCAATGACACTTTATGACTTTGCACATTAAGGGATATACACACACATTTGCGCAATATTAATGTGCAATATGATTCACAAGTAGCTGGGATGTATTTCAAGGATTTGTGCAAGGTGATTTTAAACGTCATATCATGCCATTTGTGCAGTGACCCTGCCTTTCCTTTAATATGTAATTTGTTGAACGGTGGTGAGCGTATTTAAATTCTTATTTACATGTGATCCCATTATAAAAATCCCAGGTTTTATTGTTTGTTAGTAATTGCATTTTGCCTTTTTATAATCATGGTTATCACTGATTAAGCTACTGAAATTACCCCTGATTATAGATTCACACCTATAGTTTATTCTGAAAAAAGCTTTGCTGCTGCATTTTCACTCTAGAGAGAAGCTTCAAGTCAGATAGACATTAGTGAGCATACTCTGGGACATTGTAATGCGAGTGTTTGGGGGCGCATGAGAAAAATGAAGTGCACTTGAAAAAAATATGTCATTTCAACAATATTCTTCCTCTGCATGCTTCTAATAGTTTTTGGATATCATTGGGATGCTTTTGCGGAAGTATTCTTGAACCCTGGCGACCTGTGGAACTCTTTGTACATACCCTTTATATAAAAATGACAGCTAATCCATTCACTGTCGCAAAGCTGCATGAATAGGACACAGCAGCAAAGTGGGGACGGACCAAGAGAAATCTTTATTTTCTTTAATCCACGTTAGCAGTGTGCCTCAACGTATGGCAATGTCTGTCTGTTTGTCAACAACTTCAGTCAAGTCTGAAATATCTCAACAATGGATTTCCATAAAATTTGGTGCAAAATTTTGTACAGAAATTCATGGGCATTTTTTAACAGACATATAGTTTCCAGATGATTTATCCTTTAGTGATCTCTTTTCATTGGGCATCAACATAGATTTCTGCTTTTCAGTAAAATGTCTTGACAACTGTGGGACAGATATTCACATCCCCCTCAGGGTGAATTGTAATAGCTTTTGTGATGTAGTGCAATCATTAGGTCAAATTTTAAATGTGTTATGTTTTTGTTCTACAACTGGTTAAAGACCAAATATCTGCAAACTTAATGACTTTCCCATGAGCCTCACCTGTACATTATACCTGCCAAACATCAGCATGTATGAGCGTGATGGAGGGTCTGCTGTTAGCAGTTTGTTCAAGCACCACTGTATCTAAGTGCAGCTTCACAGAGCTGTTAGTGTGGCTGTGTACTCTTGTTTTTTTCTATTTGATAAGCTTTGAGTAAATCAGACATATAAGCCACTGTGGAGTGGATTTAACTTCTGCAGAGTGACCATAAAATAAATCAAATAGATGATATACTGTGAATTTTTCATAACTAAATACACAAGATGACACATAAAATATTCCCAGTACTAATAAATGAATTTCACAAATCAGCACGTCAGTTTTCCTTGTAACATAACAGGATATAATATTTAAAGTACAGTATGTACTGCCAACACAAGTATCCCTTACGACCCGGGTTTACTACACAGCTTACCCTCTGTCCCCTAAAAGCTCATTTTGATTGGAGCTTCTAACAAAAGTACATATTGAAAAGCCTGTGAACCACGGCACATCAGAGGGAACAACCATATGGCCCACATCAAAACCTCCCCTCCACTGAAAAGAAAACTCGGCTAATTAAACGCTTCCTGATTAATTCAGCCACTCTAATTAGATGAGAATTTATTCCACATCAATATTTCACTATGTCAGCAGAAATGCTGCCTGGGCCATGAGAGAATGGAGAATACTGCTTCTTTTTGCCAACCCGCCCCCACTGCCCCATCACACTCTACTACATCCACATACATTAACACACACACATACACACACACACACTGTACATGGGAGGACACACACATGCACGTCTGTTCCACTTATTAAATCATTTGCCTTTTCACAGTGATGACTTATTTTCCCTGGTGACTCATTTTGAGGGATGGGTTGATGCAAGAGATGAAAAGTCAAAAGTTGACCAAGTATTTAAAGCCCAAACTGCAACTCAGGAGCCTCGAAATTTATGATGAGCAGCACCTGCATAACTGCCCAGATGAAATGAAGTAAATTTTGACTTATAAATTAAACTTATGAATCATCTAACATCCCTTGGTTTACTAAATAATGATTCATTTGAAAATGAAAATGTCCTTTTTTGGAATTAAACTATTGAGTTGCAGGATGACGCCCCTGTTGTTGTGCACACAAATGATGCTCTACCACAGCACTTACCACAAACCAAGATCTCTCCTGGTAAACCGTTAAGTATATCCTTAAAATCCCTGCTGATACACCCTAAAGTACACCCTTAAGATCTCTGCTGGTACACCCTAAAGTACACCCTTAAGATCTCTGCTGGTACACCCTAAAGTACACCCTTAAGATCTCTGCTGGTACATCTTTAAGATCCCTGCTGGTACACCCTTATCTCTCCTGGTATACCTTAAAGTATACACTTAAAATCCCTGTTGGTACACCCTTGAGTATGTCCTTAAGATCCCAGCTGGCACACCCTTAAGATATCTGCTGGTGCACCTTGTGGTTTGAACTGCTGATGTATTCTGAATACAGTCCCTTTCCATACAGTACTTGACTGTGACAATATTGCAGGGGTGTGCTTAGCAAACTGTTAGTCATGACTATGTGCGAGAACTTTATTGTACAACCCATGTTGCACTTGCTCCATTTTCCAGGCTACAGTTCGACCGGGCTTTAGAGGAAGCTGAAATAAGAAAGGCCGTAAAACAGAGGTTTGATAAAGAGAAAAAACTCCATCACTGACAAAAATCTATTTTATTCCATAGCTGAGATTTTGTGTTTGTTACTGTTTGACATTTGATACAGTCACTGCAGTAAGGAAATGTTCTTGTTGTGTTCTCTTGTACATTTCAAGTTGGTTTTATGTTTTATGTTGCGATGCCTTGTCAACTACAAAAAATGAATGGAGTCAGTTGTTTGGATTTTCCTGTAAGAACTGTAGCATCATATTTACATTTTAAGTTTAAGGTGTACCTTTTTTCCCTAATAAGACTGGGTAGCTGTGCATGTGCATATTTTTCCACAACACAGCAATGATATGTATGTTTTATTATTTTTTACAATTGTACTTCTGTGGCATGGTGACAACAATGTTGCTGCAACCAAACCTTTACCATAAATGGTTTGCTTTCTGCCCACCACTCACTCTCTCCTCAAGAGTCTTGTGTGGATGTGGTTGTGAGGGTCAAAACTAATAATCACAAACCACAGATGCCCTTCAGTTCCTCATTAATACAGAAGAAAAAATATAGAACATCATAATAAGTGTATTAAGTAAAACCAGCATTGCTACTTTGAAAGAAATGTGTTTTATGCAGTGGATAACATCATTGGGTGTTTTCCTTTGGTTTAAAGAAGAGGAGTCAATAACAGCAAAGCAGGAAAGTGATGAAAGGAAAAACAACAGATAAGATAAAAAACAAAAAGGAGGATTTAAAGAGAAAAACACACACATGAAGTGAGAAAGTGGGATTTTTTTTCACTGCTACACAGGAGTCCTATTATTGATCAAGAACAAACTGCTCATTCACCCAACTAACAGCACATTCAAGGCTGGTGTGAGACCAATTTTAAACAAAAGAGATAATTAACCAGGCCCGTGGGCAGCAGTGCAGGGGAGTGGAAACACAAATGTGAAGTACACAACCACTTTAGCTTCATTAGCAGTGTTGTAACCAGTGAGTCACTCTGTGAGGTAGTCTGCTGATGACCTTTGTAGTGCACTTGTGTGCACATAATGTGCTGTGTTCAGGTCCCAGGGATGAACTTGTTTAATTTAACTTAAGTTTAACTTAATTCTCCAGAAGGTTTCAGCTGAACTCAATGGCTAGATATGAACGCTGCCATCTTGCACTGGTGATGTCATTTGGAGCCAGAGTCTGTGTGGTCGTGATCAGGAAGTGAAGGCGCAGTATCAAGGTCCCACCCACACACACTCACTAATCATACACTCCCTTCGTATAGCATCAAATAACTAGTTCAACTACTAACTTAGTTCAATTATTTTTTTAGATTTTTTTAGTTAGGCCCATGTTCCATCTTCTAACATGGACGGGGTGGGATTTATGGCCTGTACTACAGTCGGCCACCAGGGGGCAATTGAGATGTTTTGGCTTCATTTTTAGGGAGCTGTTAGATAAACCAAAAATTTGTCAAGCTGATAGCCCGTCTATAATAAACTAGTTGATTTAGTTTTTTGTTGTTTTTTTTTCAGTTAGATTATGAGGCTAAAATCATGTTTCAAGAAAAAAAGCATTTCTTTCTGCGGAGTTCTCACTAACATGAACATAAAATTGCTACTAATACATACTGGTTTTGTCAATCACTATGTAAAATTTAAAAATATCACACTGTTTAGCTGCATAAATGCAGACTCGGTGCTGCTGACTTTCAAAAGCGCTTCGCCCAGTCTGAGCTGGGATAGGCTGTAGACCCCCACAGACCTGCAGAGGATGAGTGAGAAAAGATAATGAATGGATGGAGTGTATCAGTAAAAAAATCTTTGCAATGTGTTCAATGCAAGTGGCATGGCAGCTCAGTTGATAGTGATAGATCATTTTGGTCTCCAAAAGTCTGAGTCCACTATCCCCTTAAAGTGAATAGGTATATTTAGGCTCCACTGTATGAATAAATGCAATAGCAATCGTTTTACAGGCAAATAAAAATAAAAATAAAAAAACAGCATCTAAAATGAAGGATAAGTAAATGAGCACAACTACTAAAAACAATGACACTTTATGAGTTTGCACATTAAAGGACATACACACATTTGCACAATATTAATGTGCAAAATGATTCACAAGTAGCTGTGATGTATTTCAAAGATTTGTGCAAGGTGATTTTCATTTCATATCATGACATCTGTACAGTAACCCTGCCTTTCCTTTAATATTTATTTTTGCTGAACTGTTTATCTCATTATAAAAATCCCAGGCTTTATTGTTTGCTAGTAAGTTCATTTTACTTTCATATAATTATGGTTATCACTGATTAAGCTACCGAAATTACCCCTGATTATAGATTGGCACCCATAAAAGCTTTGCAGCTGCATTTTCACTGGAGAGAGAAGCTTCAAGTCAGACAGACGGTAAATGAGCCACTAAAACCACTAAAAACACCACTAAAAACATCAGAAAGAAAATAAAGGCTCTCAGGTAAAACCCGGCCAAGGCTTGTCTGTATAGTGTTCCCATGTCCCCTCTTTGCGGCTTCACTTCACTTTCCTTTCACTGTAAATTGCCTTTAGGTGTTACTGTGTGTACAACCTGAGTCTGTGTTTGGTTGTTTCACTGCCGACCTCTCTGGGGTGTTTCTCTGTTGCCCACTGCACACTGGGACAGTGTACAGTGTCCCTCCCCATGCATGAATAGATGAGAGAATAGATGGCTGGAAAGCTCTACTGAACAAAATGGCAGCACCGTTGTCATCATGCTGCTCTTCAGTGTGACTGTCGCTCCTCACAGAGGGATGAGTCATCAGACTCATCTTGGTCTCTAATGGCAGCGGTTTGGAGTCTGGCAGCCTACTAAACAAAGCCAAACATGTCAGTTTGACAGTGACAAATAGGGCATCTGCATATATACTGCAGCTGTATTTCATGTAGCCAGCTTAAGACGACGATGGCCATCTTATATTGAATAGTTAAAGAGATTCTTATTAGCTCCATCATGCTGTTTTATTCTGAGAGGATAGCTCATTCATGTTTTATTGTCTTAGTCCTTCAGGAGGATGTCGTCCTTTCTCTGCTCTGAAAGTCATACAAGGTTGGAATGTTTTATTTGCCATGATTGCCAAAGAGATGTCCTCTCATTGGGAATTATTGCTACAAGCATTGCAATAGGAAATTTTAGTGTGTAGATAGATAGATAAATAAATATGTTGATACATTGTGAAAAAGGGAAGAAAATCCAACCTTGATATTTTGTCAGTATTATAGGTAGTAAGTTAAATAGTTTTGTCAGGTTTTCATCATTTTCCCCCATTCAAACTGCATGGAAAAATTCTTCCTACAAATGTTGACATTCTGATTTGAAGTATAGCTGGGACTGCTGTTTTTTTCTGCTGTAAATAGATATGATTTTATGCTTGTTTTAACTTTCATAACATGAAATTTAGAACCCACTTTTCTATAACAGCCTGGATGCTAACTAGCGAATCTAGCTAACCAAAACCAAGAGAGGAGTAATAACTACAAAGATTTTGCTAGTATTAAGCGATTGTTTCAATCAATCAATTATCCATACAATGTAACACAAAGTGCTTTACAGAATAACAGCAATAAAAACACCATCACTCCCACCAAATACAGAGGAATAAATGACTGTGTTATAAATAAGCATAACAGGAACTGAAGAAACGCTATCATGAATCTCATAAATTTACAATGAGGAATCACAGAAGACAGGAAAACAAGGACAAAGATAGAATGACAAAGATAAAACCATAAAATACTGAAACACAGGTGATGTATCGAGGTAAGTAAAATCAAAAACAAAAAGTAGAAATACAGTAAATGACCAGAAATAAAAAGTAGCTGATAATTCTTACATTAGAAAGTCATTATGTGACTCAGTAGTCATGTCAATGAACTTTAACCTGTTCATCAATTCATAACGTGAGCTGATGTAGAAGAGGCAGATTTTAAAAATTTATCAATTGTTTCTCCAAAACACTTTTTTATTGGATTTAAAAAGAGAGAGGTGTCTTCCTCGCAGGGATTTAGAGCTGAAAATAAAGATTTGTCCTGATTCAGTAAAAAACAGGTTGGTGAACAACAAAAATGACAGTTACAAAGCGCTGAGATTTGGTTGTCAAATCTGACTCATTTAACCATGGTTTGTTTTCAAAGATAAACCACAAATCTGGTCATTCAGGTTGTTCTATAGTATAATCTCAGTAAATACGTAGCTCAACATAGGCACAATGTAAGGAACATATTCTTAAGTAGGACCCATGCTCAGTCTCGTCTCTACACAGTGAGGAAGCAGAGGTTGTTACAGCCACAGGGAGATCAAAGTGCTAAAAGCAGTATAGCTGGGAGACCAACTCTGGTCCACAAGGGAGGATTATATGTGTTTGAAATTAAGCTGCCCTGTGGACTGTACCACACAGTTCACCCTCCCTGGCCCAATATCTACTCACCTTACTTGCAGGAAGATTCATCATGAGCAGCAATTACATATCGAGCAGCACAACAGTGGCACTGGGTTAGCCATGCAGTGTTATTGAAACTGTAGTCACAATGGCCTCATTTAATCAAAGTGGTGCCATTAATAATAATTTTTAAAAAAACACGGTTCTTCTGAAAAGAGGCCTGTTGTCTCTGGTCTGAAAAAAAGTTGCTTCCTTGACTTTTTTTTTTTCACAAAGCCCATTACCAATTATTTATTTATCAGCCAACTTTAACAAATAACAGAGTACAGCTTTTTGGTTGAACTGGCCACAGTCCAGTGCTACATCCCCAAATGTACATGAGTGACTGAGTGCTCTTTCAAAATGATTTGGTGCGAACATTTTCTATTGCAATCTGAAGGGGCCTTTAACAGATTCACAACAGTTTTCATTTTTTCCTTTAGCAAATTTTTTTTCAAATACCAGGACAGAGGCTGTGCACTTTGTGAGACAAAATAATAAAAATATTATTTTGCTTCTAAGTTTTTCTCTGAATGATTATTTGAACACAAATGAAACATCAAGTGAACACAGCTGTTGTCTTTAACTTATGTGGTGAGTTTGTCAGATAATGCTGTAGTTTATAAAATCAAGATTTTAGCAGCAGCAGAGCAGCATCTTGAAAGTGACTGTTGGGTAATTCCAGGTTTACACCTCTGCATTGAATTGACACCATATGTGCACCTCCCTAGAAGTGTAACTACGTGTTGCAGCAACACAGATCACAACAACTTTGACTGGCCCGCCTGGTAGCATGTCTCATCCATCAGCATTTGTTAGCTCCCAATCCAATACAGTGATGCAGACACACCAGACCAGCACACAGGTATAAATGCTCACAATGGTGTAGGCCACTGGCACAGGCTACGGTGAAGGCTCTGCATAGATCCTCTGCAGAAGTATGAATCAGGCTTAACATGCAGTCTTAATAGGCCCATCTCAGTCACTATTTCTTGTTCCTTTGACTGACAAAACAAACAGAAAAATGCAATGAACAGCTTTATTGGGAATTCAGCTGGCTTAAAATACTCTTTATGTGAGAACAAATTAGAGAAGCAAATAGATAAAGGGCTAAAACCAGCTGACACTAAATACAGGATGCCAAAAATTATGCAATGACATCATGAATATGAACAATGTCCTCAATTTGGCACATTGACCATAGGTTTTCACCTAGTCCTCTTTCAGGTGTTTAATTTTATGTTGGTTTAAGATATGATCTATTCAAAGGTTTGTGGGATGCTTGCTTTGTTGTTGCATGTCATCTAATGGAGTGACAGTAAAATATAATGTAACATTATATTATATTATATTATATTATATTATATTATATTATATTATATTATATTATATTATATTATATTATATTATATTATATTATATTATATTATATTATATGTGATCTTGGCATGGTTACAACTATTTAACTCACCCCTGTGTTTTCTTGAACAGATGGTATGTTCCAGTTTAGGTGAGGTTGAGTAGGTTGGGACAAATGCCAGTCACTGGCCTGTTGAAGAAAAAGGTGGCAGCTTGCTGTGAAACTGTGTGTTTGATTTCATAGGTGTCAGGTTTTTTGTTTTTTTTCTTTCCTGGAGTTTGGTTTTTGGTTTCTGTTCCATTAGAATTTTTAAAATGAAACTTGCTTATCTTGTCTTTCGGATTCTAACAGCATCTCCTGTATTGGACTTCTACAGGGTGTTGAAATGAACATAAGCTTTGCCTTTTGCTGTGGCACTAAAGCAAAATGCAATGAAGAGGCATTTAGACGAGGGCTTTTTTGTCATTTGGATTATCAAGTGGCCATCATCCTTCACAAATGTTTGTTGAGTGAGACTCTTGACATTTAACAGAAGCGTTGAGAGAGAAGTCTGTCAATTATGCCTGTGATGCTTACATGTAGTATTCAGTTTGTGTGGTGCTATTTCCCCTGCTGTTGAATAGCAATAGATTTATACTAATTCTGTTGTATTAATAAAAATGTGTGATGTCTTATAAATGTGCCCTTTGATTCTGTGATGAAACAAAATTGTATTTATAACATGTATCTCTTTAAATCACAAATCAGAACACATCTTAGTGTATCACAATTAATGTTTATTATTTGGAAGAATTACTTGGAGGTATTGTACATCACTTACTGAGGTCAAAGGTAAAAGGTGCCATCTGGAGGGGAAGTGGAATACTGTATCTACAAAATCTTCATAGTCCCATTATTATGACAGCCTTGTTATATAATATTCCTAACATAGCTATTTTTTCACCTATGAATTTGTAAAGACTTTCCAAAATTAAAGTAGGTCTCACAACATGAAAAGTAATTTTGAATTTTATAAGTTTAAAATATTCACAGTAAAATGAAATCTGTCTTTTATAAAAGAGGAGAGGCTTTACAATAAAATTTAAGCATGAAATAGGTGCAGGCTTCAAAGAAAAACAAAATTATTTTTTGCATTTGTCATTTCCAATTCAATTTTTGAGATCCCAAATTAAGAAAAACCTTCTGGTATCTCGGGCCTATAAAATGAGAATCTATTAAATCTGTGCTGCATTTCATCCAGTGTAACTCTTCTGCTTATTTTGATGTTCATCTGACTTTTTTTCTGTGCACTTTCTAACATGAGTGTCAGACCGAAATGTCAGGTGGAGATATAGTAATACACAGATTTTCCATAATCTAAGATACCACCTGCAGCATCTTCCCTCAATTTTTGTGCTTGCTAATAAAGTGTGGAAATTCCTCCAGCTGGCTGGGGTCAGGGAGGCAAACTGTCAAACTGTGAATAGTAAACTCAGCTCCAGCACATTTCTCCGTTTTCAAAGCCTGAGCAAAAGGGAACCTAATGAGGGGTCAGACACCTCCTGATGGATGTGTTGTACAGGCTGCTCAGATACTGCCTCTGTATTCTTGGAGGAAGATGGAGTTTTGTGTGTATTATATATTCAAGGTTTCACAGATAGAAGCGACCCAAGGAATGATATTATAGACTAAGATTTAGATTTAACTAACAGTCCCATTAGCCACAATTTGACCATATTGTAGATGATGAAGGGTTGCTGTTCTGAGGCAAGTGAAAAAGCCAGTCCAGTAAGGTAAATGTTTTGGGTTGTTAGTCCTTTGTTGTGTACTATTTCACACTATAAGTTACTTCATTTCATTATTAAATAAAATCCTAATCATACCAGTCATTGCTATGCAACTACATAATGTGTTTGCACAAGTTACGTGTCAGTCAGACTTGATAATCCTGCAGCCAGCCCCTTAATAAACATTCGTGATAATTTTCTGCCATCTACTGTCTTAAGGCTGTAGTACAGCAGTGATGTATTAGGACCATAAATGCTGCCTGCTGCCTATGTGCAAAATACAGTATAGGAAGCGAAGAAATGACAATCCATAGTGAAAACAATGAGAAAGTGTATTTAATAATAATAATAATTATTATTATTATTATTATTATTATAGTTGTTGTTGTTGTTACTAAAAATAGGACACATGTAATTTTCACTATTTTTAGTTGGACATTATCTTGAAAGTAACATGGGTTTTTGAGAAGAGATTGGTAAAGGCATAGCCCTAGTGGTACACATCTCATTTCCCTGCAGACGATTGGTTAACTAAAGCCAGACGCACCAAGCCTAGAAAATAGATATAGTCACCTAGACAACCCTGTAAGTTAACACTGAGGTTTACTCTGGGTGTAAATTGCATTATTTGTTTTACTTTTAGAATTTTTTTAATCAAATAGATTAAAACCCTAATTATGCTAAATGTATATGCTATTGTTCATATATAACAATGTACCCCTTATTTAAAATAAAAACCAAATTTTGATATATATATATACACACACACACACACACACACACATATATTCTCATTGACTGACACACACATTCTCATAGATAGATAGATAGATAGATTGATAGATAGATAGAAAACCTTCCTAAGTGTTCTAGACCTGAAAAACTGGCATAAAGACAACACTTTGCGCAGTTATAAAATCTCATAAAGAAGGTGTCATGAGTCTTGTTGTCACTTCCGTATCAGTTCTTCTGTTGCTGTTGTGGTGTAAGACATGACATTATGATTTTCTGTGGCTGTCTGTGAGTTTTAAAAAGAGATTCTGGACTTTTCCTATCATAGCGCAAAGCAAGACTTAGCAGTTACTCCTATCTTTAATGAGCCAGATTGGATTGGATTCTTCCTGACAGATTAAAAATCCAACAGCAAAAGGTAAACAAGTGACCATGATTCCATTTCATTCCTGACTTAACACCTTCCACATGCATTGTATTGCATTGTATTATAGATATACTAGGTAATAGTCGCATTCATCCCATGCATTGCCGTCTGGCAGGTCATATGGTGTCTATCAGGAAATTCTGGTCATGCAAAACTCACCTGTTCTGTTGCCTCATGGGAGGGGTAGAAACAGTGAAAGACACTTCCTCGTTGCTCTCCGTGTTGGACTCAAATACAGAGCAGTCTCAGACGGCGTCAGGTATGAAAACCTTTTCTTTACCAGTTCATCATATAGCCTACCAAGTCAAGAAAAAAATGCAGCCTAATGAACGTTTGGCAGGTGATCAAACATTAAAAACGAAAGGTTTAGTTACTGAAAAAAGGACAAATATAACAGATAAACTGTAGCTCGAAATGCACTGCAAGCTCAAACGTCTAGAAACGTGAATTAGTTTCAATAATAATGCACGGAAATAGTTTTTTGAAAGAATCGGGAATAGTCAGGTTAAGACTATATACCTGACTATTTGTTCAAAGACCCTGTCTTTTTAAATAAAAGAAATAAATAAATAAATGTTGGCTCAAGCGAGGAAGTAGTCATGCTGAAAGATTTCTGGTTTGGTCGTCGGCCTTCAAAATAAAAGTTTATTTATTTATTTGTTTTTGATTTTTTTTTAATAAAGAGAAATTATTAATAAATGCCTTGTCGGAGAAATATACAGTTAGCAAAACGAACAACTGGCCAGCCAGAGCAGTGTTAAATGAGAGAATGTCCATTTTGAGTTCCTTTTTCCTGAGCCCTGACCAATGCTGGACTTTATTTATTTGGATGCAGTCTTGCATCACTGTTATACATCAAAACACATCTTTAGCAATCTTGATGTTATAGTGATTCAGTGCATAACGGCAGTGGGTTTGACGTGTAGCCTATAACTTGCAGCGGATATGTATGTATTTCTTTGATTTAACTATTTCTTCCATCTGGCTTAAATTTGTAGAGTGGGCGCTTTTATTCTGAAGAAATCAGACCGGAAGACCTTTTGTTGTTGCCAGTGGCGGAACAAAACAGTCATGTTTGCGACGTATAGTTAGCACCGCCGTACTCTGGCTACATTTTAATTCATGTAAATGCGCCGCCTTTACCCAGGTTGTTCCTCTTTCTCTGTAATCATGAACAGGACGCATCTGAAGCGGTTCACTATCTTGAAGATGGCTCTGGCCGGCACGGACACGATGGACCAGGACGAACCAGGAGAGACCTTCCTATTCCGGGCTCTCAGGATAGCGGCTGTGGTCGCACTGTACTGGTTTATTTCAATAACAATGGTATTTCTTAATAATTATCTGCTGGACAACCGAGACTTGGACGCGCCGCTGTTCGTCACGTTTTATCAGTGTGTGGTGACGGTCGGGCTGTGTTGGCTGATGCAGCTGCTGGCCAAGCTGTGCCCGGGGCTCATCGACTTCCCGACGGTCAGATTCGACATGAAGACGTCCCGGGAAGTCCTGCCGCTGTCCGTCGTGTTCATCAGCATGATCACCTTCAACAACCTGTGCCTGAAGTTTGTCGGAGTGGCTTTCTACACAATTGGCCGTTCACTCAGCACAGTTTTCAATGTGCTGCTATCTTATGTTATCCTGAAACAAACCACATCTTACCAAGCCTTACTGTGCTGCGGGATCATTCTGGGTAGGTTAACTTTATTTTTTGTGTTTTCTTTATTAGATAAATAATAAATGATCTGTCCAAATTTGCATTTGACAATATTCTTGACAAATATAGCACATAGTGCTTTACAACAAAGGAATTACATGCACCAGTTGCTGTGCACGAAAAGCCAAAAAAATGAACGTAAGAACATTTAAAAAACATTAATGTATAATACGATGGAATAATAATAAATAATAATAATAATAGAAAATAGAAATAAACAAATAAAAAATAAGGTATAATGGATTACATGGAAAACATGAAAGTAAAGAAGAAACTTTTTCTTTATAGACAAGACTGTGGACTGAGTTGTCCATATACTTTTGGCAATGCTGTGTATTAGGCTGTATTGTTAAAATTTCAGTGATCAGCTCTTTCAAAAACAAATAGTTGCATATTCTTACTAAGAAAGACAAACCAAAATCTTTCTACCAGTTGTATAATTTTCCAATTTTTCATTTGATGTCAAGTGGAAATGATGAATTATGTGTATATAAGTATTTAAATATCCATGTGTATGTGTATGTAAATATCCAAATTGTGATGATATACAGTAAATGAAATGTAGGTTTTGGACTTTGGTTGTCCAAGAAAACAGGATATGACAATTGGCTGTGAGCACATGTGAATGGTGATTTTTCTTTTCACTATTTTCTGACACAAAGAAAAAACAAAACAAACAAGAATTTATTTGGAAACACAAGAAGCACTTTTTGTTTTAATCAATATTTCGGTTCCTGCCTGAAAAGTGTATAAATCACGGAAATGTATTATATGGAAATGATTCACTTCATGACTTAAATAATTGACTGAAATATTGCAGTGCTCAAGTTCAGCTGACAACAGCTTGGCTGCTCCAGTGTTCAAAATATTTTATTGTGTACTATTGAGGCTGACTGATATCACAGTCCTGTATGTGTACTTGCTTCTCAGGTGGATTCTGGCTTGGTGTGGACCAGGAAGGCGTGGCAGGGTCCCTCTCCTGGTCGGGCGTCTTTTTTGGGGTACTTGCCAGCGCTTCTGTTTCTCTCAATGCCATCTACACCAAGAAGGTGATGCCAGCAGTGGATGGAAACATCTGGAAACTGTCTTTCTACAACAACATCAATGCCTGCATCCTCTTCATACCGCTCATTCTAGTGTTTGGAGAGGTGGGCCGCGTCGCCAGCTTCAGCCGCTTAACTGACCTCGGGTTTTGGAGTATGATGACACTCGGAGGAGTGTTTGGTTTCGCCATCGGCTACGTCACAGGCCTCCAGATCAAGTATACCAGTCCGCTCACGCACAATGTCTCAGGGACAGCGAAAGCCTGTGCGCAGACTGTAATTGCAGTGGTGTACAACTCTTCCAGTAAAAGCCTGCTGTGGTGGACCAGTAACATGATGGTGCTCTGTGGCTCGTCAGCCTACACTTGGGTCAAAAGTCTAGAAATGAAGAAGAGTCCCCCCAAAGACTCCCAGGACTCAGCCAAGGAAAAACTTCTTACAGCAGAGAAAAGCAACCTGGGAGTGTAACCATTGTCCAGTGTAGCCATGAGCTGAGAAACCAGTAGCCTTTAACCATGTGGCGTGAGAATGTGAAATAATGTAACATTAAGAATTGTACTGAGTAGTGATTTAAGTGGTACATACATGGAATCAGTGATTTGGGTTGGGTTGAATAGTCCTGTGGGTTTTATACAGTTTGACTTAACGTATAAAGGGATGTGTGTGTGTATATATATATATATTTAAAGCTTCAAATTTATTTGAGGCCTTTTCTAAATTATTTTAAAATGGTATTACAGAGAAATATAATAATGTGTCTCTTATGGTTTAGTCTGCAGAAAGAAAAAATTGACGTTTTTATTCACAGGGAGGGTAGAAGCTATTTACTCAGTTTTAGGTGATTGGCATCATGTTGAAATATAAACTTTTCTATATTGTTTAATTGTGATTATGATATTTCTTATTAGAGGGGGTGTCAAACAAATTGCTGCCATTTTTTTGTATGGAAGTATGTCACCTCTGTCATCTCAAATATGAACAAAGCCGAGGCAACAGGATATCTGCAGTTTATAGAGGATATGACAGACCATGGGACCAACACAGGCCTATTACCTCCAAAGAAAACAATTCAGCACTGTTGCAGTCACAAACTGTTGCATCATTTGCTACAGCACACTTTGTTTCTGAGCTGAGTCAAACTCTGTAAACATAGGCGGTGGCTAAGGCTTGTCTTTGCTGTGAGATCAAGTGTGAATATTTACCAGCTCTCTGAAGCTGATGTTTGATATGAAGGCAGAAGAACAAGTAACTCCTCAATGAGAACATGGTTAATAGATTTATGAGCATCAGGGTGGTGGTAAATGGTAAATATTCTCACACCTACTGAGAAATAGAAGCTGTATGAACAATATTAATAGACAATACTTCTACAGATAAGAGTAACTGAATGTAATCATCCACCAGTAGCACCGGGAGCAAAGTACATAAAAGAAGAAATTAAGGAACATAATTTTCCCTTGCACTATGTGAGACTGTAATACACTGAGGAGTTTTACTTTTAATGACAAAATAAATTTCATGACACAAGTTCATGAATAAGTTTGAGTTTGTCTCTCTGAGATCTCAAATGTTATTTTAATTTTTGCTCACTGGAACTGTAAAAAAATAAAATAATAAAAATGCAACAAAACACTACAGAAAGTGGATCACGTGTGCATTTTTGTCTGAACTTTTAATTGCTTGCTTTGGGAAACAGGTTTGATGAGATGCAATAGCAGTCAGATTTTTCTTTTTTTGATTTTCATTTTAAGCTGTAGCTGGCTGTTTTAGCCTGTCTTACATTTGTAGTGATTCAGATGTCTGCACTCAAAGCTAAGTGCATGTAACTGCTGCAAAGCTCATTATCTATCTGTCTTCATTCTTTCTTCTTATGGGGCCCCATTTACTTATCAAAGAGATAAGATACGTTTCAGTGAGAGGGCCCTTGCATGTGTCCCTATTGTCTTGAGTTGAGGGGGGTCAGCGGATGTGGGAGCAGGGTTGGATGGGAGTCTCTAGCCTCCAAATGGAATATTTCTCTGAGCAACTGGGGGCTAAAAATAGGCGACAGAGCACCATGGGTAATTACATGAACCAAAAAACACTGGTCTCTGATGTCAAGAACTCATTTCAACAGTGAGTTTGGCCTTGTGACACAAATGAGAGTTTTATAACTATGTCATGATGTGGAATACATAATCCCCCACCCTTCATCTTTCTCTCTCATGTCTGCTTGGGTCAGGTTCAACTTGGAGGCAAAATCTTAGGCAATGATTGACAGTTCAAACGCTGCAAAGCATCAAAAGTAGTCACTCATGTTTCTTAATACATGTCAGTTCCAAGTGGTGGTCAAAATGAGGTTGTCACTGTGTCGATGGGAGTCTTGATTACCACTGGAAAGAATAACAACGACCTTTTTTTTTGTGTGTAGAAACACATTCCCACCATGTAATATAACCCCCGTTATCTTGTTATATTGTATTATGCAGTTTAACATCCTCACAACATGATTAAACCTGCATTTATTCATTTATTTATTTTATTTAATTTTTTGACACTTGAGGGCAGCAAAGCACTTCCCTGATGCAATATCACCTTATAAATCTGACATTGCAACATTAGTGTTCACTTAGAGTCGTGTTTCTGGCCAATATTCCCTCTCCTAGCTCTGTTTTGAACTCCACCAACTCTTCTGTCTGTCATTTGGTGTTGGGCAGGTAGAATACGGTGGGTTTACCTGAATTTTTTGTTGAATATGTTAGAATGACACTGATAAGAACAACGATACTGAAGCAAAAGAGCAAACTGAACCAAAATACTGAGCTGAAAGACACTAAAAAGCTGTGCGGAGCTGGTGTTTCTATGAGTGACCTCTTTCACAGTTCAAAGTCATTTGATCCATTGTTGATACAAAAGTATAAAAGCAGCTTTAAGTTCATGCGTTACTGTAGATTTAATCCAAGACTGCGGCCACAGATTCTGCATGGTGTTAAATGAAACAGGTTCTTTAGCTCAGTTATTCTCAAACTTTTGCACATCAAGAAAAAGTGACACAAATTAGACCACAGACCCCATCTGATAAGATATGTGCTTTTTAATGTTTTATTACAGATTGTTTGAAGCCCACGGCCAAAATAGTCATACATGTCTTTGTGTTACTTTTGGATGGAATTTAGACAAAATAAATTATTCCACTTTTTGCCCTCCTTGGGGTCCCCGCACCTCACTTTGAGAACCACAGTAGGGTATCTGTACAGTTTGTCAGCCACTTGCTGCTCATGTTCAGGGTAAAAAGTCATCTATGTTGACTTGTGAACTTGAAAGTGTAGGGTCATCTTTTGCAAAAGAAAATATGGTGCATAATGACAACATGAAAACATAACTTGAAAAAAAGAACAGGGAATATTGGCTGTGAACATGTTCACAGTAATTAGCACAGCAAAAAATCTCAGTCCCTCAGTCATCTCTTAAAGAAAGTGATTGTATCAGTTATCACAAAAAATTAAAAAAAAAAAAAAAAACAAAAACGACAGTCTTTATCAACACCAGTTGAAGTCATGCAGAGTTATCATGTCAGTCTGTCTGCTCACAACCTGCTGTAATGGAGAAGATGACAACAGATATCAAAACACAGAAACTCCTAGGTAACAGCTTAGGTAATGGAAAAGCGACCTTGGCCCTGAAATGGGCTGTGACGATCCTATCAGCCTCATTGCTCCTGGCAAATCTATGTTGAGTGACATCATGAACATTTCATAGGGTCATTAGAGGCAACATCTGTTACCTGTCTTCCAAGAGGTTGTGAAATTGTCATGTCTGGAATGACAGCTGGTGCATGATGAAGCATCGGTGAACACATTTGGTGTGATGCATGTGCAGATATGTTTTGTTTTTTTTTAATGACTTTTGAAGTACTTGAAAAAAGGTATGCTTTTGAATATCTAACGTGCAGTTTTGGAGAAATTCACGTCTGTTCTTTCCTTGAAATCTCTCAACACACTGACAGCTGGAGTTTTCTTTTTTTTTTTTTTCCTGGACATCACTGTTTTCCTCATTAGGATCTTTTTATTTCCCCCAAATGCACTTTCCACTTGTTTTGCCAGCGAGTATTTTCCCCCTGTTACTATTCAGCATGCAGCACTCGTTCTGGACTCATACCAGGAGCAGAGGAACAGGAACTAGTTGCAGACCTGCCATCGATTTGAGCTGAACAATCTCAAAGCTTATACAAGCTTTCACAAATGAGAACATCATGGAAGGAATGGGTTAAGGATCTTTGTCTGTCATGCTGAGATGGGAGAATTCATCATCCATAGTTACGTCATATTTTCAGCAGAGAGGAACATCTGTAGATAACACTGAGCTGGCGCTACCTTCTTGGAACTTCTTTAGAAATTCATTGCTGTGAGTTTCGCAGCAAACATGTTCACTTTCCTCTCATGGAAAGTGCCCATGCCCACTCTCCTGGACCCCAAGTTGTACTGCCTCCTCTTTAATCTCTGTTTCCGTGTAACAGCTTGGCCACATGGTAAGTAAAACTGCAGTTTAGATTGAATGTTGTTGTTGCCATACGCAATACTGGGCAGTCTTTACATCACGTGGCCTCCTTTTTTGACAAAATGCTGCTAATTTTTAAACAAAAAAATACGCCCGTTTGACTTTATTGCTGACTAACTGTGGAGTTATTTCATGACGATGAGTCACTTCTCCTGCTAAGACTGGTCTCAATTCATGCTACAGACTCTGTGTCCAACTCTAAAATAAGAATAACACATAACTTCTCCTGCTATAGCCTGTATACAGCTTTCCCCTTCTCAATTAGTGCAGATATTGGTCATATTAGTGATGGTTGAATATCTGGGAGGCTTTTACATTTCATTTAGCACAGAAATCCATAAATATTGATGGGTAGAATTAAACGTGTGATGATGACAATTGGCTTCTGAGCTTCATCCTGAGTCCACTTTGCACTGCTGCGCTGAACGTTTATTGTGTTTGAAAAAAAAAAAAAATTTTGCTCAATAACATATTTAGTATTCAAAATGGGGTTTGTGAGGGAAAAAAAAGTTTGCATCTTTAGTGTCACATTTTGAGACATATTTGAACCAAGCTGCTCAACATGGGTCATCATAGTGGGTCAAAGTTCTTTAACGAGTAAGATATGATCCACAAACAGAATGCAGTCCAGCTTGAGCCTAATAGCATCACCTGCCACAAAATCACCTGCCAAGATGAATTTCACACCTCAGCAATTTGCTCAGTCATCGTGAAATGTTGTAGCAGTGTTGTCTGATCCAGATCATCAGATTACAGGAAAATATGCTATAGGGACAAATTTGAGCTGTTCACTACATTTCAATAACCACGTGCAGAAACAGAAATATGTATCAGTTTTATTTTTATAGAGACGAATATCTATCTATCTAATAATTTTTGTGTAATCTAAAGTGTCAAAGTCGGAGGTTTTCCATAGATGGTTATTGAGTTTGCTCCAGGGGTCTGCTGTTTTGGTTCCACAGTTCCACTGAGGGGGGACAACTGCCCGAGCTCTGAGTGGAGCGTCATGTGTCGTCCGTGTTGCGAGTACCACCTGATCCAGTGCCAGTGTCCCTCAAAAGGGTCAAGGGTCGGTTACACTGTACCCTGCTGCCGCAACGCTCTGGACCAGTGTGACCCCTGTATCATTCACCCAGGTACACTCTCAGTACTGCTCATATACAAATTGCTTTATCTGGAATAATCTGTGAGATTTTGAGCTTGTTTTGTCTCCTGTTCTGCAGCTCATGTTACCCTCCCAACAAGCAGCTGCTGCTCACAGAGACTTAAAAGATAAACTTTCTGTTTGTCAGATTTTTCCAGGGAAAGACCTAACAGACACTGAGTGTTTGGATCAATGCTCAGTATAGGCTAAATCATTAAGGTGTTATATTAGTCACTGACTAATAGAGTTACAAATTGACTTAAAATTGTTGATCTCATCCTCTTTCTGCCTTTTGTCCTTGCGAGGCTGCAGTCTGTTTGAGAACTGTAAAACCTGCCACAATGGCACATGGAGAGCCAATGATGATTTCTTCGTCAATGGAAAGTATTGCACGGAGTGTCGCCAAGGCTGGAGTGGAGGGGACTGTAAAAGTGAGTTAAACTGCTGTGATGCATTATCGCTGTCAGGCCTTATCGTACCACGGAATAGGCTGAATATTCTGAATCTCATTGCTGACAAGAGAATGCATGAATCACACAGTGCACACATTTCAGTAATACCCAGCACTCCACCATGCCCAAGTGATGACGTGCTCTTGTTTATCATCAATACAACTATTTGGCTGAATGCTTTGCTTTCTAGATTACATTTACCAGTATAGTGTTACCACTGACAACTGAGTGATTCCAGAGTGATTGACAGAGCTCTTGTAGACTGGTAATATGTTACATCCTAAAATTCCTTCATGTATTGTATTACAGCCTTTGTAAACGTTGCCAGGAATGTGTTGTAGTTCATTACAGGTTAAGACAGCATAATGCATCACTTACATTCAAATCTCCTTAATATCTATGAGGAAATACACAAATATTCACATGCATTTTTGGGTTGTAGTCATTATCATTTCTCTGGTCCACGGTTTTTCAGACTGCCACATCCACATTTGTAATACACCGTAAGGTCACTTGGTGGCGACAATGCTTTTTTATTTGGTTTCAGTACAGCTACAGTCAACTGCTTGTATCTACTTGTTGTATCTAGTCTAAAAATGTTGAATTTTTGAAAAGGATTCCTGTTTTTTCTTTCCACTTTTTTTTTTTTTTTTACACATTACACTGACTATTATGCTGCAGCAGCTTCCATACTCACATCATTTAAAATCAAATGTGTGCTGGTAAAGCTCATGTTGCCATTATGCTATTAATAGAAGAAAACAAACAGGTTTACCTTGTTGCCACTCCTGTTATTCACTCCTGTGGTATTTTTCCATTCTTTATTTTTTCATGGCCCTGGGGAAAGTACCACTTGGAGGCCATTCACATGTGCAGCCAGTTTGACAAAGACATGAGGAGCCATTATGCCACTTGTGTTGTCCTGTACAACCTGTTTAGAGAGTGTGATAGACAAATTGACCAAACACAGGCTGTCGGATTTCACCAGTGCTTTGCTGAAGGAGCAGCTTTTGTGAATTCTGAAATATTCCAAAAACCTAAACCATTAAGTCCAGAATCAAACCTTCATTTCAACCCTCACTTTTTAGTGGTGAGGACTGACAGAAAGCAATTTGGAGAATTTGCTCTATCTTGTTTTGCTTTTTTACTCCTCTGAAAAACACACATGCCAGCTTGAATGCCAGCATGATGTTAATAATCATGCTTTTTGAAGTGGCTGGTTGGATCCTGTCATATCATCATTTTTTGGATATTATCTGCCCTCTCACACAGCATGTCACATCGCTGCTACTGCTCGCCGCAGTGAAAATGCCGCGTTCTACTGTGATAAACAAATATTTGACAGGAATGTGAGTTCACGAAATGAAAGTAATTACAGTTCTCTTGTGGGAAGTAGCATGTGGAGGCGTCATCCAGCGGGCTCAGGGTCACATAGCCCTGGAGAGTTACCCAACAAATGCCCGATGTGAATGGAGAGTGCAAGTGCAGAAGGGCAGTGGCATTGAGCTCAGGTAGGTCACTTTTCCAGGGCTCTGATGTAAACTGAAGTCCTTTAACACAGGAGAGACACAGGTTTCCCAGAAGAATATACCAAAAATATTTGGTCAAACTTTGTCTGAAAAGTCCAGTGAGTTATTGGAAGGATTGCCGAGGCCCAAGTGATACATTAGTAAGACAAAGAGTCTAGAGATTTTACTGCCTGTGGCTGGATCAATGAGAAGGCTGGAGTTGAGAATACTAAAGGGTTAGCACTGACAGGCTCAAGTCAGGGCAAATATTACCATAGTTTAGATAAACACAGTTACATCAAATTATTTCACTGATAAGCTTCTTTTTTTCTGTTTGACAAATGTACTTGTTACTCTGTGGCGTGATTCAAAAAACACACAATGTCTGTCTCACAAAACCATGTTCACAAAATTAGTGTGATGTGAAACACAGACTGACATGGACAAGACCGGTGATAGGTTTTACTCCGTTAACTAACTCAGTAATCCTGCTGAGACAGGCCAAGCTAAATGATGTGTTTTGTTTTTATGTGCTGGGAACTACTTTTCCTCAGCGAGCAACTGGCGCTATGGGGGATCAACTCATTACCAGTCTGTCAAATGATGTCGAGGTCAAAGCACAGCAGCCAGACAGCCCTGCATTAGCCCACATAATTGGACTTATTATTTACACAATTCAGCACTTGGAAGACTGTTTTGTTCTGTGTTTTAAATTGGGTTGAAAAATTAGTTAAACATTATTTCTCTGTTGTTATGCTGCAGGTTTTCTCTGCTCAGTTTGGAGTCTGACCATAACTGCCGTTATGACTATGTTGAGGTGCGAGACGGCAATGATTTGAGCTCACCTGTGATTGGTCGGTTTTGTGGGGATCAGCTGCCTCCTCCAATAAAAAGCTCCGGGAATTTCTTGCACATCCTTTTCACCTCCGATGGTTACAACAACTTTGATGGATTTGTTCTTACTTTTCAGGAGAGTTCAGGCAAGTGTAATGGTTCCTAGACATGTGAATGTTACACACATACAGTATGAACACAGGATTGACACAATGTCTATAGCAGTGTTGCTGCTTGTATTCGATTGCATTATAATGTATGGTGTTTCTCTTTTTTTATCCACATGCTTCAGAAGATTTAGCTGATTCACTGTATAAAGCTGGGTTCCTCTGTGAAGTCGACATAAACAGAATAATAATGTATCAGTCTGTTATATATTTTTATTCATGATATACTGTAGGTGTCTACTTCAGATATCATGAATACATGATACAGATGATACTCCACTGTCCTTCCATGCATAGTGCAGCACCTCTCTCTGTTTGCATGCATTTTGCCTCTAGACATTTTTCTTTCATTTCTGTGTGTGTGTGTGTGTGTGTGTGTGTGTGTGTGTGTGTGTGTGTGTGTGTGTGTGTAGCCTCCTACACAGAGCAGCGATGTGAGACGGGCAGTCAGTGACACAGATTTATCATTCTCGCTCCTTCCATTTGCTTTCTTTGAAGCAAATCAAGCGTCTAACTTGCATCCCATTTATCCAGTTTTTTTTTTCATGGGCTTACACTTTTGCAAACTAACCTAAGCATATCATAGTGTTACAGCATGAGTAGATGTTGAGGCATATTCCAGCAATATTTCTGTAAGGATAAAATCAATAAGTCAAAGAGGAGTAGAGTTTTCAGCATATAATGAATTCTGGGGGAAAAAACAGCTGTGAAAAAAGATTATATACAGACCAAACTAAAAGATATTTTTTATTTAGAGAGGCTGCAGTAAAAGAGATCCATTTCTTTTTTAAATATTTGGTTCCATAAGGTTGATATTGTCGGTGACCTCTCCAGTCAAAAACACATCGTTTGCGGGGTTCCTCAGGGTGGTATCCTGGGGCCATTTTTTATTTATTTTTTGTTACATAGACTGATTTAAAAGTGGCCTGCTCAGGTGATTTCCTTATGCAGGTGATACTGAATTACTAGTATTATCAGAAAGATGAAATTTCACCCAAAATATGCCGAACATTGAGATTCAAAACTTGCTCCCATTTAGAGAAAGCGAAGGCTATCTTTTGTTTGACCAGGATTTTAGTTAAAGCAAGTTCTCATCAAGTTTTAGTTAGCTATCATTTTAGACACAGACCCCCGATTTATCTATCAAAATTTCTCCACAGTTTCAACCAGTAGGAATCCAGTGTGTGCACCTCCAGAGAAACTGGTGAATGGCTATTTGCTGCCTGTACATGGCCTCAAGGAGGAGCTTGTAACTGTAAACTACCGGTGCCATCCAACTTTCATACTCACCGGCTCCCAGCAGAGGACCTGCTTACCAAATGGCATGTGGAGTGGAACAGCTCCCACATGTGTAAAAGGTACTTTTCCACCAGGTCACTTCTGGTCTTCATCCCTCATGTTTATACAGTATGAAAGCCACATGATGCATTTGCTGGGGGAATTTTTTTTTCTTCTTTTTCTCTTCTCTCTCAAATGCACTTATATAGGTCAAACAAACAGAGTCCAGTGTGCCCATCCACCCAAACTGCTGAATGGCTATCACAGACCTGCTCTTGACACCGCAGCGGGTGCAGAGACGATTGAGTTTTTCTGTAAAAACTCCTACATTCTGAGTGGAAACCACCTGAGTACCTGCCTCTCTAATGGATCCTGGAGTAACAGGCCCCCAAAGTGTGTGAAAGGTAGATGTTTTCAAAAACACATTAGGGCCAGGAACACACTGTTGCACACATAGTGCAGCCCATTTTTCCACTTCATTACTATGTAAGGACGGCACAAAATGTTAACACAGAGTATGTCCTACCATTTGTTTAAATGACACATACCCTGACATGTGAACAAAGGAACAATTTAGCAATTACAGCAGTGTGATCAAGTGCATAGTAAAGAAAGCCATTTGCAAAGATGGATCAGTAAGTGGTTTTGAATTTTTCTTTATAAAGGATATGTTTGTCCATAATTATTTTATGCTTAGAATCATTCTTGTCTAATCTGGATAATTTACCCTTCTGGTCACAATACTCATGTTACGGAAACAGAGCTGCTCAACAGTAGAAGCTCAGAAAGTGATTCTTATGCACTAACAGCAACCTGTGTGATTTGCCCTTACAGCCTGTCGAGAACCCAAAGTGTCTGAACTTGTGCACCAAAGTGTTGTGAAGCCACATCAGTTATCAAGGTATTGTTTATGACTCTGTGCTGTGTGTATTTACATCATCTTAGCAAATTTGAAGCCATCGTTGTAGGTTTTGTTTGGAAAAATGAAATAAAACTGATGCAGTCCAGGTGCTGCTGTCAGACCATTAATCTCCAGAATGGATCTGTGAGATGAGAGAAGTAGCAAAAGTATCTTTGTTTTGATATGCCAGAATCTGAATTATTCAGATTTTACACATGGTGGCTACAAGAAAAGAAACTTTCTGGAGCCACCAAACAGTTTGAGCCATTTGGTTAGATAAGTCACGTACTTGCATGTAGTCAGGCATAAGCAAAATTAATAATGTAAGATATGTCTCGGAAACTGAGCAGATGAAATTGGTGCAACATTATCATAATAGATTATACTGTTTTAAAACTTTTTTTGATTTTATAATACAATTCAACAACTGCCACCAAATCAAAAAATATTCTCTGATTAAATTTATTCGGCACTAAAACAAAATCAGGCAATGCAACTTTAACAGACCCTGGAGGATCACTATTGACACTGGAAATGCTCGTTTTAGGGAATTTGCTCTATCTTATGTTAAGATTTTTTTTTTTTTTCGTCAGAGTACTTATGATTATGCATGGTAAATGTTTGAAATGATTCATTTTGTTCTTTCCCACAGAGAGAGCCCAAACCGGAGAGTGCACCTCTCATCGAGGTACAGCATGCAGGATCTGTTGTCAGCTGGTTTTATTCCTTTCACACTGGACAGACAGTCTAGTGTAGGAACAGATGACACAGCTTTGGACGAGCTTCCTCGTGGCTTTCACTCTGTCTACACGAGCATCGACTACAAGTGTGTCTCACCTCTCTACCACCACACAGGAAGCCCCCGACGCACCTGTCTGAAGACCGGCAGGTGGAGTGGGCGTCATGTTTCCTGCTCACCAGGTGAGAGCAGCAGCAGTTAAGACCCAGCCTGTGCAGTGACACCTGAGTTACTTCCAAAAGACAAACAAAAAAACAGATGTGTATGTGCTACTATAAGTGAGACTGTATAGCGTTAAATAGGTGAAAAGTTCAATTCAACTCTCATCTTATCTAACTCTCAAGAAAATGAATAAGCAGATTTTCCAAATGTCAGTATCACTTTAAATTCCCTACATACAGATTGTCGCCCCTGCACAGGAGTTTTTTACTTATTTTGCCTTATTCACACCAGGACTGTGTGGACATGATGCACCTGCTTAGGTGGTCAGTTTACACCACCTTTGTATTGGTGCACTGAAGTTTGATTGACTCATGAAATGACAGCACAGCTCCACCCAACTTTGACCTGATCAGAAATCTAAGAAGCACCTGTGTCTGTGTGTGCAGGGCCTTTAAGTTAGGGCTGAACAATTAATCAAAATTTTGTTGAAAACACAAAATGGCCAAGTGAAATTGTTAAATCACAACAACTGAAATCATGATTGATGTCGCAATCACAATATCTGCCAAAATAAATGATGATTTTTTTGCATATTGTTCAGTCCTACTTTAAAGATTTCAGAACTTTTTCCTTGTTAAAAAACAAAACAAAAAAAATAACATTGTGCACACCTTTTCTTGCCAGTTTGTTATGACATTTTGACACACCCTCTCTCCTCTTTGACTGTTCCCTTCTCGCAGTTTGTGGCAAATTTGACACCTTCAGTCTTCACAACCTCTCAGACACTCAGTGGCCGTGGCACACAGCCATCTATATCCGCTCACCTCCTGATCATACTGCCAGCACCCACAGGTCCCGTGGAATGAGCATATCTGACCAGCAGGAGGTCTCAGAGGAGTCTCCGTTCTGGTACCTGGCCTGCAGCGGCGCTCTGCTCACCCAGCGTAGCGTCCTGGTGGCAGCTCAGTGTGTGGTGGACAAGGACAAGCGGCAGCCCCTTCACTCAGCACATGTGAAAGTTGTCATAGGCACGCATAGGCTGGATAGACTGAAAAGCCAGCGCCACCTCAGGGTACAACACAGTCATTCATTTCTGTGTGTAAAGTCACAACTGCCAGTGGAAATAATCATTTAAATGGTGGTAAAACAAGACTTTTATCACATTTATCACACCTTCAACCCAGGAGCCTAAATATTTTTTCACCTGCAAATTACCAAAACCATACTTGTTATTGCTACACTTTTTAATTTCTTTTTCAATTTCCTGGTCATAAAGCACATAAAAAGTCTCTGATGACTGCAACATTTACCAGACAGCAGATGCAATGAAGTATTAAGCAAGGAATCTTCATTAAATAAATATAAGCTTGTGGATAGGTTTCTGTTTGTAAGTGGTACACAAATAAATCCTCTGGCATTTATATGTGCACTTAAAGCCTTACTGGGATACAACGATGTTTGTGTTGGATTTGAAATTTTTGTGCATCTTGAGGCATTTTATCTGATCTCAGCAGATATTCCATAAGCAATAAATAACTTCCCATTTTGATCCATATTTTCTCTTTCTCTTCCCCAACAGGTTTCAGATATTTTAGTGCATCCAAACTTTTACGTTTCACCGGACTCCAACGTGGCTGTGCTCAAGCTGAAGGACAAGGCCAAAATCAGCGAGCGTGTGTTGCCAGTGTGTCTACCCAGACTGCAAGGAGGAGAGGTGACAGCGCAGGAGGCTTACACTGCGAGGTGGATTTTACCAAACAATCACAGGCACCTGGGCCGCTACACCGCCTCGAGCCAGACTGAACTTGTTGAGCTGAGTGATGTTGCTCAATGCGAAAGAGAATTTGCTCAACGAGGAACGCATACCACAGAGATCAGTGACAATACACTGTGTGTCATTAGGAAGCCGTCCAGTCCTGAAAGCTCCTGTCCCAGTGTTATTCCAGGCGTCACAACCGTGCCAGTTGGGTTTTCATCCACAAGTGGTGTCTTGTCTGGTCACGAGGAGACTCAGGGAGCGTCCAGCACAGGCTGGCAGCTGCTTGGTTTAGAGAGTTTCAGCTACGAGGGAAATAAGTGCCACCAACAGACGTACACAGTTCAGACACGAATAAGCAACTTTCGAGACTGGATAGAGAAAAATATGAAATAGATTTTTTTAAACATTTCATTCAAAGATTATTATCAGTAGCTTTTTTTTTTTTTTTTAAATGCATTTTTTTCCAGTCTTGTAAATCTAAATTTTGCGCTTCCTGTCTGTGCTGATATCATGTGAGGTGGGAACTGTTTTCCTGGCAGTCCTCTTGCGTCTCTTATGTGTGCATGTGTTTTGTTGTGTATTTGGGTCAACACCACTTCAACGTGAGCCAGTTAAGATACACACTCACTTTCTCATGATATCTACATGTCACCTTATGTTTGTGCGCTACATTGTTCACAATAAAAAAAAACTTGTACATAAAGTAGATAAATACCATTTTAACTCTTGGTCCTTGTTACTATACTTTGAAACGTACTTATTTGAAAATGAAGAAATATAATGTCATATAATTTAATATAAAATTAAGATACAATCAGAAGCTGGTTTCAGATCCAGAAAGTGTTTAGGAGCTGAGTTACTGCCTCCATCCTGATGACCTGTCCTTGGGCGCTGAATCTCCGCCAGCTCCAGGCCTCTGACCTCTGACGATCCTGCAGATAAATATTTTCCAAGAAGGATAAGTCATTATCTGTACATAGCACGGCACATATGTGTGCAAATACGCATGTGTTTATTGATCTTAAAACTTAGATTCAGTTTGCATGCACTGTTTCAGACTCAATGTCAAAATTTAACTTTAAAATTTAAAAAGGTAAAAAGCATCAAAATACGAACAGCCCATCATTTAGAAGGCGAATGAGATCATTTAGAATGAGAGATCATTCCCCTCATTTGCATGCATTTCCAAGCTGTGCATGTGTGCATGTGCATGGCAGTACAGCATGTACGCACAGCATGCTCATCCGTCACAGTAAATATGCACAGTACCTATGTGTCTGCAGCATGTTTGCATGTGAGCTTATGCGTTCGTGAGTTTCTCTGCAGACTGTCCAACATGTGCTGTCATTGAGAAACACACTGAGAGGATTTGCTAAACTTAGCTCTTACTCCTGAGACGCAGACACCCGCTGTGCTCTCCGCAGCTTTGTGCAGGACACCTTTTAAGCCCAGCCAATTAAACAGTGAGTAGTTCAGTAGTCGCTCTCTGCAACTTGCAAAGTGAATAGACAGAATAATGCATAAGATGACTGGCAACCCACAATTTTACTGTCTTCTTCATGTATAAACAAAATCAAATATCAAATACAGATGTCAGGACTAGAAAATGCATTAGACTCACTGCAATAGATTCTAAAAATCAGAGAAAGAAACATATCAGTAAACACAGGCACTGTAAATACAAAGGCTTTTAAAACTGTTGTAAAGGTTATGCATTTGTGGCGACTTCATGGGCTTGTGCCTTAATGTTTTGTACTAGCAGAGGTCTCCATCTTACTGCATGATGTCATGCTGCTAAAAATGGGGTGAAACTCTGCTAATCTATTACTCTTTAACTGAGAGAACACCCCGCCCACACCTGTAGAGGAGGTGCTGACCTCTCATCTCAAATCCCCACCACCCCTCTCTGTCTGTGCATCAGTATGCGCACTGTGCATGTGCAGGGTGTTTTTTTTTTTTTAGGTTGCAAGGGGGAGGTGCAAGGGCTTCTATACCTTGGAATAGGAGAGGAGGAGGAACCTGCAGCAATACCTGTATGATTTCACTCCAAAAACTCTGCAAATTATTAACTCCGCCGCTTTAATTTTATGCACGCTTGAAGGAAATTACCTTTTTCTCGAATCAGGAAAGTAAATTTAAAGAAGACAAGACTTCCACAGGTGAGCATCTTCTTTTATTTAAGGATGCTAGGTGGATAATTAGACGATTCTTTCCTTACAAGAACATCTGTGCATGGTTATAACTGGCAAACAGGTAATTATTAGTAATGTAAAGGAAAACTATTCTGCCAGCTGTGATTCCCCTCAGTGTGACCCAGTCTTCATCCTCTCTGTCGTTGCATGTGGATGATCCTCATACTGGCTGCTACAGGTTAGACACACACTGCAGCTAAAAGGGAGGAATTGTTATAATGTTATTAGTGCTGTGACCTAGTTCTTAGCATACCTGGATGTAATGGTTGGTGCTTTTCTTGGTTGCATTTCCATTCCCACTCCTGAGTGAGTGAGTGGCTCATTGTAGGTCAACCCAGGATACTGGCAAAATGCAGACCAGTGAAAACCATTAGTGCACAAAGGCTTAAAACAAGCTGGGTTGGACCTTCACCACCAGCCCATAAAATGATAGAAGCACATCTGTTAGTGGATTAAAAGATTAATGATTTTACAGCTCAGGACAGGAACAAGTCAACTTGTGCATTTTGTGGAAGTGACAGTTTCTTAAATCAATGCAAAACTGCTGTCCTTGGGCCACATGCGCATCATTAGAGATACAACACTCTGTGAGATTCACTCCCACCACACTCCCCAACTCCAGACAAGATGAAGTTCAAAAGAACAGCCTGAGGGATTACACGGTGAATCCCAAGTAAAATTAACTAGATGGGTTGCACATCAGACACTTGTCCTGTTTTTTATGCTTCTTGTTAGGGAACATGACTACAGACATAATCACATCTTCTTTTGACATAGTATCAATAAAACAATGCATTTTGCACATTTCAATTTGCGGCTCTTCGGCACCTGCTGTTTCCTTTCATCACCCTTCTGATCATCCATTTTTTCTATCACACACTTACTCCTCTAAAATAATCAAAACAGAAAGAATAATCAGCCTCAGACAGTGGACATCCATTAATCATAATGTACAACTTGCAAATAATAATTAGATATAGAAAAATCTTCTTTTTTTTTTTTTTTTACTGTTTAATCAAGGGAGCAACTGTCTTGAATGTTTAAAATCAAGGTAATTCATAGACACACTGGATAGAGATGGCATGATGAAGTGGCTGATTATCAAATTAAATCTTATTTTTCAGTAAGCAGAAAATGTTCCGCACTTTCTAAAAATCAGAAAGCAGTGGAGTAAAAATATTTCTGAAGAAATATTATTCACTTGTGCATCAAAGAAACTTTCAAGTGTCTCATCAGTGGGCTAACTGGAAGCCCTGGGGAGAAATATCCAGGTTCAATCACTAAAATGACACACTGAAGCAGTTCTTTTCACTCTTCCCAGTACAGTGTTTGTACATGATCATTATGTCTTATTGCTTTAGATCAAAAAATACTTCAAAAAAATCACATCAACAGTTTAAAATTGCAGAGATAAGTGGAGATGCACCAAATACCCCAGAAAAATCAATTAAATCCTTTCAGTACAGGAAAAATCTATTTCAGCTACATAAAGCATCAAGTTTTATTAATATTTTTATATTATTTTGGTTTGTTGCCTGAAAATATGACTGTATACCATTAGGATTCAAAAGCTGTACCAATCATTGGACTTGTGTTTCTATACAGCAAAATGCATGTTTTCATAAAAGCGACATTGAAATATTCTCTTGTTTAATTGAATGAACTGCGTCATGGATAATTGTCAGAATTTCTGCACATTAACACCTCCTCTCAACACCTTGACACATTTCCTCTGTAGGTCAAACACTGCTCTAGCTAACCGTCTAATCACTCTGATGACTAATTATATCCCATAGACGCAAAACGTGCGTCTTCTCAGCTTCAGAATGTATTTACAGCTCATATCATCTGTGATGCTTCTCACTCGGGCGACACAAACAGGTTGAGGCGAGTCTTCATTTTCCTTGAAAGGGTTAATTGAACTGTACAATTAAATCACTAATTCCTCTCAAGGTTTTGCAGATTTAGCAATCTTTTTTCAGCTTTCTTCCATTTTGATTCACGGCCTCAGGCATGAGGCACATTATTAGCGTGCAATTACTCTCAGTGTGCAAAGGAAGCAGTGAAAGGCACTGAGAGGGACTTTGGCGTGTGTTATGTTATGATTTCCAAATGCAACCACTGTGTTTAGCTTCTTTTTAATGGGCGTTAAACATGAAGTAATTGACAGTCATTTATGTTTTTATTTTATACAGTAAAGAGATTTCATTCTGTTTCAGCAGGGAGCCTACCCATTAAATGTACAATGCGGTGAAAGAGCCTTCATCTCTTCAATCTACCTGATTTTTCAGATGCTTGTATTTTTATAATTATATGCATTCCATTTAATGACATACAGATGGGGGACAAATTAAAGGAAAAAGCTGAATTAATGAGTGGAGAAGCAGGATGGCAATACAACACAATCCATAGGGAATGAGGGGTCACTGAAGGGTGATCAGTTTAGATTAACACCAAGACCGGAAACGGGAGGAAAGAGCTGGCCTCACTCCAGCAAAAAATGCCTTATAACAACTTCTATACTTGTTATATTGTACTTGCTGAATGTGTTCAACAAGTATAGAAACTGACAATGAGACACCATGGTTTACAGGCAGGTAGCTCAGCACCGGAGCTATTTATTGACCATCAAGTGCTGGGCCGGGTGACAGCATGCATCTCAGAGGACCTGTCCTCATTGTGAAGTTTCTGTCTTAAAATCATTGGTGGATACATGTTTTGGTGGCTAGCTTGCTAGCTAACAAGATACAACATGTACAACAAGATTCCGGAGCTGTTGAAAGGTGTATTTTTCTGGTAGCTGGTTCCAACTGCTTCAACCTAACCTATGCTAAACGCTTTCTGGATCAAGCTTTTGAATGCACAGAGATTGAAACTGATGCGTATCCTCTAACCCAACTCCTGGTGAGAAAGCAAATAAGCATATCAACCTAGCTGCATAATTTAGCTTGTGTTTGCCTTACTCTGTACGAGGAATGACAAGAAGACTTGAAATGAGTCTGGGTGGAAACAGCATTTCCTTCTCAACTCCATCCTCAAGTGGAAGTGGAGGGCTTGATGGCAGAGCAAATCAAGAGTGGCTTATCAGATCTGAAATGTTTTAATTGTACATCTCCTGCATAAGTAAGAGCAGTAAACTCTCCTAATCAGGAGCTGGTGCAGAGCTCTGGCTCAGATCCAGCTCATGCTGCTCTTTCAAGACAGATGTTATTAAAATCATCACTGGGACAGGTTCATCAGCCATGCACCATGATTGCAGTCCATGTTTCTATGATGCAAAACACTGTGTATGGTCAAATTGGCACAAGAAAAACACTGCATTAACTATACACATGGTTCCCTTCTCACATAAATTGTCTATAAAATTTAAAGTTGATATGCATATATATTACCAGCAGTTAATGTGTAGGTCAAGACCAAGAGACAAAGGCCTGCATGCAACAACTCTTCATACTGAACACAGGGGTCAGGTAGTCGCCACCAGACTTTTATAAGTGGCAAATAAAGCAAAATTATAAAATGTTTTTTAAGTTTTAAAAGCGCAAAAAAAGGAGAAACCTCAATCAAAGGCAGACAAATTCTCCAGCCATCGTTCAGTATAAAAACATGTTCTAAACAAGACATCAACAATCAGCAAGTGCATATCTTCCAAATCTGGCAATTATGTTACCATCCCACTGCTGCTATTCAGCAAAAAACACTGCTGTTTTAAGCACAAATGTGCTTTTTAAATTTCAAAATAAAACTACATAATAAAAAGATTATAAGCTTAGAATTTGTTTAACCTCAACTGCCAAAGCCACATATCAAGTAAAGAACAAGGACTGTGGATTTTACAACAAGGGATCTCATCAGGCCTAATGTGGGCAGTGAGAATAATTACAGCAACCATTTTCATTATTTAGATAAAAGTTTTATTAAAACTTTTAATAAAACTGTGACTGAAACATGATTTTGCTACACCTAACTATATCCCCGATTATAAAGAATATCTTCATCAAAATCCCAAAAGAGACTCAACAAAAGGAGAACATTCAGCTTCAACAAATATTATTATAGATCCATTATATTTTAAAGGTTATATTGTTTTTAAAGGTTTTTTATCTAGTGTTCCTCTCAGTTTTAATTTTGTATTTTTTTCATTGATTTTAAAGTGCTTGTCTGCCAGAAATTCAATAGAAAACAGTGCAACTCATTAACAATGACAGTGACAACAATAGCTTATCCTATGTGTCTTGTTTTGCCCCGTCAAACAGGACAAATTAGATGAAAAGCACAAAAGCAATGAAATGCATTTTTCATGTCTTTTAATGCATGGAACTAGGTTGATATTAGGTCATGGAGAAAGATTTAAGTTGTGGTGTACTACAATTAAACAGCTTTACTTGTTGCCTTTATATTAAATCCATTAGGGTCCTGACAGCCAAGAGCAATGAGTAAGGGCACACACTCCCTGACTTTCCATCATTTGGGGAATATATGCGTGCTCACCATGTGTCTGGTATCAAGGATTATTCTGACCCCAGTTTCACCTCTCAATGATTAATGAGAGCTTTTTATAGCACACATCAAGTCTTTACTCCCAAACAGTCTTCTTGGAAATAGATAAACCAACAATATTATTTATTGATTAAATTAGTTTTTCTGACTTTGAACATTTTGTCAGTTTGTGGCCTCCATATCTGTGACACTCATGAGTAGGATTTGTGGTGTTTGGGATTTTGTAGTGCATCGATATCATTGCCACATCAAGCATGAGGACAATCTCACACAGAGTATTTGTGTAATTATTAAACTACTGTATTATTTGATTACCACAAAGTGATCCACTCTCATTATCACCACAACACACAGGGGATGAGACGTTGGTTTTGTGATTTGTGGAAAAGATGTTCCAAGATATCACAGCTGTAGACTTGTTCTCTGAGTGTGTCTGATCCATCTCAGTGTGTATGTGTGCTGGATTAGGGTGGCTCAGGACAGATTAGGTAATTATAGACACCTGCTGTCTAAGCGTGGTGTGTGTTGTCAGGTGTTGCAGCATGAGGTTGGCTCGGTGCTGAGGGGAGAAAAGGTGGAGCAAGGTGTGGAGTTGCATGGACAAATGCTTTGCCATGTGCTCTTAGATTGTCTCTTCTCTCCCCACTGAGGCTCTGAGAGCAGCTTGCTAATGGGAACACACACACACAGACACACTTCATGGATATAAAGTGGCAGCTACTCAACACATTTGTGCACAGTAACTCTTCAAACTGCAGGGATAATAGGTCTATTTCCTACAGCAACTACATGGTCTTTTAATAGTCGATCACTGTGCAATCAGACAGCTGGCATTCAGTTCACCTTTGATTTGAACGACCACTTCTTTGATTCCCATGTCAAGGGATGAAGCAGCACGTCATCATAACAGACTAACCTATAATAAAACACCAGACAGGAGCATGACAACTGTCAAAACGGTTCAAATTGCTCTTGTGAACCTTGGTAATTATCTTGTCCACACAAAGGCGGTCACCCCAGCATCAATGTGACAACACCATCATAATGACTGCATGTACAATGGCCATGTCACGCTGAGAGACTAAAAGAAACCATGTTCACTTCCAGGAAGAGGAGCCCCTCAGTGAGGCCACTCAGCTGCACCTCTGCAAATACCTCAAATCAAGGCTGAACTCGTTCATGTTGTTGCTGAATGATTCTTGTTGTGCTGGAGCAGAGGAGCATAAGATCATTCACAGTCATAACATTGGGGGGGGGGGGGGACAATTTATAAAATCATGAAAAGTTTCTGTTTGCTTGGATTTGTTTTTTGTTTGCCTTCATTCAAATCCTCAAGTCATCTCAAACAAGCCAGTGTTGGTTTAAGCTGCGGAACAGAGCAGACAAAAGCTGAAATCTCTATGAAAGCCAATGAGAAATAAGAATCAAATTCATTTGATTTCTTATAATGTAATAATTAATTGTGTGATTAAATGTTCAAAAGTCAGTTGAGGAAACAGCTGCAATCAGTTTTTCTGTTTGGCTAAATTAGTTTTTTGCTATTTCATTTGAAAGTTACTGTCTTCTGTCAACTTCGTGGTTAACGTTAATTAAAAACCCAACACTGACCTTTGAATTTGTGCCTTTCTCTTACCTCGTTCACATAACAATGACGCATGCAGATAAACTTGTGCAACTCATTTAATGTGACAATTATGGATTGCATGAGCATCAGTCGTTAGTAAATTTCTAATCCTCACAAGTTGGATATATGCTAAACAGACTCCTCATTAATGAGTGGAAAGCCAGTTCTCTTTGTCTTTGTAGGATAATCTTGCTCTAAATTTCTCCCCAGAAATGTCACTAAATATTTAAAATTGGTCAGTGGTACCAGTGTGCAGCACACAACCTTGGTGGCACAATATATCCCATCAAGACACCACTGTGTGATAGAAGTTAATTATAAATTGCTGGAACTGATAATATCTCCCAGTTTCAAAGTGTTTAAGTCAGATTTTTTTTGGAAAGGGATGTAAAATTAAAGCTCTGCAAAAGATACACTTTCTGATCCTTATCAGAGAAGTAAATAAAAACAAAACTTGAAAAAAAAAAAAAAAAAAAGACAGCAACAAGGATTTTCACTCCCCTGCTAATCTCAGGTTGACTCCACCCTTCCTGTCTGGGAGCCTCCTGTCAAACCACCAGGTTCGTCAGTTTACCTTTTACGCGCCTGCCCTGCAGCTGAACTAGCAGCCACCAGTGATTGTGGATATACACTGAATGCTGAGGAAGAAGCCACCTGCAGATTTTTTTTCAAAGGACCGAAGAGCCCTTTCTGAGGGGGTAAAAGACTTTTTTGGAAGTTCTGACTGGATTTACTGATGCAGGAGTCATGACTTGCTTAACTTCTTCACCTATGCTGATGTCCGTGTAGTCGCTCTCTACAAGTATCATATCAATCCCAAGCAACTTACAAAACAACTGGTAAGCATCATGAGTAGCACATTAGTGGCATGGTGACATAAAAACATTTACATGGATGAGGTCACATCAGAATAATGTTCAGCATCTTTACCTTGAAATCTGGATGATGCATCAGTGATTCAGTAATAGCTGTGTCATATTATGTCTTTAAAAAAAAACAGATTTAAGCGTAAACTTCAGTTAACCCTCCACAGTAATCCTGTTAGTGATGCTTTAGTAGATAAAGTATAATTGTTCTTCAGAATGGTTTTTGTCATTGCTCTTTAGACACAGCTCCATCGTATTCTGGCCTTTTGACCCTTTTGCATCAGCCTCATCTTGTTATGGTGCATCTTGTGCAGCTTTTAATGGTGGGAAATTACCAGTGTGCACTGGAAAAGATGTAGTGTCCTAAGTTCCATATGTTATGTGACTTCCTGGGTCTGGTGCATTCAATTAGGGGCCCTAGGTCAAAAGGACATGGGAGATGAGTGTTTCTTTGTCTTAGGAAATGAGGTCCATTTAGATATGGACCATATATCTTGTCTCAGCTTCATGACAAAAAATAACCTATATAAGTGGGTAGTTAGAGCTGTTATGCAGAGGAGATTCATATTGGCTTCGACTCCTCTCTCAGGCAACCCAGAGTGCTTGATTTGATGCTGGACTTCTTTGTAATAAACCTCTTTATATACAAGCAAGACGGTGTCAGCGGAGTTTCCTTCATCACCTTCACATCATCGCTATTTAAGAAACAACAAAGACAACTATTACCTTTTCAACTATTTCCTTTGTTTGCAACTAAACTGCCATCATAGTTAATATTTGTGTCCGTGCTTTTCAAGTACCTGGCCGTAGAAAGATTTGATCTGAACACTTAAGTTTGGTATTTAAATGAATAATCTCCTGCATAACAGTTGGGATGCTGGAGCTGGTGACACCTTGACTTTCGCTGGGAAGCCCCTTTTCTGTTACGTAACTCAATCACTTGTGTGCTGGAGGTGCTAATTTTATCCTCTTTAAAAGGCTTAAGTCTCATTAATGCAAGAGCACAGTGTATCAGACAGGCATGATTGACTTGGCAGTTTTTCTGTCCTCACCTTACATGTTCCCTGTCCCCTTTCATTTCTCACACAGAAGGTAATTCATATGTTGAATTACTGAATATGTCACTGAAAGTGGAGGCAAGAGGACACTCTGTCTCTGCGCCACCTAAAATTAAGGCTTTGTACCCACTTTCAGCCGTGAACTGTGTATTTTTTTTCCCCAGCAGGAAACATTTCTTGTAATCCACAACCTTTGCTGAGAGAAACTTTAGTATTTTTCTACTGCTTTTGCTGCCACATTAATATTCCAGGTGTTCAAGTCATGAAGGTCGAGTGTCTAAATGACACGGGCGTTCGCTGTTACATAAGTGTGCACGTCTGTGCTCTACAGAGGATTTAAAGGCTGCACAGGGTAGAGCTGATCTTAAGTCAAAGAGGCTTTACGCCAGACCACAACAAACCTTGAGACACTTGTTGCTTCCAGTGACATGATGAAGGAAGAAGGTGAAGAGGTGCCTTATAGAATGGAAATAACATCCAGTATCTCTAAGCAACAAAAACGACCAGACGCCCTCATAACAGTGTGTTCAAACCTGAATAGTTAAAGCCAAGTCAATGACCACATAACACAAACACATTTGTGTGTGTATATACAATATCTACTTGTAAAAATGTCCCCAAAAATGTCCTTATTCAACCTTACACACAGGTTTCCTCGCTCACATCTTTGTTTCAACACATACACAATAGAATATCTCAAATTATCATAAATTACTACGCATAGACATTCAATGGAGGCAGTGGCAGCAGCAGCAGAGAGGAGGATATGAGTAACAGCTGGTGCTGTGTTTATTCAGATTTAGCAAGTAAAACTGAAATAATTTGTTTAAAATGCAGATTATAAACATACTCTTTATTGATTCTGTGCTGATTGTTTGAGAATGTCAGTCTCTAATTATGAAAGGCCATCTGTGAACTTTTTACAACTTTGCATGCGTTCAGAGTGCACAGAAATAATTGAATTTAATCATGTGTGCATATGCCTCCATTAATTACTTAATGAGACAATGAACAGTTTTTTTTTTCCTAATTGTAATCTTGCATGCAATATTGTATATTTAGTTACTATGGTGAACCTGTCTAATCAGCCTGATTATGGTTGATTAGACCAATGAAGGTCCAATCAACCTTCACCATTATGAAGGTTGTTTCAGCACCAGGTAGCTGTGCATTTGTTTCATACTCAGCAATAATGGATTAATTCCAGTGGAAAATAGAGCTCGTAACCAGGTGTACTCCCATCTCCATCTCTGAACCTCTGTCAGCATTGTTTATGGCTTCTCTTTGTTGAAAATAAGTATTTTTAGTCACTAAGCAAATCTGTTGCTTGGAGATTTAAAAAATAAAAATAAAAAAATGTAGTAACCAAATTCAGTAATTAACAGCACTTGCTGTCTTTCTTCTTTAGTGCCAACAAAATGCAGAAGCAAGTGGAAGTCAGGATGGACGAGAGCCATTTGGAGCCCATAGTGGACACTCCTGAGAATCCCTGTGGCAGTCTGTGTGACAAAATCATGAAGAACATGGTTCTCACTCTCACAATCCTTGGTAAGTTTATCATTCCACCATTTTTCTCCATTCCCACTTATCCTGCTCAGGGTCTCAGGGGGGAGGTCAGAGCAATTCCAAGCAAGCATTAGAGAAGAGCCAGGGTGCACTCTGGGTATGTTGTTAGTCCATCACTGCATGAACACAGCTACACCTACAGGCAATTTATCTTTACCTGCATGTCTTTGGAGCTGTGGGAGGAAATCCACCCACGCATGAGGGAAACATACGAACTCCACTCAGAAAGGCCCCAGTTGTTTAAATCCAGCACTTTGTTGCTAAGAGGCAACAGTGCTAATCACTGAGCTGCTGCGCTGCCTCACATCAAGCAAAAACTTTTTACTGCATACAACTGAAATATGAAAATGGCTCACAGCTCCCTTCTTGATGTAAAATCAGCACACACTCAAAAGACAAGGTGTTTCATGATATTTTGTCTCTAATGATTTAAATTACGCCATAATTCACTGAAGTGAGGCGTTACTTTAATATTCCATTTGAATGTACCAGGGGCGAACTTAGCAAGGAAAATGTGTCTTCAGTGTATATATATATTTCAACTTTTTTTTTCTCCTGCATGTGTCGAGAGATAAAAATTCAAGTTATAGTTTGTCAGTGTCATTATTTATATATATATACATATATATATATATATATATATATATATATATATATATATATATATATATAGGTTTTAAAGCTTCAATCATCACCATCACATACATACGTAATTATCACAGCATAGGTAATGTCATGGAGGCTGTGACTCTCTGATGACAGGTTGTGATGTTAATTATCACTGTTTTTTTGTTTGTTTTTTGTTTTGTTTTTTCATATGTATTTTTTCTCGCCGGCTCAGGTGTGTTTTTGGGTTCCATCGCTGGGATGCTGCTGCGGCACATATCCCCTCTCCCTCCTGATGTCATCATGATCATCGCCTTCCCGGGAGAGATCCTGATGAGGATGCTGAAGATGCTCATTCTGCCTCTTGTTGTTTCCAGTCTGGTCACAGGTGGGTGAGGTACAGTGGCTGCTGCAAATGCTCTGTTGAATTCAAAAACCAAGTGTCCTGATTTGTGGTCATATGGTGTGACTTGGGAGTCTGAGTTGCAACAGAGTTGAGCTCTTTTTTGCTGCTTAAAGTGCCTATTTTGTGTACAAGCAAAACACTGTGTGAAGAACAGGAGGCACAGAAGGCATATCATGTATACAGATGTTATAGTTTTTTCACCACTGTCATTATTATAAACCTCATACTACTTAAAAAAGAAAAAAAAACTATGGGACTACAAAATATCTTGATGTACAATATATAGAAAGAAGTGTTAGTTTACCTGTATGCCAGTTGTGTTGGAAACATTTCCACTGAAATACACATATGTGCAAATTAAAGAGTAAACTGTGTCATAAACTTTTCACATTATAACCTGACACACATTTTTTTTTTCTGGTGTAGCAGCAATACACTTCCGTACATTACAACCTGAAAAAATACTAAATCATTTACCAGCAGCACGATGAGGATGATGATGATGATTACCTGCAAATGTAACCTATCTTATATATATATATATATATATATATATATATATATATATATATCACTGTATATAGCACATTGTGCAGACACATTTACAATGCTGCCTCTCCACAACTTAAAGAGTGCATACAACTTCCAACAAGCCCTCCTTACCCAGCTGAGTCTCCCTCTGTAAACAATGGATGTATTGAATATTGCTCTTATGCATCATTTGCTTCAGGAAGTCGAGACATCTAGTGCCTCCACAAGTCGGCAGAGAAACAAAGCTCTATTCACTTGTTGTCATTCTGGATAATTACACCATGAATTCAAGAGATACGTCTAATTGTCGAAGTACCAATGTAGACGTGTGTCGACAGGCTGCTCTTATGTTTACATGTACTCTGGCAGCAGTGTATGTGAGTCATCTCACTTTGGAAGCAATTCATATGAAATTCTCAGGTGCAGAATTTGTTTTTCTAATATGTTCTCAGAAAACAGACACATTCACATCACCAGCAACTCTTATCTAAGTGAGGCAAGAGCAGAGGCTTCAGAGTTTAAATACTGAAAGCTCTGGAGGTCTGGGGGGGACAATGGCATCTGTTTGTTGAGGGGAGCTGATCAACTTCATTGTGATGTTTTAATCATAGTAACTTTATCTCTGTCTGTTAAAGGCAGAAAATATATGAATCCTAAAGTAGCATCCATGCAATGAACCTCCAGTGTATTTAACAATTTCAGGGTTTTATCTTTTTGATATTGGACAAAGGACTTATTTTATTGCTCTGTAAAATCTCCTATGCTGACAGGACTTGCGGGTTTGGATGCCAAATCCAGTGGCCGCTTGGGCACCAGGGCCATGGTGTACTACATGTCAACAACAGTGATCGCAGCCGTCCTGGGAGTGGTCCTGGTGCTGCTCATCCATCCAGGGAACCCCAAGCTGAGGGCTAATCTTGGGCAGGGAAAGAAGAACGACGAGGTGTCCAGCGTGGACGCTTTCTTCGATCTTATCCGAAACCTTTTCCCAGAGAACTTGGTGCAGGCCTGCTTTCAGCAGGTAGGAGTCTTACAGAAAGTTTTCACCCACCATATAAAGTCTGACTCATATGCCAGTTGCTCCAACTGTTTTGTTGTTTTCTTTGCTTCATGTCTAGATTCAGACAGTAACCACCAAAGTACCAGTGCCCACTAACAGGACCAAGGCACCCCCACAATTCACAATCAAAAGGTCACTGCAGTTCAAGAGTGGGATGAATGTCCTGGGTAGGTGAAAAGTTTGAAAACACACCCACAGTGCAACTAAAATAGTAGTTATTTTTCATTCTCACTCAGTAGAGCACTTTCCTCCACCAAGACCAAACATTTTCTTCCACCAGATCCAGATTATTATCTGCAGATCCAAATTATTATATGGATCTGCAACAAATTGTACAAAACTGATAAATCTCAACACCATGTGTCTGTTTTTTACATGTCCTGAGAAACTGACAAAATGTTGAAAAATGCTCTTTCTTGCAATGTTAAGGACAGTGATAAAAACTTTCCTGGATTCGCCCCTTCAACCATAATGTAATGGCTTCTTCTCAGGCCCATATCTCAACGCTCCATTAAGTTTGGCGCACATCAATTGAGTACTTTTTGCGTAATCCTGCTGACAAACATACAAACCAACAAATACACAGGTGAAAGCATGAGCTTCCTGGCAGAGGTAACCAGAAACAGTCAGATAACACATACCTCCACCAGTGCTGTACAATCATATTTAATAATAGAATATCTGTCAAGGTTTGCAATCTGCCTCTGCATCCACATCTGTGTCAAAATACAATACATAGTTATAGCTAACATGTGCCAGATGTTTTTTTAAGTCAAGTTAGCTCAGGATTTCATAACAAAAACTACCATCGAAATACTTTTACTTTTCAGAATATTATCTTTTTGATAGTATTGTAAACAATGGGTCAATGAGTGATTAGCCCTCATTCTAGGACACTGATTTTCTATAATGAGGTTCACCCAAGAGTAATTTAACATTACTGTATTCTGTGTCTTGCAGGTTTGATTGGATTCTTTGTCGCTTTTGGAGTTATTATGGGGAAAATGGGAGAAAAAGCCAAACTGATGCTGGAGTTTTTCAACGTCCTGAATGAGATTGTTATGAAGCTTGTTAGCGCAATTATGTGGTAAGTGCTGTCCACCACAGCCATCGATCCACACTCAGTAAAACTGCCAAAGGCATTCCCATAGTTTCTGCTCTATCCCATGGGGAAGTGGTCTCAGATCTGTGGTATATAAGATATAAAAAGCAATCCTAATCACTAACACATCACGTGTGTGTCCTCAGGTACTCCCCTGTTGGTATTGCCTGCCTCATCTGTGGAAAGATCATCTCCATTGCTGATTTGGAGGTCGTTGCGAGGCAACTGGGGATGTACATGGTCACTGTGATAGTGGGCCTCATCATCCATGGAGGCATCTTCCTTCCGCTGATATATTTTTTAATAGTAAAAGAAAACCCCTTCAAGTTCTTCATGGGAGTGTTCCAGGCTTGGGTGACAGCACTCGGAACAGCGTCCAGGTATGAGGCATTTCTGCTTTATATTCTAGGACTCAGACTCTCCTACACTGGTGAGCACAGTATGACGTTCTGATTCAGGTTCTCCTTCCCAGTGTGCTGACTCCCCTTACATCTCTGGCCAATAACAACCATAACTTTTATTTCAAGTGGTAACTATGAATTAGTCTTGGCGGCAACAGCTTCTCTCTTTGCCTCCATGTGGGATATCTTTCCTATACTCAATGTTTTATTAATGACATGAGATTCACTCTTTCCCCTCCTGAGGTGAGCTCAGTTCTTTCAAGTTCCTGTCTGCTCACTGTTCTGCCATCTACAAGAAACACTTATTAATTATCAGAAAAAAACACACAGAACAACTGCAGAATAACAGCCAATGTTTTCGCTATGAGACTCACACTTAACATCCTGAAATCCATAGCCTATGTAAGTTTATTTCATGTGTGAAATAAACCATATAAACCATGAATAAATAACTGTAGGTCACGGTGGATTTATTTCAGTGTGAATAGGAGAATAAGAACAACCCAGTCAAATTAACCCTCAATAGACTTTTTATAATCTGTTGTAGGGTTCTTTTATTTCTTTTTCGTGCCAAATGAGATGCATGCTGTTTGTGACTATCATAATAAAGCATGTTCTCCCTTGTTGTCCACCACAGTGCCGGTACCTTGCCCGTCACGTTCCGATGCTTAGAGGAGAACCTGGGCATCGACAAGCGAGTAACACGATTCGTCCTCCCAGTGGGCGCCACCATCAACATGGACGGCACCGCGCTTTATGAGGCCGTGGCTGCCATCTTCATCGCTCAGATGAATGGGATCGAGCTCGACTGGGGCCAGATCATTACTGTCAGGTGAGAATGTTGCCACAGAAAGATTTCATAGCACATTTGCGAGGTGACATTTTGGCAATAACTCAGCTAAACTCATGCTTAGCAGGGTTATAAATATGATGAATATCCTTGTTTAAAATTCAGTTTTTCCCAATAAATACTGGTGAAATGCACGTTTCACCAGTATTTATTTTTTCATATTAAAATGTAAAGTAAAATGTTTTTAAATGCAGTCATTTTTATTATTTTTCTGTATTATAGTTAGTTGATTATAGTTAGGAACTGTAATCTCACACACTTCCTAATATGACTGATTTCAAATATTTATCACCAGACTATTTTCATTAGAAATACAGTGGCTGAATGTTAAAGGTGTACACAGTAGTGTGTTGGGGGGCCTAACATCCTGTGGTTTGTCCTGCTGAGAGTTAAACTTGTCTCATGTTCAGTATGACAGCCACCCTGGCCAGTGTCGGAGCAGCCAGTATCCCCAGTGCTGGACTTGTGACCATGCTTCTGATCCTCACGGCGGTGGGGCTGCCCACCCAGGACATCAGCCTCCTGGTTGCTGTCGACTGGCTGCTGTGAGTTCAACATCAACACAAAAACATCAACACAAGGGCAATGATTTTAGTGTCTGAACAGCAGGTTTGTTAAAGTAACTAGTGTAACATTATATCAGCGTCACATAATCATCCCACAGTTACTGTTTAAAATCACAATCTGACAAGTTGTTTTCTGTTTGACAAAATTCTAAGAGCTAATTAAAAGTTAAATTGAACAGCAATGTTTTCAGTTATCATATACAGATATAGAAATACACAGTATATGTGTTTCATTTTCTAACTTTCTCTCTCTGTGCATGGACCAATAGTTCTCAGTTCTTTCCAAAGCAGCACATGTACACACACACACACACACACACATAAAACCCATACAACTCTGGCCTTGATATATTTTCTGAAGACATACAATTGCACCTCTCATTATGCCCACACAGGGACATCTTTGCGCTGATCCAAAAAACATGTAACTACATGATTTGTTTGTAAAAAGTAAAGGGGTCCTGGTATTTTCCTCTCTATTGGTACAACTTTATACAATGCTGATTTTTCTCAGCAGGGAATAAGATGCCCCACCTACACACTCAGCTAATTACAGATATTACGTTGACCCTCGGGCTAAATGGGGCTTTGAGCAATTCATATAAATGGTGGAAACCTTGAAAACTACTGCTAACAAACTATCCAACGGAGTCAGATGACAAGACTAAGAATCTAAAGCCATGCAGCTCTGTGAGGCTGTACTTAGGTACAGCAGTGCTTTGAACTAAATGCATGCTAACACAGTAACAATACTACAATGCAACATTTTATTACATCACTAAACACAAAGTACGGCTGAGACTGATGGGAATGTCATTAGTTTTTCAGGTATTTGGTCATAAATGAAAGAACTGAACAAATTAAATGATTTGATGTCAACATCATTACAATTCTTGAGCGCTAACAGGAGTATACAGTGTCTACCCGATTTCAACATTTCACACAAAAACGCCAAAGGTAGAACTGCAGGAAAAGCCTGTGGATTGCCAAAATCTTTAGGATTCATGCTCTGCAGACCATAAAAGTCTGTACACATTTCCATGGCAATCCATCCAGTAGTTGAGATATTTCAGTGTTTACAAAAGTGATGGACCAACCAAGTGACCAAGTGACTGAGTGACCAGCATTGCCGCCACTTTCTCCATTTCTTTTCAACACTTTTCTCAGTGTTGTTCTTTTGTTTCCTTCTCTAATCATTTTTCCGGGTTTTTTCCCCATCACTCTCTTCTTCAACATGCAGGGATCGTTTCCGCACCTCAGTCAACGTGGTTGGGGACTCCTATGGAGCAGGTATTGTCTACCACCTGTCCAAAGATGAGCTGGACATGTTTGACGCCCAGCAGAACCGGATGGATGAGTTTGAGATGGCAAAGACACAATCCTACTTTGAAAATAACACCAACCAGAATGTATACACTCATCACAACTCAATCTTGATAGACGACTGCAAGGTACATTTCACGTTAACGGATATAGAGACTTGTATGTAGAGACTCCTCCCCAGCTCTGTCCATGTGTTTGTGTTTCTTTCTGTGTCTGTGTTTGTGTTTCTTTTCTATGTGACTTCCTATATTGGTGTATTTGTGACTGTGTGTACAGTAAATGAAAAAGCAGTTTTTGTGATACCAGGTTTGTCAAAAGCAAAGTTTGTTTTTTTTATATTATATATTTTTTCATCATCTTCAAAAACTCTGTTTTCTCTCATCAAACCCAAAAGCAAGTGTTTATTTTTAAGCATCAATCAAACAGAAAGCGTTGTCTCTGTACACGATTATATTTGACTTGTATTTTGTTGTGGTATGTCTTGGATTTGTTAAGAAACTGTTCTTTTTTTCTTTTTCTTTTGTCTACTTAATTGGACATGTATTTGTGGCAGCCCTGACCAAATTACAGTTTTCAATGATTGCTCATCTTTTCAAAGAGTTTTTGTAGCCAGTGGTATGCATAAAGACTGCTGTTTCACCATGTTTCATCCAAAGTGATGCATGACATGCCAATCTCAGATCCTGTAGCTAGCTTTCTGAACAAACACGACTTCAGAAACAAACGTTTTGTTGATATTTCATTGCCTGTATAATGCAACTTTTTGTCTGATGCTAAAGTTGCATTGTGATAATTTTGATATCTGATAACTATTGTAATTCGGTTGGGCAGAGAATCCATAAAATACATGGCCAACTCAGGAAAACTACTCATCCATGTTCTTCTGTTAGTAACAAAGCACTGTGACATGTAAACAGCATCACTGTCTCATTTTATCAGTGCATGAGAGGACACGTTTGACTCACAAACTAAACTCAGCCCCAGTGGCCTGAATGTGATGAAACAATGGCTTCTCTGCCCCCAACCGTTGACGGTTTGTAAATGACGGTGCCTTGGCCTCAATAGTTAGATGTTCTTGATAATTGCTTACAGGTCACCATGGGCAAAAATGGCAAGACTGCAGAATTCTCTCTTGTTGAGGAGGAACCATGGAAATGCGAGTAAAGCAGCTTCAGACGCTGCTGCGCCTTATCCTGAGTTCCACCAGCTTTTACTTTCTGCCGACACAACTACATAAAAACAACAAAAAAATAAATAAAAAAAAATAAAAATCACACACAAAAGGATGGAAAAAAACGTGAAAGATAGCAAGTCAACTGTACTGCAAGCACAAACAGTTGGCCAGTCTTTTTTTTTTTTTACTGGAGCAAACTACAGATGATTCACCAACTTGTATTAGATGTTGCACTGGACACAAACTGCAGTGAACTGGTGCATATTGTGCGCTTTGTTCAGAAGAATAAAACATTCAGTTGACAACGCTCAGGGCCTTACGTGGTGCCGCTGCAGCTTTAAGAAAACAGAGCGTGAATGGAATGAAACAGTGTTTCTTGTGGCACCACAATGTAAGTGCAAGATGGTTAAATACTGCATTACCTCTGACTGTTTGACTTATGGGATTACACTCTGATGCCACACACATGGTCAAGCATAAGAGGCAAAGCTTAGGACTTAGACCATAAGCGGAGAGGGTGTGGCCTCTAAATGTGGTAACAAACAGTACAGGATGTGTTGCAGAGAGCCGTAAGGCGGAAATCAGAGTACACGAAGGGTGCCCTCCCAGTTAGTTATTTATCTATTTATTTATTTATTTTGTATATATGTTCTTTATGAGTGAAGCACTGTGTTACTGTTGTACTGCGTTCAAAAAGTATGCCTGTGTTCATGTGTGTTTCTAAGAGGAGGAGGAGGATTAACAAGGAAAAGAAAGTTGGAGGTTCAACAAGAGAGAAAGAAACTCTCAGCAGGCCAGTGCATTGCTCTGTGTTTTATTTCAAACCTTTTTATTTCTTTGCTATATGACAACCTTGCCTTGAAGATGTCAACTGCAGAGTGCAGTCAGCATGATTTCTGGATAAAAAATTATTACTATTCACCAATATCAACTCAGATATTAGCGGGGGAAATGAAACAGCTCCACCTTCCAGCTTCACTACACTCTGGGTGAGGACGGCTGGGCCTTCCTCACAAGATGTTTCTTAGAGTTTGCAGATTTGACTTTTTACACAACAGATTTAGATTGAAATAACAAGCTTGTAAGATTTAATTATCTGTGGTCATGCCTGTTTAGCAAATGCTGCATCCAGGACTTGCTTAAGTCTGAAGCCGTAACAACAAGGTCATTGGACGTTGGCTGAATATGTACATGTTTTGAGTTTAAGTCCACGTAACAACTCTGTTCACAGCTGTGTGAAAACTGAATTATTTATTTCTCTTTTCATAGGCAACAGCTTCTATGTTCATGTTTAAAGTGCCTCCTTGCACTTTGTGTATATACTCTCTTTAGATAAAGTGTATAAATCAAATGTATAGAATTTGACATTTTTTGTCAACTATCAGAATTGTTTTTGCTATGCTAAAAGTTTCTATTCAGACCATAGTAATATATACTGTATGTAACAATATTAGTATGATGTTAACTTTCCTTTTAATGAGCCACTAGTTGTCTCAATAGGTTGTGAACTTAGGTTGTTTTATTTGCAACAATACATTGAATTTATCTGTTTTAAGGAGAAACTACTGAGCTCCAAATAAATGCTTGTCAGGGAAGAAGGATCAATATTTTTCACTTGTTCAGTGACTTCATGTTGTTATTGATTCATCACAGATTTGGTTATTTAAGGGCTACGAGCACATTGCGGCAGTTTTGTGTGCGTGAGATTATTGGTGTTGGCAGCTACAGTATGTCTACATGTTGCGAGACTTCACCAAGCCATCTAGCGTTTGGTTCAAGCACCACCTTCCTCAGGCATTATCAGCATAACCTGATGTAGGGCAAAAACCCATTCTCTAATCTTTCATTGCTTCACTTTCCCATCTGTTTTCATTTGTAATTGGTCCTCGAGCTGAATAAGAATATGTTCTTAGTCAACTGGCCTAGTGTAGTAAGTGTTTTCTATGAACATGTGCAACTGTACAATCTGTAGATCATAAAACTTATATTTTCTATCTTCCTTTTTGATTCTGTACACATATTGGTCCAGGAAAGTATTCAACATTTTTCTTGTGTCTGACATTTATTGTAATGCAAAAATACTTTTGACTTTGGCTGACTAAAGACATGCAGGATTGAATGCACTGGTACTACATGAAACTATAACAGAGCGCGCAAATATTTGTCAGGCAAATGGACTGAAGATGTGTAAATGTTTTAATACTTGTGTGTAAATATTAAACACAAATAAATGTTTATTGATGAGCTGCCGTTGTGTTTATTTCTCAGACGAGGGCAGACGTGATGCGGGCATGTGAACATTAAATAAATGCATGTTGCAACAGCAGATTGTCAGGAGGAGCTGATGAGTTAGCGTGCTGAGCATTGTTCAGCACTCAGAGCTTCCATAATGAATGTGAGGAAAAGAGCAGCTTAATATAAGTTACATCCCACAACACAGTCTTTAATATTATTATTACAAAGATATTTAAATTATGTTACAGCAAAGACACTGAAAAAAAAAGACACAGAATCATTTTCTTTAAAAAAATTATTTACAATGAAACGTATAGTACAGACTTTCCAATTGCATTTGAAATATATGGCATTTGTGCATCTTATCCAACCAGTTTCATATTTTACAGTTAATGACAGAGTTGATACGGAAACAAATATGTCAACCAAAGTATGGCTGTAGCTTCAAAGTGAAGGTGCAGTAAAAGCCTTTAAAAGGCAGCAGGAAAAACCAGACCATGAGTCTTGTTCAGGAAGGGCTCCGATTCCACAGAAACCTTTTGTTCGACAGCCCTGGCAGTTATGTTCCTCTGATCAAATGTATCTGCTCCCAACACAGTCTTGAGTCTCAAGCCTCCAGAGGGTCTCTCTCTGAATCTCAGTGTGATGAATAGTTCTCTGGAAGCTCGTCCAGGGGGATGACTGTGTACTCTGCTGCCTTCCCATTCTCCCTGGGCTCTTCTTTGTGCAGGAATGTCTCCATCTCTAGCTCCCTCTGCTGGTTTGAGGAGCCCGTTTTTTTCTCTGGCTGGGACACCTGGTTTGGTCCATTCCACCTGCACAACAAGGAAGAGGGAAAATTTAATTCTATGCTCAAAAAGGTTATAGTCAAAAACATTGCTCTATTTTCTTTCTGATTTTTAAATCTCACTTTTCTCTGGTAGCAATGGCAACGCAGACCATCACCAGTGCTGCAACACCGGCAATAAAAGCAACGATGATTATCCAACCTGGAGACATGGGAGAGTAGGAGTTAATAAGATGGACTGTCTTAAGCCAGAATTAAATTCTGCATAAAGCTAGTTTATTAAATACAGTTTTCCCTGGACTCACCTGGCGTATTGTGACCTTTGTGTTGGGGTGATGGAGTATTGGCACCTTCCACTAGCAGATCTAAAGGAACATAAAAACACAGACTTAAAATCTTAGTTGAGACAATATGAGAGCAATTGCAGGCATAACTATTGAATATTGGACTACTGGATATTTACCATTAATGAGCGGGTGAACTGATATTTGTACAATGTGTTTTTCTTCTTCAGTATTGGAAGACAGTGAAAACTCCTCTAACGTACCTGCTATTACACGTGGACTGGCCAGGTTATTTCCTTCAGACTTGCTTAGATTCACGTGTTCAATAAGACCAGGTGTGGAGGAGGATGATGCAGTGCTGGTTTCTGAGGAAGTACATAAAAACACAAGCTTAAAATCTGCATAGGCAAACAATAAAGACAGTATGACAGTGATTGCAGGCATAAATATTGGGGGTTTGGATTTTTGGATTTTTATGAAGCCCTGTTAAGCAGGTATAACTATTAGGGTTATTGGTTATTAATGAATGGGATGAATGGACATTTGCAGAATTTGTTTTGCTGTTTTTCCTTTTCACTAATGGTTGACATTGAAAGCTCCTCCGACATACCTTCAGTCAATCCTGATCCTTCAACCTCTGGAGACAGTGTTGGAACCACACGTCTGATAAGATCAGGTGTGGAGGTTGATGATGCAGTGCTGGTTTCTGAGGAAAACATAAAAACACAAGCTTAAAATCTGCACAGGCAAACATTGAAGACAATATGATGGTGATTGCAGGCATATCTATTGGGGGTGTATATATTTGCTATCAATGAATGGAGTGAATGGATGCTTGTCCACCTTGTTTTGCTGTTTTGCCTTTTCAGTAGTGGTTTACACTGAACGTTTCTCTGACATACCTCCAGTAAATCCTGATCCTTCACTTTCTGCAAACTGTTCGAAAAGATCATCTGTGGAGGTTGGTGATTCAGTGCTGGTTTCTGTGGAGGGACATAAAAACACAAGCTTAAAATCTGCACAGGCAAACATTAAAGACAAGATGATGGTGATTGCAGGCATATCTATGGGGGGAGTATATATTTGCCATCAATGAATGGAGTGAATGGATTCTTGTACACCTTGTTTTGCTGTTTTGCCTTTTCAGTAGTGGTTGACACTGAACGTTTCTCTGACATACCTCCAGTAAATCCTGATCCTTCACTTTCTGCAAACTGTTCGAAAAGATCGTCTGTGGAGGTTGATGATGCGTCGGAGTCTGTGTCGGAGCTAGAGGTCATAGTAGAGCCTGGAGCAGGGTACTGGCCTTGCACCTCTCCATTTCCAGACTCTATATCTGAACTCTGAGTGTTCAGGAAGTCAAAGCTGGAGACGGCGGGGTCAGTGGTCTGAGAGACTGCAATGTGGTCTGGGGTGACACTTGACTGGGCTTCATTTGGCTCGGATGAAGAGGTAAAGTCAGACTGAGGGCTTTGGGTGATAGATGCATCGGAACTGGAATCATCAGTGTCCCTTGACAACACTGTGGATGAGCCTGGGGCCTGTGAAACACTCCGAGTTGTGGTTGCATAGTGGTCACCTCCATGCTGGAAGAACTCGCTCCCGTCCCCAAAAGCACTCCCTTCGGTGTCCAAGAACAGCTGCTGGGATGCCTGAGTGGTTGTGTTTCTTTTGGGTGAATCAGTTGTGAGTGACGGTTGAAAAGGGTTTTCGATGAGGAACCCTTCCGTCATGGCCTCTCGGAAAACAACATCTTCAGCTTTATTGGGAATCTGGGTCACACCTACAACAAAGACAGATGGAAAAGTCCAGAGATCAGCTCAAGTGTTTACCCACCAGCCCCGACATGAGCGGAAAGGAAAGTTACCAAGCTTTCTTTTGATGTATTACAATGTGATCGCATAGGACACTGCTCCAAAGTCTTGTATAAACTTGTGCAGTGGTCTCCTTTGATAAGGTGTGGTGAGAAACAGTAATGATTAACCCAGGTGACTAATCATCTGTAAGTGGGTTAACAAAAGAGAGGCAGCCTCATTAAAGCACCAGTTTTGTTAAGAGCCTACCCCACTCTGACACACCCAGCACGCCAGAGTAAACCATGACTGTTCTGTTTTACTTGGACGGAAGCCATCGCTCATGTCATCAAAGAGGAGGAAGCAGAGGACAAATTAGGCGATGAACTTTACTTTGATGCATTGACCGGAAATATTCATTGTTTTTTTGCTCGTTGAGATTTATTTTTTTAACTACCTGCAAATTCATCGTTCAATAATGATGAGGTTTTATTTCATAGCATATTGTGGAAAGAAAGTATTTAATTATGCTACTTTATACTTTTATTCAAGTCCATTTCAGTACTGAATATTGTACTTTCTATTTACCTGACAGTTGGAGGAACTCATTAAAGTTCAGAATAAGATTTTATATTTAAAATAAAATGTATTTTTAAAGAACCAGTAGTTTCCAATCTTTTTTGGCATGCTAGCACTGACAAAAAAGCAGGTTCGGACGGCTATGAGTTATAAGCTGTTCAAACAAAAAAAGATTTCCTTCTTAACATCTCAGATGGATTCGTTTAAATTACTGCTGAAGGCCCAAAGTAGTAAAATGATCAAGTATTTCAAACAAAAAAAAGCTACGGATAGTCAAAACTTATTTATTATTTGTAATCTAAAAGTACGTTGCGTAATTGGTATATATGATCTGAGCACCTCTTCTTCCACTGACCATAATAAGCCGTAATCTGCTGCCTTGTGAAATGTCAATAGTCAAAAAAGTGTTAAAAAAAAAAAAATTTTAAAAGTTAATTGAATAAAAAGAGGCCTAAGAATCAAATCACAAAGCTCCACTCTCCATTTCTGCCCAGTCATGCTCAGCTCCACTGATCCCTATGAAGTTACCGGTTGCTCGAACTTTTGTAACAGCTCTTTGCTGATCTTTGGTTTCACCTCATTCAAGTCATACGCATTAATGCACCTCCTGGAGCAGCTCAGAACATTTCACAAAGACCTCTGTGTGTAATCTGGAGGTGCCAGTGAAACCTGTGCACTGACAATGAAATCCTACTCTTGCAGAGAGAGTTAGACCTGAAACATAAAGAGCATCTTAGGTGGCGGCAGGGAATCTGCTGACTCACAGGGTGAGAAAAAGGACACCATGGGAAATTTAAGAAGTCCGTACAGAAGAATTTCTCTATTTGTCAGCCTGCATAACCCATAACTATGGCCTCCTGAGCCCTGAGACAGAGGAATGTCATTATGCCAAAGAATTTCATTCACCATCAGTGAATATCTCACATAAGGATGTGAGCAGAAAGACCACATCCACCTGGATTTAGACCTTCATGAGTTTAATCCTCAAAGACAAAATGCCTAATAAAATCATTCTGATACAGATACACAGAAAATAGAAAGTAATAGTTTAAGTGTTTAAAAGTGCTACACTGAAAAACAGATAAAATAAATATTCAGGAAAAGGATGTTTACTTACTATTAATGGGTGTTGTGTGGACAACAGCAAGAAGTCCAAGAATAACCCCCACAAGAGGAGTCTTCATCTTCATACCAGAAACTGGTGACGGATCCATGGACTGCAGTTAATTGTTAGCCAGCTGAAACTATTTGGCACTGTGAAGTGATAATTTGAGGCAGATGAATCATGCCTTTGCCTTTTATACACAGCAGCAGGCAGGTGATACGTCAGCGCAACAATGGATGGCAACACACAAACACACGCAGGAGGGCTGGTGCTATTGAGAACACACCCTCTTCCTCACACACCTTTTTCCTCAGACAGTTTCTCACGGTTTTTTTTTTCTCCCTCTTCTTCCTCATAAAAAAAAATTTGCCACTTATTAATGTCTGAACCCAAATGAAGAACTGGAGCACACAATTCACTATAGCAAGTTAATGATCAGGTGCAAACGACGCTGTGTCTTCCTCAGAATCAAACGACATAACATAAAAAAACAACATTAAAAAAAATCCAAGGTAAAATGACCGCAGGCGAGGCTGTAAATGTTTTGTACACCAATACAATGCATGACAGCCTGCTATTAATAAAAAAGAAGAAGCAGCTAGGTTTAGATCCTTAATGTTTGTAAGGGACCAGACTTTATGCAATAAAAACAATGGAAGGTACAGTTAACTTAAAGTAATAATCTAAAGTCATTAAATAGTTGAAGTCTAATAGCCCAAAACTGTAACTGGTTAATGACAAAAATGAGACACATGGTAAAAAATGTTCATCTGTACATAAGCATCTGTGGATTTTAAACACAGTCAAGCATATAGGTAGAAGTAGTAGAAAGAATATTCATAAATACATAAACAGACCTGACCTGACATAACAATCAGTACCAGGATACAAATACAGAAGAATATAAGAACAGACAGAGGAAATGGAGACAGAAACAAAAACAGAAACAAAAAAAATCCAAGTAGAAAATGAGTAATGATAAGACTATAAATAAAGAGTGGACCCCCATCTGATAGATAGATAGATAGATAGATAGATAGATAGATAGATAGATAGATAGATAGATAGATAGATAGATAGATAGATAGATAGATAGATAGATAGATATTTTATTACAGAAAGTATTTGAAACCCTTGACCAAATAAGTCATACATTCTGTCATTGTGTCACTTATGGATGGAAATTAATTATTCCCCTTCTTGCTGGGGACCCCCAGGAACCCCCTCAGAACTACTGGCAGTCCTTGGACCCCACTTTGAGAATCACTTGTGTAAAGAACCTGAAGTACTGTTTTCCATTCCTGGCATTAACTGATACAGTGAACACAAAGAAATATTTTTGGGCAATTTTGGCCATTTTAGTTAGATGGTGAGATTGTATTTGACAACGAAGGTAAATACAAGAATGTAATGACCTGCTGCTGACACACAATTAAAATGAATGAGTTAAATGATAAAGCTAAGCATTGCAGTCTTTGTTGGAAAGAGCATGAGATTACAGGTCTTCATGTCAGGAAAGACAAAAGGTTAGAAACATACAAAACAAATGCAACAGACCATCAATGATCCCCATATTGTTATGTATTCAAGTTCAACAAGCAGTTAAATTACAGGAACAGGACAAAAAAAAAAGTGAAACTACTCTGCACACTGTGTGAAACAGCATTCACGGAAGTGTGAAATCTGTTGGCTGACAATTAGGAGAATGCCTCAGAAACAGGTCGAGATCTCAGTGAGAGACGTGATAAATTATGTGCGGCTCTGGAGACACAGGAAACAACACACCCTTTTTCATTAGTGATTCCTCATTGTTCTTTCCTCCATCAAACAGGGATTTGAACAAAACTAGAATCTTCACTTTTGGTCTTGTTTCAAAAATTTCAGTAGCCACTTTGGACAAGACCAGAGAGAAACTCGGCTCAGTATCATCTTCCTGCAGGCAATGTGTGTTGTACTTAATGACTGTCGTGATACGCGGGCATCTGACGGAAATGGATGCGTCACTGCATCACTGCAGAGCTTCAGCCTCAGGCGCTTCTGGCACGTTCACGACTACGACATTTGCCATGAATTACTCAGCGTGTGTGGGTGAGCGCTTGTCCAGACTTGCGCTCCACACCTAACAAACGTTCGATCCTGTTATTGTTAAGAATGAAAGTTGACAGTATATTAGCTATGATGCATAATAGGACTAACCTCAAGGCTCAAACATAAATCTTGCCTTCACAAGTGTGCAATAGTCAGCTTGCACTGGCTAGACAATGCTAGTGACTCAGGATTTAATGATCCCCACAGTGTGCTTGTCTTGTGAGTGTGCAGTCATATGATTTAAATGTATGTCCAATGTATTGAAATTTGAAAATTTAATTTATAACAATACATGTGTTAGTATTTTGGTGCAGTAAAATAACATCAGTGGTCTGGGGAAAAAGGCTGAGATGTAACTATGAAGGCTAACTGGCTATGAGTTTCATCATCCTGCAAACTTCACTCGCTTTTCAACTAACATGAGGGTGAATCAGTAATTCTCATTTTGGGTTGAGCTGTTGCTTTAGATTTGGAGATATTTGGAGTCTGAGCAATAATTCACTTTAGTTGAGCATCTTTACGTTTTTCAAAAGCGAGCCTTGATGTGAAGCGGTGAATATCTTGCCCCTGCTGTTGTGAGGTTTTCCTTCAAAAGCTCAAATGCATTTAAGTCTTGAAAAGTGAAACAGCTTGATTTTCAAAAACGTGGTCTGAACACCGCTGGCCAAATGCCTCATAAAATTTAAGAGGATGAACTTTGATGTTCATATTTTTTCTCAAGTGGCTCCCTTAAAAACAGAAGTGGGCCCTCACATACATCCATGTCAGAATTACCAGATTTTCAAACTCTAAAAGATGACACTGTATTTTCTCTGTGTTCGTGCATAATCAAATGTATGAATGGATAAACTGTAGCAAAGCAGCCGAGCACAGGGTCTTTCAAGGGCAGGTCCCTAGGTATGTGCAGGCCAATTAGCAGGCACTTTCACAGACTGCCTTCCTCTTCCTCACTGTTGCCTCATGTTTCATGGCAACCACCATTGTTGCCATCCCCAAAATCCCAAGGCAACCGAGCTGAGCGACCTGTGCACTTCAACTCTCACATCTATCACCGCCATGAATAATCAAGAGGAAACTAATCATAACCTTTATCACCTCTATTCTACCATGGACAAATATCCACTTCAGTTTGCACATTTCACAGATTCATAAAAGCACATAACAGCAGTCCTCGTTGCTGCCTCTCACCTGAAATAAAGTTCTGGGGAGTTAAAAACAGTATGATTTTTATTGCTTGACTATAAACTCTGGCCATATCAATGAGATGTGAAAAGGATTAATAAACCCAAACATAGAGGAAAATAGAGTCAAGTTTCAACTGAAAGAGAAATATTACATTCAGTTCACACCAAATCACCCTCATTATATGTAATATGTAAATGTCTTCATTTTTAGAGATGGTCACCATAAGTTTCTACATGATAACCCAAATGTGCATGTTTAGTTTAAGTCACTGAAGTGATTAGTCTGTATTTGTTTGCACAATTAAAACATCACGGTAGAAATCATACAATGATAGATATGGTCAGGGGAGGAGGAAGCTAAGGGGTTTATACAAAGTCCTCCCCATTTAAAACCAATTCACCTGAGTCATCATTCATATCAGTCACACAAATAGAGGCTTTCCAAATTTCTAATTTAAGTTCCTCTCCTCTGCCACCTTTCTTCTGCAGCCAAAATCACTGGTTTTTGTCTGAAATCAGTTCCCGGTTAAATAAGTGGTGACTCACTACCCAGTGAACTGAATTCTGGGACACAGATTAGGTTGCATATTAAAATAAACTGGTACATATGTGGCTGTAAAAATACTTAAACGTCACTTCTCTGGGCTTTTCATTGGACTTGTCATAATATGGACACCACTGCCACAGATAATGAATTACCTGACGCTGTAGTGAGTTAGCATTGAAGATAACATTGTTGTCATGGCTTGCAGACTGTCACCACGAAGTCAAAGTGTACTATTATTATTTGTATTAGCTGCACTTGTGTTTACTCTGCCTTGACATTTGAATCTCTCAACTTAGGCTACATTGCGTGACAGCAAAGGGAGGGAAAATAGTTTAGTGCAGGTGATGGGCACTGCATTAAGTCATATACTGTCGGGGAGAATCAAACAGAAGTAAGCAGCATGGCTTAACGAAAGTTGTCCAGAGGCGTCCTACAAGAGGTAACATGTACAGTATTACAGTGGAACCACCACAAAGGGGTTTGAAATTATTACAATACATGTTGCAAGACTGGGAAAGTCATTATGTTTTAATTTGAGATCAGCCATGTGATTTACATGTGTTTATCATGCTGTTGGTAAACCATGTGTGGTTCTTTGTTTTCTCTCTGTCCATGCCAGCAATTCAGTTTGGCAAGAGTGGAAAATGTTAAGCCCCTTGAAGTCAAGTTTTCTCAGTTTTGTCACATTGGTAAAACACAGCAGCTGACTTCCTGAGCTAACCACCATGTACTAGCTGGAAACCATGCTGGGACGCACCCAACATTTGTGTCTCCATGTTGCTAACTGTCAAAGTAATGCAGAAGAAGACTGACACACTGATGTCTCCTCCCAAAATCTGCCTTGGCTGGATCCATTTGCACCACTTTATGTCATCACTGACAAAACCTGACATGGCAACACATGAAACAAAACATGGCAGGTATTTAGTTTCAAAGGTGCCACTCCTTTTCAGTTGTAGGTTAATTATGCCTGATGGCTTTACAGAAGACTGATACCCAGGTTGGCTTAGAAACACTGATGTGACATGACAAATTTGTTGCAAATAAACCACTATTATGATCTGCAAATATGGCTCATAAACCTACTGAATAGTCTGTGTTGTCAAACACTAGTTAATCATTTCTCTCAGGAAAAAAAATCTGAGAAATAATGTTCTTACTCCATGAGGAACTTGAGAAATACATGTTACCATAATTTTCTCACAGTTAAATGACAGTCCAAAATTTCTGTTCCTGGTTGGGTAAGTTTGGATTTTCTTTTCCTGGTTGATGAAATACAAAAACACAGCTATCAGGCTCCCAAGCAGATCAATGACAGGCATTGTGTAAGTCTCTGTCATTCTATAATCCTCGATTATTAGTTTGTATGATTTTTTTAATCTGCTGTTATTCTTGCATTTACTGTTTTCTTAAAGGAGTTATTTGTAAGTTTTGCTATTGCAGAATAGCTACAGTTAGCATTAACAGCTGTATACTTACCAGTCTAGGAGAAACATTGTGAGTTCTGCATGAAACTTCAGTCCTTTACTCACCAAGAGCTGTCTCCAGTGGTAGAAAGCAATGCCATTGCCATTGTCTTTTCTCTATCACATCTTTTCTCTACTCAAATTAGGACACTAACCAGCTAGCCTCGGCCCGTCTCTTCAACAATTGTTGAAGCTCTTGTCAAGGGACAATCACCCTTGCTCCCAGCAAGAAAGAGAAACGTAGAAAACTTACAAATAGCCTGTACCACATGTCATGGCATACTATCCAGGGGATATTGACCACCACTGCCACCCCTAGAGTCATTGGTGTAGTTAAAAGAAACAGTAATGGAGCTTTAAGAAACATCTACACAATTGAAGCTGAAGTGCATTTCAGAAAGCCTTAAAATCAGTAAATGTATGCACAGAGCAGCCCATGGATCTATAAATATAGTATGTCTGTAAAGATTCTCAGTCATCCAAGGGATGGTTTTTCTAGAGTAAGCTAAGTTCTTCGACGTACATTAAATACAGCAGTAGTATTAAAGATTGTGGGCCTGTTGCAGCTCATTTTCAACAACCCGACTTTGTCTGTGTTTGTGCCACTGGTGCAGTTGGAGAATTTGATGACACTTGACACTGTGTTGAGAGGCAGACCCTCAGTGACATCTGCCAGACTGAAGACTGGCCAAAATGGGAACGTCCACAGATTATTCTCAGGGTTCTTTGCAGTTACACTTCTCAACAGGAAACAAAGCCAAGCTGTGATGAGGAGTGGCTCTATGGAGCAATTGTTGGCCATTCAAGGTAGGGATCCTTCAAGTCAACAGAGAGCATGTTCAGACTAGATACAATAGTTTTTTTATGAAATAGACCTCTTTTACATTTACGACTTACTTTGAATAAAGCTGTATGCATGGTTTTTGCATTTGCATTTACAGAATGGCTTATGTTTATATGACCACAGGCATTTAGCCTATGGCATGTTTAATGTCTACTATAACAATATATCCTGTATGGTGTTTGTTGTCTTGCTCTTGCCTAGTGTATGCTTGCATATCTGTGTTTAGCTTTGTTGAGCTGTATATTTGTTGTCTTTGTGTAAATAGTCTGTGTGTAAGTGCTGTATATTGAGAGCTACTGACAAGTAATGAGTAATGTGTGAAATGTTGACAGGTACAACATACAGTCTGATGTGGACCGGAAAGGTTCATTAAGTCAATGAGCGGAGATGCAGGAAGATGATGAAATGTATGATGTTTGAGCTGATGGCATTACTGTGATCAGAGTTTTTAGACTGGATTTAAGGCAAACAGCTGGCAGGGGTGATGTGAAAAACCTCCAAACGGCAAGCCATCACACAGAGGAGGCTTTATAGGTCAAAACACAGGACTGAACAGAATCTAAATGTTTCACACTGAGGAGACTGTGGAGAGGCTAGAATGTATTAGATTTAACGTTATTATTATTTCACACAGGAAGTAGCAGCACAATGAAATGCAATTTAGCATCTAACCAGATAAAGCAGTACATATATGTGCTAATGTTACAGGCACTTAAGATGTTTAGGTTCAGATCCGTCATGCAGTACCATCAGGGAAGAGTCTGCAGCATGACAACAACCCCGAACATACAGAGTCATACAGAACTATATGACTCCCACAGAGCCCCCATCTCAACATCATGGAGTCAGTCTGGGCGACATGAGGAAACCGTGTGCAGGTGTACTGTGGAGAACTGGTGCATTTTAAAGACAAAGGGGGGTCACAACAAATACTGATTTGATTTAGGTTTTTTCTGTTAACTGCACTTTTTATAAAATTAATTTATGAATAAAAACTCTTCATTGCATTATTTTTGAAAGCATCCTCACTTTACTAGTGTCTAAAGCTTTTACTGTGTATATAGATAGATTTTGCTTACAAAACCTCATATAATAACACATTCAATAAAATGTAGTGAATTGTTATATTTTCAATTACTCCACCTTGACCTAGATGTACTAATATAAAACACTGGTATGGACCATGCTGAATAATGAGAGCTGTACTCATGTGTACATAACATACAACAGGTTCAGTGACGCGTCTCACGCCCGGTGTTATGTCGAAGTCTGTTTCACCGTCGATATGCGTTTCCCTTTACTTTAACCTGAGCCTAACCTGCTATCTGAACCGGCCAGTCGTCTTCTCGGGTGTTTAACCAGACCCCAACCTTCCTTCACGACTTCCCCCTACCCTAACCAGTTATTTCTACTGCGCATAATTAACCACAACCACGGAGGAGGGGGGGGGGGGGTCGCCAAGGGAGACACTATATGAAGGCGGAACAGACTTCTCCATAACACCCCTGTGTCGCACGTTGATGACGTTGGGTTAGCAGTAGCGTTTGTTGTTGTCACGTCGTTTACTTCAACCACAGACTTGCAACCTCAGTGAGGTAAGAAGTTTTATTTTTCATGCATGTTTTACTGCTTTTACGAGCGGACGTGAAGCTACCTCAGTCATGCCGTAACACAACGAGCTTTCATTGCAAACGAAAGAAATCTGTTTTTAAAGTTATTCAAACTGCTGTTAGAGCCGAGGCAGCGTTAGCATTAGCCAGCCGCACAAATCTGAACTTGTATTTCATAATATTTATATGTTGTCCCTCAGCCAACGACGCAGGCTTTATGGGTTATATTTCTGTATAGGTTGTTCTTCAGTTGGGCCCATTTGTTGTGCGACGCACTGCCTGTTAAGACTGCAAATAACTTTTATTTTTCTACAATTAATCTGCCTTTTATCATGGTAATCAAGTAATCAGTAAATGAAAACATCAGAATACTGACAATTTTTCTCCTAGAAGATTTCCTAATAAATACGAATTTCCATGTCATCACAGTCAAATATTAAACATTGTAAATTACGTTTTTTGAAAAGAAAACCTGAACCACAGGGGGGAAGAAGAAAAATACAGTAAATAAACATATACAATAAGATTAAAATAAAAATCCCAATTTCTTAGAGCAGACAGACACATTATCAGGTGTCTACAGTCAAAAACTCAAATATAGTACATTTACTATAATGTAGTCTGCAAAAAGTAGTGAAGTGTATAAATCTTATCGTATTGCTTCTTTTCATATATTTCTTTTTCATTACTTTTGGGGTCCCAGTTTCAGATTACTTTTATTATAGACTACTCATAAGTCAGATTTAACAATATTTTTGGGGTGACATGAGGCACCAACTGAGGCTGGAATGTGAAGTGAGTACTGTAACTTACTGTCAAATACGTAGCTGAAACAATTAGTTGATTAGTCGTTTCAGTCATTTTTCAAGCAAAAGTTGTGAAACAAGGTGAAATATTTGCAGATTTCAGCTTATTAGACTTTCTGCTTTCTTTGTCACATACCAATGTAAGCCAAATGCTTTTTGACTTTTTGGTCAAACAAAACAAGACATTTGAAGATGTCACCTTCAGCTCTACAAAGTTGTGAGATAATTTTGTGACATTCAAAGATGAAACAATAATCAGCAGATTAATAACCAGCAGATTAATTTATATAAAAAGTAATCGTTAGTCGCAGGCCTAAATTAAAACATCGATCCATATTCAGTGAAATGACATAAGCTACATAAGTTATATTTCAGTAAAGTCCATCTGTATACAGATTTTGAATAACTTTTGAATAACTGTAATTTCGTTATTTTTTTGGTTAAACCTGAAACAGTGCTCACAATGTGAAGTGTCTGCCACATGTAACGTATGACATTTATTTACAAAGGAATAAGATTAACAAACGACATGACTTTCAAAGTTTAAAATGACCATTTATTCGAATGAAGTCAGTATCTAATCTAATCAGAGATGCCTGTTGTATCATGCAAGTTTTTTTTATGCCTGTTTTCATTTCAACCTAAACAGATTATTTCACTGATAAGCACTATTTGACCTGATGTAGCCTCGTAGTCCTGTGTTACTAAGGACATGATTATGCAATAAAAATTTGCAGACTGTGTCTTAAATGATACAGGTATGTGTGCTGACGTGCAGTTTTTTCCAGAGACGACAACACAGTTTAATACAGCAAACAGGCTTTAAGTGCAAAGAACAAGATGTGATACTGTAAACATCCTCAACAAGTCCAAACCAAAAACTGAAAAGAAGCATTTCATCAGAACGGCTTTCCTCAGACCCATAATTTAGATCTGTTGATAGTACATCTTTGTATTTTGATGTGAAATGCAAATGATGAGTGACTTAAAATATACATTATCATAGTTTATTATACTATATTATATTATTTGAAATACATTTTTAGAGCTACCACTTGAATTATTTTCTAGCTGTAGCTCTGTTTTAAGGTAACCTGCCAGTAATTTTGGCTCTTTTTATGTTAATAATGAAACAATGCGCTCATTGTGATTGTTGCTATGTGCTAGGTGGCTGTTACCATATGACATTTGTCTACAAAGGACAAAGATAAACAAATAATAACTTAATTGCCTTTAAAGGTTGTGACAGCAAGTTGACAGTTAATTGAACTGAATGCAGTATCTTACATCTAATAAGAGATGCCAGGTGTCCTATTAAGTTTATGTTATGTTTTCATTCCAACCCAAAAACTAAAGACTACAGCAGAAAATAAGAACACAACTTGGTATAGAGACCCACTTAATGAAATGAAAGGACTTTCATCTTTCTTTGAAATCAAAATTTGCATACTCAGTCTTCAATGACACGCGATTGCTCACTGAAGTATGCGTGCTGACTTGTATGGTATTTCCAGAGCAGCTACATCAGAGCTTGTTAGACGGAAACAGACTTCAGATGTATTTAACAAAACGTGACCATAACCATGACCACACGAAAAGTGAATCACAAAAATTTATTTGAATATTATTATCACAAAGTGATATATATCATATTGTTCTTTTTAAATGATTGTAAGGCTGTAACTATCAGTTGTTATCAATTAATCAGCAGATTTTTTTTCTCCATTAATCCCTTGATTTTTAAAATGTCACGTAGTGAAAATTGCCCAAGGTAAACTTCTTCAAATTTCAAAAGTTTTTTTTAAAGTTTAAAATGTTATAAAACAGAGAAAAGCAGAAAGTCCTCACAATGGAGCAGCTGGAACCAATGAATGTAAAAAATAATTATTTAAACTATGAAGTGATTATCAAAATAGTGTATACTGTAATGTTACCACTGCAGATGAAAGCAGAAAGTATAAAATATTTTACCAATTAAATGAATAACTCACAGGTACAAAATGAAACTAATTTTAGGTCTCTTCTCACAGTACCTTTTTGAAATTTAGCCCACTTGATTATTATTCATCCCTCCTGCAGTTTTACATTCAGCCCTTCAGGGGATTTTAGCTATGCAGCTTGCAACCACCAAACATTAACTTATTCTCCTCCACTAAACAAGTTTACTGTAAACTAACAAAAGCTAACTAACACTATTTACCTGTCAACACTGAAAGGACGATCCTGTGTCTGTTCCCAACTGTCTGTTTGAACAGCTTCCCACAGCACCACCCATCCCTTATAACTGCAGATAGTCAGTCACAAATATGTGTAAGGTTACAGTCAATGCTAGTGTCTCTGCAGCCAGCTAGCCTGCAGGAAACTGCTTTAATGTGAAGGGCTCTCTGTTGTGGCTTAAAACTTCAATAGATTACTTTATCCTGTTTAAACGGACACACTAATCACAGCAAAATAAAAAACAACATTTCTGTCTAACAGTCAGATCCAAGTATGTACACGTTTTCATTTTCTTGTATCATAATGGTACAATTTTTTTACTTTTACTCTCTTAAAAAATGGGGTTTCGCTTGTGTAATCATTGGCAAAACAGAAATTTCAATCAATAAAGGTATATGAGATTTTTTATTGCATCTGGCCTTCCTTCAAAGAAAACAGTGACTTCTCACTAACTGACATGGGAGGAGAAGGAAGGAGGGGAATTATTGAGAACTGGAGATATCAGTACTCACTTATTCTTCCCTGTGTTATTTTGAGAGTATCTGATTCCAGCTAAGAATAAATCAAAATGAGGAAGTAAGACACTGATAGAACGCTGTTTCATTATTACTTAAGAGCACAAAGCCTGTCTCAAATGACACCAAAATCAATGTTACTGCAACCATTTCCCAGACCTCTTCTCTTGGCATCGTGAATTGTCATTAAATGTGGTCAATGGTTTTCTCACAGGAAGATGTCAGCTTTGTGTGGCACCAGCAATGGCTTCCAAGATGCAGGTCAAGAAGTCACAGAGAAACAGGCAAGCATAACATGACAGAAAAACACTGCGTCTGTGTGAAGTGACGCGATAGAAATACACCTGAACTTTACAGATGTCTGAGTTTCTACATTTTCTTGTTGTTGACGAATTCCATGAAAAGATCAACAATGTGTTAGCTCCCACCCAAACTCAATTCTCACTTCTGACCTTGTCTCTGGCACACAGCCTCATGTGCAATTACTCCTTCTGAAGACTTAAATCTTTAAAATGGTTCAGTAATTTCCTGAAACACTTTGGCACAGTAGTTTTTAGCGAAACTGCATCAAAGTGGAGTAACAAGTGTTCTCGTTAGAGACTATTTTTAGTTGTGGATTAATATGAATTTGATGCTCTAGTGAGTATTTTAATGCAGAAGGGCAGCGTAGATGGGACTGAGTCAAAATAAACTACAGTTTCTATATTCATGGTAATAAAGGACCATTTCACCCAGTGCAACAGTTTGGCTCACTGATGTGTTTCTATTAGTTTCTGGACAACACTGGAGCTCTGGGGCACAGAGCAATAGCCAGGCTTTGACTATATCTGCTCTACTTGTTAGTAGGATCTATAATGATAGGTCAGGATTTGATCTTTTCATGGGTTTTGCTGACAATAAGAAACATATAAAATATCTCCACACTTTGCAGTGCAAAATATGCACTGGTCACACAGAGTAAGTTTGTTGATCCCATCACAGTGACAGTCCTGGTGCACCAATCACCGAAAAAATTAACATTAACAGCAGAGCACATGTGCATTGAAGCATGTGAAGTTTTTTACACTAATTGATATAAAGAGTGTTAAAGCTGATTATGATTTAACAGTTTTGTGTGTGTTACAGGAGAAAGAGCATCCCCGAGTCCTCATCCCTGAGTTATGTCGACTCTTCTACCAGCTGGGATGGGTGACAGGGACGGGCGGAGGGATCAGTCTGAGACGAGGGTTCGTATGTAGATGAATTTCTTGCAGAATATTGCGGAGGATCAGAAATAATATATATATATTATACTTATTCACTCAACTGTGACAATCTATTCTATATTAAAGGGGTTTTCATTCAAACCGACTTACTGACACACCTTCATTTACCTTGTCTCTTTGCATACCTGTGACAGTGATGTTAAAATGCTGTTAAATGTTGTTATGCTGACAAATGTGTAGTGAGCCTGATGTGAGGTCAGATATATCGGCTTTGACAGTGTGTGTAAATCTCTGGTGAAGACAGAAGGCTGCAGTTTCGCCATAATGAAACAGAATTCTAAATGAAGAGTTTGACAGGTTATTACAAACATCTTTGAACTGTGTTGTTTTGGATGGCAGCTACAAAGAAAGCACCACCCTTTAGCAAATCCCTGCTTGAAATAGGGAATGGCAGACATTTATTTAAGCCAACGGGGGAACTTGATGAAACCTCAGATGAAACCAAAATAAGATTTACTGACTGCTGCTCCGTGTGTGCTGGTATTTCATTCATAGAGGAAAAACACTGTCGTTCAAAAATGTCCTTTCATCTTTTTTTAAATTATTATACCTTTAGATTCGGATAGAAAATAACTGTGCATGGTATTATTCCTTAAAATACCTGTGTTTGACTTTTCTCTACATTGTCAGTTTTTTTTTTTCTTTTTTTTAAATTGAGTTAAACATTTGAACTGTGACTCTATGGCCCCAAAGAGCACCTACATATTGTAGTAAAAGAGAACAATCAGATGTATCCGTCTTGTTGCTGCTTGTACACTGTTTTAAATCAGTGCTTCAGTGGTTCAGCTCAGGAATCTAAAAGCTGTTTTATTAAAACAAAGCCTCTAACATTTATTTACTGTCTAGATAAAAGAGAGTGGATGAAAATATGCAACACATGAAGCAAACTGAACAGACAGTACGGCTGTCAGATGTCTTATACAAAAAATTCAAATAAGTGTATTTTTATTTTCTGTGAGTGCAGGTCTGAATTTTAAGTTTGGATGCCCTTTTTTACAGTTGCTTTGGTTTGACTCAGAAATGAGTCAGAGCCTGAGGCAGCCTCGCCAAACCTTGCACTCACAATCAATAGGCTACTCCTTTATCTGGGATGTTTGTTGTGAGATAAAGAAGAGTACAATGGCTTTATCCTTTACATTCTACGGGGAAATGTTAAGCCTCTCAGTTCGCAGTTAAATAATAATGTGATCATTGTTCAAGTCTTTTTAACACTGCAATTCTGCACTTCTTTACTTTACCTTTCAGGCCTTTTTTCTCATTGGGTCTTTTGGCCAAGGCCATAGAATGTAAAACTTTCCAACAATGATGATGTTCTGTTAAGGAAATGTGATATTGTTGACACAGGCAGTCATTGAAATGTTATTTATATTATGTGTTTGCTCAAAGTGTGTTCCAAGGAAATGGAACAATGGAGCCTGACACAAAAATTAAGCTTGGAGAAGTCCAGTTATTTGTGTTCTGTTGAAGGCCATGATGTTTGATTATGTCATGATGACATCCTCCAAAAACAACTTTATTATCCTTTTCCTTGATGTTAATACTTAGCATGTTGTATGTTTTGTAACTCACAGGGAGCAGATCTACATCGCACCTTCAGGCGTCCAGAAAGAGAGAATACAGGTGAGCAGGCTGTGACTACGCTGGGAAACCTTGTTCTGCTGAGTAGAGATAATGACTCATATATGACACAGAGTTTCAATTAAGCTGTGTTGAGATAAGGATGAGTGTGTTCATTTTTAATTCATTCCTTTTTTAATATTTGTGTTACTCAGCCAGACGACATGTTTGTGTGTGATGTGGAGGAGAGGGACATCAGCTGTCCTCCTGCCTGGAAGAAGTTAAAGAAAAGCCAGTGCACACCGCTTTTTATGAACGCCTACACTATGAGAGGTGAGTCGCTCTAGTTCAGTCATACACACACCACCCATAGGCCTACTAAAGTCAGAGACCAGGAACAGCTGTGTGTACTGTTGTATTTAAGCCCTCACTCACTCATCAGTCAGCACTGATGAGAAGTGGACTTCAGTAACTCACAAAGCGCTGAACAACGAGCACATCTGAGCCGGGTTCATCACTTTTTTTGTGTTCCATGAAAACACTTGAGTTGTCTGCGCTACTTGCAGCGCATTTGTCTGCTTGGTTGTACCATGTGTATTTCCAGGGTGTTTGTCTGGTTGTGTTGTATGTATTTGCATGTGTTTTCTAAGTTGCCGTGTGTTGAGCTCTCTCTGCCACCACAGGAACATCACTTTGTCATTAGAAATTATATAACAAATATCCACTGAAACAAAATAGTGAAATCAATAGTAGACTCCAAATAGTGTCCTTCTCCCCTGTATTTAATGATTACATTTTGAACACATCATATTCAATCAAAATGTGGTTAATAAAATACCTATAAGGTTTTTCTTTATGATAAATTTACTCTCAAATAAAGTGTAAGATTATTATTATTCCACTAAATAAATGTCTTCTATTTGGAATCGATTTGTTTGTTGAAATATTGCTTTTACATATTTCTAGAAAATTGTATGTTTGTTTTTCATAAAGAAAAGATAAGATAACATTAATATGATTTATCAGCTGTTTGATAAAGGTTTTGTAATTAAAGGTAAACATCCTTTCTCTTGCCTTGTTACAATTATCTCCTAAGAAAGAAAATTCCAGCAGATAAAACTCCAATGAAAACCTGCTTTTCCTTTGCTAAAATGCAGGGGCACAGGCAGTGATACACACCCACTCCAAGGCTGCTGTCATGGCAACGCTGCTGTATCCTGGCAAAGAGTTCAGGATAACACACCAGGAGATGATCAAGGGGATTCGTAAGGGCACCTCAGGCTCAAACTATCGGTATGTAATCAAGCAGCAAGGATTAGTGAAGTCCAAAGAGGTTCCTCGCATTTTCATCTCTCAGTCAAGAGGAGCTTTGTAGAGTCTCAGTCGTGGAGGCATCTTGGTTCTCATGATAGAAATGTTTAGTACAGCGGTAGAGGATGACAGCATGTGAACACAGCGTGAATTTACAGTGAATTTATGAGCAGAGCAGACTGTTTATTTTTTTCACACCGCTGTCCAAAATGAACGTGTGGCACACCTGCCAGGGAACAAGTTCACCTACTATCAATCTGACAGTAGAAAACTCCAGCATATCGTGGTACTGCAGCTGCCAACTGTGCTGTGGGAATAAGGACGTCTGGCTCATGGCCTTCAACAATGTTAAGAAAAGCGTAACCATGGTACATCAAGTCAACCATGAGAGGAGTACAGTTTCATTGCTCTGTGGGTATTAAGACATAAATCACATAACAATATAAACAGCTCTTTTTGGTATCTGTCTGTACATAAATGTGCCCTGTCTTGCCTCACTTTCTCAATAGCTGATGCAGATTACAGGCCCAAACATGTGAGTCCCATGAATTTGATCTGTACAACTCAGGCAATGTTGTTTTTGTTTTTTTTAAATACATTTTATTTCTGTTTTATTTTGGTGCATATAACCGAACACTGTGTGAAATAATACTTTTAGTCATTTAAAATTTCCTTACTCTTCATTAAAGGGATTCAGTTCATAATTTATAGTTGACTGAAAAGCCTGATGGGAATATCACTTTAAAGTTTTAAAGGTTTGACAGTGAGCTAGTTACTCGTCAATGCAGCTGAATAAAATTAAGAGATGTTGCTGTAATTTTTTTTTCTGCTTCCAGCTGGGACTAAGGCAAGTCAGGAGCCTGCTGGATTAGGGAAGCAAATAGTGATAATTTTAATTATTCATTATTCTGACTTGAATTGTTTAGTCTATAAAATGGGGAAAAAATGTGAAAAGGATCTGAGGTGAAGAAACCACTTAAAGTGCTGATCCAAAGTTTACTGTGATGGGGTGTTTATTGTTATAATGTTATGCAGTCAGCTTACAGACACAGAGAGTGAGCCTGGGAGGATAAGTCACACACTGGTTGATTCCTCATCAGAGGTGACAACTTCTGATTTAGCTTGATTGATTGAGCTTGATTTATCCAACCAACAGTCCAAAACTCATAAGATAAAATAAACAACAGAGAAAATCAGCCATTTCTCACATTTGAGAGGCTGAAATCAGAAAATGTTTGATATTTTTGCTTTATAAATTACTTAGGTTCAGCACTAAGTCTGATTCACAGTCACTGTATCACTTTGATTCGATTGCCCCACAATCAGAGGCACTGGAGAGCAGACAGTGGGGTCGAGCTTTGAGAACAGGCCTGTAGAGCCTGTATCTCAGGGCTGAGGTTAATCAGAATCAGAATCAGGTTTATTGCCAAGTATGTTTTCACGTACAAGGAATTTTTTCTGGTGATAGTGCAGAGCGCACCAAAACACCGAGGCAGCCATCTGTGGCGCCATTAAAAATGCCTCAATTTTAAGCCTGGGTGTAATTTGTCTTTTTACACCTTGTATATTGACAGGTACGATGACACCCTGGTTGTGCCTATTATTGAAAACACACCAGAGGAGAAGGACCTGAAAGACCGGATGGCTCGGGCAATGGATGAATACCCAGATTCATGTGCGGTCCTCGTCCGCCGACATGGTGTTTATGTCTGGGGCGAGACCTGGGAAAAAGCTAAGACCATGTGAGCATTCACCTCCCACCACTATTAACCTCTTTGATCTTATTTATGACTAAGAATAAATTAGTGCTTTTGTATTGAGAATACTCAAAACACTGCTGCATTTTGCAGGTGCGAATGCTACGACTACCTGTTCGACATCGCTGTCCAGATGAAGCAGTGTGGACTGGACCCTTCAGCCCTCCCAACAGAACAAAAAGGAATAGTTTGACATTCACTGGTGCTTTTTAAAGGGACGTTTGTTGCGGAAAGGTCAGTGGAGTTCAATCAGGAGAGCAGATTGTAATCATTTGCCTTTCACGCTGGCCGGCTTCAAATTTGATGAAATTTAATGGTAAGGGCAGATTCGGGATTGAAGGAGATTGAATGCCTGTGATCCGGAAGCATCTGGAGGTATGCTGCAGAGCACTGTGGGACAACTCATGAGTGAGCAGCTGTCAAATCAACGTCCTCAGGTTCAAATGCTTTCCTATTCAAGTTTGACTGCACTGGAATCAAGGTCTTGGTGCATGTCAGGCGTGAACATAGTGTATATTTCAGTTGATCTGTAATGGTGATTATCTGCCTTTGCTTCAATCAATAAAAAATGACGGAAAGTTGAACGTGAGTCACAGAAATTCTTTATGTTTTTTTTAGGTTTTCCCCTACTACTAAAAAGTCCCAAACTTAAAGGAAAGTTTTAAAATGTAAATCCAATTTTCCATTCTTTAACGGTTTCCTACTCGTTCTCCTCTTTTATGTTTTATTGTAAATAGAGTGATGCCTAATATTTAGTTTGAAGCCATATGTCAGTTCCAGATCCCATTTTTGATTTGTGGTCAACACAGCATACACACAAATGGCTGTGGTCATCTTGTCAAACGCCTTTCAGTGAAAATAAAACTGTACTGTGTAAAAAGGACCCGTGCTGTGTCTGTGGACATCTTTTCATTCCCGCTACACCATTCCAACACAGGCAGGTCCATTTGGTGCAAGCGTTGCACAGTGCCTGTAGATCTTTGCACAGCATGCCTTCAGTTGTCTGCATACTCATTCTGTCATGAAAGCCAGAGCTGTTGTTCTTTTAACAAGCTCCCTCTGCTGCCACAATCCCACTGTTCCACCACTGTACTCGCTGAAAACAGAGCACTGTCAAACACGCCGCAGGCTCAGTTAAAATTGGAAAAACAAGAAATATACAAAAAAAAAGAACAATAATATTCCTCTGTGTTGCATCTACACTGCCAAGATTCCCCATCTTTTGATTAATGAGGAATTCTGGGAAACTAATTTGCAAAAGAAACTGAACACCAGCCCATACAAGTAAGACTGTAAAGCCACAATGTCAGAAAGTCTCAGTGTCTCAATTGTTTAACAGACCAAAACAAAAAAAACAGACAAACTACTATGTTTAAGCAAAAAAAAAACAAACTCAGCAAACTATTCAGCAGTGTCAAAGTCAGATTGTACTCTGGTTCCAAAATTTCAAGGGACTCAACTGCTCATCACAAATGTTACGTGTATTATATATTCCAATATTCATCCCATTATGCATTCGTATAAATATTTATTACCTGTCAGCCTGCAAATTTCAGCAACAGACACATCAAAAATCTCATATGAGGGGGCGGGTGGGATAACATGATAATGGAGCTCTGGGGGGGCGCTGTGGCACATTAACCACACTGTGGAACAGGGCCAGCTGAGCACAGGCACCTTTCTCACAAATACCTACTGAGTGAAACTGCTGCGAGTTGCAGGTCCATTTTGGAGAGTGGAAAGAGCCCACAGCTACAGTGCACTGTTTGTCACTTTGGACTGAAGCAGTAACAAAGAGGTACTTGTGTTTCCACTGATTAAACTGAGTAGAAAAAAACAGTGGGGTTTCTGACGTTCCATAAAATAAAATAAAAAATTTGCTGAGTGGCACTGAGTGTAAGCAGTAATTTTGTTTGTCTATAAGAAAACTCCACATGGCACCTTTAAGTTACTTTTCCCCACTTTTTCCAGTGTTTTCCAGGATCTATATTACACTGATGGCAATTCATCAAAACAAAGAAAACTAGGATTACTGCCTCACAGTTGTATACCTCTGCCTGTCCATCTTCAACCCAGCAGTACCATGAGCTACATGGCCAACAGTTCCAAAGTCGGCACCAGTTCAGCATCTGACCAAATGTGACATATACTCTCTTACTGAGTTAAGCCAACCTTTAACTGCTTCATAATTTTATCCTATTAGACATTTGTGTAAAAATTTGTCATGATGAATGTATGACTTCTTGATTTATGGTCAAAAATTAGTTTTGTGCAGTCATAGAGACCTTTGACCTTTGCCCACCAAAATCCAATCAGTTTACAGTAGAATGTTTGCAAAATTTGAAGAAATTCCCTCAAGGTGGTCTTGAGATATCAAATACGAGGCCAAAAACATGTTTTGTGAGGTCACAGAGAACTTGACCTTTGACCATCACAATTGAATCAGTTCATCCTTGAGTCCAAATAAGCATTAATACCAAATTTAAGGGGGTTCCCTCAAGGCATTCCTGAGATATCATGTAAACGAGAATCGGACAGACAGATGGGTGGACAACCCCACAACATAATGCCTTTGGCATTTTAAGAAAAGGAAAACAATAACCGATCTCGGTTTATCCCAAATAGAGCAGTTTGTCAGGACAAACGCAAAAATACACCATCTACTGACCACTACAGGTAACCATGCAAAATACAAAATGTATGAAACCTTTATGTAAACCTTTATCCTCCAAAAAAAGGTCTTGAAAACAACAGAAAGATTTCTTATTGGGTGAAAATGTGGAAAGTATGTGTAGCTACGGCTACAAAAATAACAATAACATTCCCAAGTCACCAGCAAAACAAATATGTTACCTAAAAACCGTATTGGAATCCACCTTTTTTTCTGGCACAAAAATTTTGAAAGATGAGCCCCATGGCAATCATTTACATTTTTCCGCTTCTATGTGCAGTGATTGTAGCATCCAATGCACAGAATCCCCTGTTGTAATCTCTAGTCGGAGCAAACCCCTGCTTCCTTCAGGCTGTCTGTGACACAAGCTCTGGGATACCTTTCTTCATATTTTTGGTCCCTGTTTGAATTTCTGTTTGAACCTCCTCAAAAAGCAGATTTTAATTTATATTTGTTCATAAAACTTTAAAGAGTATACACAGTATGATGCCTGGATAGGCAAGAACTCACATCACTGTTTTTGATCCTCCTCTCCTTCATCACTACAGCCATTAGCAGTCTTTTTTGGGGCACATTATCAGTTGCTGCACAGGGCATCTCATTATAAACTTTGCAGAAAATGTTATTTTCCCCAGCCTTTTCAATCAACTGAGGGACATATAACAGTTCAAGTGCTGTCGCGGCGCCTCTCAACCCATCAATTATATTCAAGTTGTATTAACGTATTTGGCACCTATGTCTCAGGAGAAAAGGAACACTCATTGCTGCACCATATTTTTTATGATATTGATTAAAGTGTAAATGTGTTTATGATTTTTAGCTTCAGTAAAAGCCTTGTGACAGGCCAAATGGCGATATAAATTAATATTATTGACGTTCAGACACAAGTACTGTGAGCTTATGTGTGTCAGCCACTCAGCACACAGTCACACATCCACACACACAAAAAAAACACTTGAAGCTCACTAATGTATCTTAGGGCTGACATTTAAAAGACCACTTTTGCATTCTGACATCCTTAAAGCGCTCAGTTCATTTTTTTTTTTTTTTTTTGGCATTTTGTCTTCATTAGATAGTTCTAACAGGAGAGTGACGGGGAGTATTGAAAGAGAGGAACTAGCATATGATAAAAGTGTAGGATTTGTAAACAGAAGTAGCAGTTACCAGTGCCAAAGAATTATTTACTTAATGGAGTTTCACAAACCATTACTGTTTAGTGTTGTTGAAGAAACAAGTCATTCATCACCTGGTGCAAATACATCAAGCACTTATGGATTACCGATTGTACTTATTAAAACACACTAACAAAAATGGTTTAGTGGTGGATTTTAAGGGGGATTAAGCTCTGTTAGAGGACTTGAGGCAAAGTGTTGCTGCTGGTTCAGGTTGGCATTGAGACTTAAGCCTCTCTATCAGGTTTCATTTACTGAGCTGCATGCCATATAATCTAACCTAGATAGCTGGCTAAATAAGCTTAGTGAGCCATATGAGTTAAGCAGCTATAGCTGAGATCCAGCCTTACAAACAAAAGGGCTCTTGCCACAGTTTGTGCTGCTACAGGTATCTAGCTACAGTTTGAGAGAAATGAATTGTCTGCTTACTTTTGCCTATGTCCTCTGCAAGCAGTAATGGTTTGATGTCTGCCAAATTCCAAAGTGAATCAGCCTCCTCAGCAAACTTATCAGACCAGCAGCAGCACTTTGCTCTGGGCCCTCTTCTTCTCTTAATCCTTCCACCCAGGCCTCACTTTGTTTTCTTGCCTGCTTTGACTTTGCTGATAGAGATGTAAAGAAACCTCAATCCACTTCCCTAGAAAACCTGTTTGCACCACCAAATACAGTTATTTTTCTCTAAATTGTTGATATATGCAGTTTCAAGTAAGCATTCAAGAACAACCCAAAAAGTCTAGTGTCCTTTTTTAAACTGCATAATGTAACATTTAGCTTCCTAAAGAACACTGTTATGAGTGTCTTTTCTTTGAGTCCAACCCTTTTATTGTACAATTTTTGTACAGAACACAAAGCTTAAAGGTTCTTAAAGCTTCTAGGTTTCTTATCTTTCTCATGCTTTCTATAACTCTTCATGTTATTAAATTCCTGTCAACCTGTCAATATACCCACAATGCTAGATTTAGAGACTCCTAGTCCCCTGTCCTATCATGATCATGAGTGTACCAAACTTCATTGCAAACCATCCAGTAGTTGCCAAGATATTTCACTCTTGATCAATGTGTTGCACTGACTGACCAACCAACATCCCCATCCTCTGCACTATGTCACAAGCAGGACTAATAAATAAATCAATGAATAAACCAGGTGATTGTAAAGTGCAGATTATGCACATACACAATAACCAATATAACAAGATGGTACATTCCAGTAAATGTTCCTGGTGAACCTATAGTCTACTAATTTCAAATTATCATAAAGTAAAATCCTGAGCATTCATTTTCTAGGTATAATGATATTCTTTATTTCTTTGTGTTTACCATATTTTAGCAGATGATGTGCCAAAGTGAGCAGTGCCCAAGAAATAACATCACTGACATTTGACTTCAATATTTCATCCTACTAGATGTTTTGTTAAATTACGTCATAATAAGTACATTAATTCTTGAGTTGTGGCCAAAAACGTGTATGGTGGTCACTGGCGTGGAGGCATATAGGGGAAGTAGTTATTTTCTAATGTGGTATCCCTCAGCCTAACCCTGTGTAATTAAGAAAAGTAAATGTAAATTTATGTTTGTTTTTGCTGTATTACTGAATTATTGTGGCAGAATAAAAAAGCAGCAGTCTACAATTTAAAAGAAATGTATGGTTAGCATAAGCCAATAATGAACTACATTTAAATTTATATGTGTCATGTTCTTGGATCAGGTGAAAGGAACCATTCGTTAACAGGTGGCTGTGCATTTATTTTCCATTTCATGTATTTCAAACTCCAGCTATTCGAGAATTCTAAGCAAAAGTGAGGATACCAATAATTCTCTTTGTTTCATCTAGAGGAAAGGCCATGTGCCATTAAAATCTAAAGAGTTTATCCTCTTGGGTCATAAATGTTCTAAGAAAATTTCATGGTAATCTACCATGCAGTCTACAATGAGGTTATGAGGAATGTAGCATGCCGAGTTGATATATTTATAAGAATAATAAGTCCTGAGGCACCAAAACATTCAGATTGCTCCTCCGGGGATCATTGTTATCCACAGCAAGTTTAATGGAAATTCAGTTGTATTGGGCATTTTTTTTATCAAGCACTGCAGTGTTAGTGTTTCAGAAAAGTTGGTGTGTTTTACAGTATAAAGTAAATAGAAATATTTTATCTAACAGAATTCCCAACATTTCAGCAGGGAAGCAGTGACTGTAGAAGGATTAATGGAAACTGTAACTTTATGCTTTCCTAAATAGAATATATATTTGCAGATTACTCTTACTCTATACTGAATACTGCAAAGAAAAAAATATTATTTGGATTCACTTCAGTTAAGATGGTTTTTAAATATCCCATTTAGAAATAATAAGCATTGTAGAGGCAACTTCTCTGTCAATTAGTTTATCAGTGCATGTTGAAGTAAAATGTGGATGTCTTTTGATAAATGTAGCACCAATGGACAGCCATCAAGCTTTGATACAGTATATCTGGGGGAAAAAACTCAAAAATAAAGCTTAAGTAAAATCAGTATGAAGATGCACAAACAATAACTACCTATGTATGAATACTTTATTAGTTGACTGCGTTTATATGGTTGCATTTTATATTTGAGTTTAATGTTCCGTGAAGAGATGCCCTCGTGTCTGACTTCAAGCATGTGGAGTTCATTATAACTTTGGCTTTGAGAACATAGCTTTGACTTAAGCCTTGGTTTTCTCCTCATCTTAGGCCTTTTTCCCCGGGGTCCTGAACAGATCCTCAAACAGATGGATTAGACAAGAAAGATCATCAGCAATAATACAGTGGACCCATAGCTGCCTTTTATTTTAATTGCATATAAGACATGCCTCCTTTATTTCATAGCAAATCAGAAAGAGACCAAACATATAGAAGAAAAAGGAGAGAGGATATGTGACACAGATTATGAGCCAGACCCATCATTGATTGATAGTAATTCCTCTAAATCCTAATTTATAAGTGACAACCAGGCCCTAGTTGAACCAAAGTCATAAATAATGTTGATCCTTCAGACTTCAGAACGGGCAATGAATTTCATTCTGAATCTAAGTCTGAAATACTAACTTCCACAAAGAAATGCCACTAAATAATGATGCTGATAAGCAGTTGAGCCAGAGACTGTCCTCCAGCAGCAGCTCAGTACAGAAATGAGGGTTAATCTTATAAAATGTTGATGTTAGGTAAAAGCATTGGATTAAGGTATTTGGTGTTAAATATAAGGTCTATGTCAGTTACTTTATCAGGAGCCTTTATTGGCAAAGCCCTATGAAAGTATGCCTAACCTGACAAAGAGCAAATGGATTACAATCATAAATTCATGTAATGTGTCTTCTCAAATCCTTCATGTTCCATGCAAGTGTAGTCAGGACTGCAGTCAAATGTGCTGCGTGGCATTGGTTTGAAAATGTGAAAATGAAAATCTTTTATTAGTCCTGGATTGAGTCTGTTTTAATTAGCTACTGTAACTGCAAACCAGCTTTAAACTAACCTGGTTAGTGGTTTCAGGTGAAAGCTTTTTTAGAGAGAGTATATGAGAAGCAAAATTAACCATAAGCCTAAACAAATGTTTGGTGTGGAGGCTGCAAATGGAGCATTACAGTATGTATATTTAAAGATACTACTACTGCTGAAGCAAATATGACAATAATCCTTCTCCAAACTAAGGTTATTTACTTTACTATGAAGAATAGAATAAAGAGATGAAAGACAATGGGCATCACAAAAGAACAGTTATTATCACAGCAAAGACACTGCAATTACAGTCCAATATAAAATAGCAAATTCCGTGTCTTCTGACATCTCCTTGCACACAACTACAGTAATGAAAACTCATTACGTACTGCATGTAGATCAAATTATATCAAATGGTAATATGAGCCAGTGGTGCAGATGATACCAGTTTTACTTTTTATATTCAATGAAGTAATTATTCAAGAGCAATATAAAACAAAGCCTTCCAATTATATTTTAACCTCCCTCATGGCCACGCATGGTTATGGCCTTCACCCAAAATGCAATTTCATCTTTAATTGTTTTAATAGCCTTTATTCATTTGTTTGTTTATTTGTTCAGATCATTTAATAACACACTAATGATTGTTTAATCTATTGCCGACCATTGGTAACATTAAGAAAATCTCTTTGGAGTTTGGATCCAAATAGAAATAAAGTAAGATTTTTTTTTTTATACTACTTACTATTCAAATTGTATTCTTGTCTACCTTCACCTTTTAAACCACATAGGAAACTGACTGTAGATAATGTAGCTTACCTTACTACTGATGTTCTCATCAGCATGCTCAATAAATACACTCAGCATTGCAGGGTAAAACAGAGTTATGCATTATTCAACCACTTCTTGTCAAGTCTTGTCTTGTTTTTTTCTCTGTCAAACAAGGGGCCAAATCCTTTTATTTTCATTCTTTATTTATGTTAGAGCCTCCAGACTGTAATATTATGTAACGTAACTTCAGTACATACAGGAGAGTCACTTGACGGTTATATATGACAAAGTAATCTTAACGCGCACACATATATTTGAGTGTAGGTGGGTGTGCGTTAGTGTAATCAAATTATATGGATAGAAGACAAAGGGTATCTGCAAGTGACACAATCACATTGTCAGCATCAAAGATATTAATTCTGACGAGTGAACTGAAGGTTCAACCATAGTATCTATGGCTGCAAATGCAAAAGATGATGTTTCCAGCAACATGAGGAGCTGTAAAAGGTTTTGAGGCCAATAAACACTGAAAATGAGTTAGTCACAAAAAAAATTTTGTTGGCCTCTTGGGGCAGCAGAAACAAGCTGCAACAAAACACCAACATAAACATACTGTATAACCTTGAAGTTGTTAGCCGACAGTTGCTTGTTTGCACATCAAGCAGACATGGGCAACATTATCATTCTGGTCATATGAGTCCAGTGTTGACTCTCTAACCATTCACAACCAGAACCTGAAGCAACTGCCCAGACACAGGGAGAAAACACAAGCTGCACACAGAATTTTACCAGCCAGCCAGAGGGTTCAAACCCAGGGCCTCCTCACTGAGAGGCACCCCCCACGTATCTACTGTACACTGTAGAGTCAATCTATTTGGCTGCACCCTAGCTGCATAAAGTGTCATTTAAAAATGATGTATTAGATTTATTAACCGAGTCTATTGTATGAGCCTTGGGAATCCTCCTCCTGACTCATTTAGCTTCCCGGGCATGTGCGTCATTCACCTCCCCCTCATCACCTTCCCCCAATTGGAGTTCAAGGTTCTGTCATGCAAACTACTTTTTGCCAAATCAAATTTGAATGGATTGGAGGGATGACAACCATTCCCAGTGAATGGATTTGCAAGGGACTTAGTTCCTTCTTGGCACACATCCCTGCTTCAAGAAGCAGCCACAAGACAAAGTGCCTATGCAGCTGCCGCTGCACATCTCAGCTATCACAGTGGAAATATCTCGTACTCCTGGAGTATATTTCATACATAACGTGATTGGATACATCCAGTGGAGATCTGGCAGACGTGCCTCTAATCCAGTTACTTCCACATCTGGATTAAATTAACTGCAAGCCAAGTGGATGTTGGAAAATATATTGTTTTACACATATTTTATAATCAAACTAGAGCCTTGTTTATCTGACATCTGAGGAATGGAGGTTGTTTGCTCGGGGGAAATGATTGGAGGACTACATTATTACATTACACCTTTACTTTGAGCCTCGTAGGTAAAATGGTTTATCTTAGCATGCAATCATAGAAAAGAGCTGCAGTGTGAGTGAATTAGCAGCTCTGCATCGCAAACAGTTCTACAGAAGGTAAAGGACTGTGATTGCTTCTGAAGTCTGAGACTTTGGGACCGCCAGTACTGTCCACTTGTGCACGACTGGTACTTTTAGGTTTGAGCATGCTGACAGCTTCACCACTGCTCCACAGCACGACATGACAGCAGTACTGTATGTTAGCCCAGCTTCACTGCCACATTTGGGCCCCAGAAGCATGTGGTGTGCTGCTTGTCCCTCCTGCATCCTTTGGGCTCTCGTTATATGGAGCTCTTGGAGGTGCCCTACAAGTAGTTGCCTGAGAAGGTTGATGATTTTTTGATGCCCTCTGCTGGCACCTTGTTGATGCTAATTGATGCTATAAATAATGCTGTGATTTTTTTTTTTTTTACTACTGAGTGTTTCAACTCAGCTGAATAATTAAAATGAATTAAAAACTATTGACAACACAAAGGGAAGCCTTTATCCCACAAATGTCCTCATCATTTGATCATAATGAATATATTTATCAAACAAAACTTAATTTTATTAGTAGGCCTAACAGAAGAGTGACAAAACTGTTTATATTGAATATTAAGATCAATAATGAAAATAGTTGTTCATTGCAGCCATATTATGGATGCGAGTACAACATCACAAACTGGAATTCTGGGTAAAAATTAGGGGGTGTCTGATTTTTTTGGGCAGCATTTAATCAGCAAGCATGTTCATTATTAAAGAAACATGTACGATGAACCAAACGAGACCTTTTTAAGTCCTGTGTCTTCATTAGCCTGTCTGAACCCTCAAGGTTGGTAATTAATGAAAATACTAAAGTAACATTTTCACAATGGAGATGACTCAGACAGCGAGTCAGAGCAGAGATCCAGTACAAAGGAGTGTGGGAGTGAGGGCCATCTCTGTATTACACCTTTAGTGAAAGGAATTAAAGGCTCTTTCTCTTACACATTCAGGTTTTCACAGATTTTACACCCCCAGAGCTCAATAAAAAACACGATCACTCACAGATTACAGCTGATATTTGCAGTTTCGCAATGTGCTTTAAGATCACGGCTTGCCAAACTTCAAATGTGCCATCGGACTGCGGAGAAGTTGTGACAATGACTTCTTGTTGTTATTGCATTTGCAAAAATATGCAAATCTTGTAGACACTTTATATTTGTGTAATTTCTTCTCAAAAGAGAAAACGTCCACTTTGTTGTATTTTGGATTACATTGTTTGCCCTACTTTCCCTCCACACCAGCTTGGCATGCTGAAGCACCTACTCAGCACTAGATCACAGTGTCTGGCAGAGACACGTGTCTAGTTCACATTTCTGTGAGCCTCCCTGCTCGTTGTGCTTTCTAGGGCCACAGTCAAATAAGAGGGACGGGGGCCCCTTGCTATGCGAGCTCACAGCAAGAGAGTCTGCCTGCAAGGGAAAAGATCACACTCCATGCATGTTTTTTTAACTCTTGAATTAATGAGTATGCAGCCAGATTCATCATTAGGGCTTGTTTGTGTCAAGTGTTTTATAATAGGAATAATTGCTTGAGACTGGCTGTTCTAGGAACGTGTTTTTGTAGGACATGTGAATATATTTCACATTCATTCTTCACATACCAAGCCCATATTTACAATGAAACTTGGCAAGTGAGTGTTGAACCATGAAACACACATGCTTATGTATTCTATGGGAGTCAGAGTGGGAATGAAAAGGAAGCTGCTTCCTGAGGGTGAGACTGACCACCTCTGCTCTGACATCACTGCTAGTTATTATACGCTCAAGATGAGTTTTAAAATTCATCAGCAAGAGATGTACAGATGATCGTCTTGCTTTCTGCAGAAGGTGAATGATGAAAAATGAATTCATGAGCTCACAAAACCTAAAGGTCTGCAGCCTTGCAGGAATAACACAAGACCGGGCAGCACGTTACAAACGCCTGCGAAGCTGGGGTAATAATTTAGATGTGCCGCCAAAAGACAGGTCTTACTGAGCTCTTAGGAAACCATGACGGCACCTCATCTGTCATCTGTCATCCTCCCTTCAGCCCATCTCCTGGGCCCGGCTGGAGAGCATCCTCCGTCTCCCCTTGCCCACATAGACAAGACACATACATGATGGATGAGGGGAGCGTGCACACAAGCCTCGCTCTTTCAACGGAGCATGACTCCATTTACACCTACAACATTACCAGTGAGCACTGTCTGGCTGGTGGATCCCAGTGTTGTCCTTATCCTGACCGGTCTTATGAACAAATGGCAGACAGATGTGGGGCACGCTTGGCTCCATTTTCCCGTTGCTCTAATCTTAACACTGGTGTTCAAATGTAAGTGGATACAAGTGTCTCAAAGAGCTGCTGCCATTAAGAGGGAAAAACATGTATTAGCATATTAAAATGTTCCTTCCGGCAGGAGAATAAAAAGGCTAAAAATAGTGAGTCACAGTGAGATCTGCATCACGATTATTTGACTGTAATTTGTCATGAAATCATCTTTGGAAGTTCACGAGACTGAGTGTAATACTGGTTAATTCAGCTGAGTTTAGGCAAGTATGTGGAGTTTTTGTTTGACTGAGAAAGGCGATAACAGCCTGTGTTTCAGTACTTTATATAATTTAAAGCTACTTTACTTTAATGTCCCCAGCACTGTCACACTCAGACAGACTTTTATGAAAAATATGTCACGATTCATTCGCTGCTTTTTTTACAAACATTAATTATGACAGCTGTTATGATTTCTCTCTCTTGCTCCCTCTTAAGAAGCCGTGAGATACAGTGTTTCCACTTTTCACGTTGTTCCGATTTGCTTTCAGGAATATGTGCAACACAAAGCTCTTTTGCAGTTTCGAAGATGGCACTGCTGTCAAAGCCCGTTTCATATTTAATATGTTTGCTTTACCCCTCGTGTTTTTCTGAAACTATCACTGAGATAAACTGATAGTATAATACTGCAGGTAACTCTAACAGGAGGTATAGAGTGATGTGGAATTACTGGATATGTGCTGCATATGTATAGGCATGAGTCACATCAACTAATTTTTAAATAAATGACTTAATTTAACCTTAAAAATAAACAGTATTTACACCTTAATTAAAAATTCACACTACTGCAACTATATTCAGATGATTTAAAGTTCATGTTGTGATATTATGGAAAGGCTAAAATTCTCGGAGAAAGCAGTAGCTAAGTTTAGCATAGGAGAGTCATAAGCCTGGCCCCTCATGGTGCCTTATGTGCATATTGTTAATTAATTTAGCTGATACTTTGAGCACCATCCACTTCCGACAGGAAACCACCTTCGACAGCAGAGAAAACTTACAGATAAAGTCCAGTTAAGCTTAGGTGATGAAACTGACTTGGTTAAGGTTCGGGAAAGATCACAGTCATGGTTAAAGTTACAAAAACATTGGTCTCATGGTTTGGTATGAGATGGGATTTGAGGTAGAGTCTCTTGTGTCAAAGACAACCTCCTCCCTAAGACACTTTTGACAATATAATGATGATGTGCTACCTCCACCCATGCTACTTAAGAGAGGACAGTCATTGCCCCCGTGACTGTAAAAGGTAGCTTTTCAGGAAAGTGTAAAAACAACAAACGCTGTAATTTTTCTGTTGTTGACAAATAGCAGTGCATCTACAACCACAGGCTCGACTGTTTGTCCATAAAGCTGCAATGATCACTTAATAATTACAAGGGGAACAAAATGGCAGCGATCCACATTTTACATTAGAGACATCACCTCTCATCGCGTCCTGCAATGATAAACAAAAGCTGTCAAATCTGTGGGTTTATTCAACCATGAGCAAATAAAACTGTTGCGCTGAGTATGTCATCAACAGCAGGCACTACTGGGGAAAAACAGCATGAAGACAACAAACCACACAAACCTCATCAAAGCTTTGCACAGAAAACTGCAGCCTGTGTCCAAATCAAGACCAGCACCACTGTAAGTCGAGTCTTTTTCATCACCAAAGGTTTCAAACTGATGCAGTTTAGCCTGCTATATTTTGGATTATTTTATTCATTAACCGTTTCTTTTTGTTGTGAAAGATGTAGATTTTTGAACACTTAATTTACAGGAGTAAATCTACATCTCCAGGCTGTAACATGGTTGTCAACCAGTATCACTTTCTTCCTTTAAGAGTGAATGCGATTGTGAACCAGTGGCTTACTGTAACAAATATACATGCACAAAAGACAGTGCTGTTGTTGAATTGGAATGACTAATTAGAATCTGTATTTGAATAAATTACCGACATGCAGTCATGAGTAAGACTGAACCAAAACCCAGTTGGCTCACTTCCAAGTCGACATTTGAATATTAGAATGAGATTATGACAGAGAGGAGACCTCTACAGCCCTAAACCTACTCATATTAAATCTGTCATCACTGGGTTTGAGCTGTTGATTTCCTGCCTCTTAAGTACCTATAGAGATATATTTAGTGGGATACAAGTGTAATGTGCTGTGACATAAATAAGGAATGTCAGGTGGTGCAGTTATGTAATGTTTTCGTAAAGCCTTCTGTATGTGCTTTTAAAAAAAGCTCCTTATTTACCGTTGTGAATCACCTCAGCCGCACAACAAGTGAGGCATGAAAGGATGTAATAAAAGCTATGAAAAAATAATGTTCTTTTAGTCGTGGATGTGCACATTTTCAGTAAAATATAGTTTTATGTACACAAAACCAGTACAAAGCACTTAACCTGACTGCTTGGGTCCTCAGAGTTAATGTGTGCACACTAAACTTCCTTTCATCTCCTACCTTTACTATGATATCATAATCTATCCCATGCTTTTTAATAATCCATTATGCATATTTGTGTTACCTCCTGAGTGAGTTAAGCTGATACTCCCACTTTGCCTTTATTAGTTTGAAGCTGCAGAGCCACAGTTATTTAATTTGAAGATGTGCCTTTTTCGCTTTTCATGCCAGGGATACATGGAGGTTAGCTCTAAAGAGAGCTAACCTGTTTGTCTCCACTGGTTACATGAACCCATGAAAAAAAATTATAAATGTGTTCAAATTCAAACAGGACATCTTTATTTTTTCTTTTCTTTTCTTTTATTGCATACAACAATTCTTGAAATTTTTAATCTGTCATTTTCTTGCCACAGATTGGATCAGTCACTTGTGCAGTTTTTTTTCTTGATTACTTCTTCAATGTTTATTTAGATATTTATTCCTTTACTGTTTTTTATTTATTTATGTTTTTGCTGATCCTGCCTTTATTGATTGGCTGCACTCTGTTGCAGCTGAGAGGGATGGGTAGGTGGTGCGTGGGCGTTTTATGATCCGTCCTCATCCTCTTTCCATCCTGTAAAGTGCTTAACGACAATCAATCTTAACTCCCCTCCTTAGGAGATAACGCCGACCATGAGGTTGGTATTGATTTGTGAAGAGGCCTCCAGGTGGTCTTTAGTCATTCCACAAACCTCACCTACCCGCCGACAGAGAAAAACACTGATTTAGAAGGAATCGAGTATCAGTGATGAATTGAGCACGGTAGCATTGGTGGTAACATAACATCAGCAGTAAGGAGCGCCTATCTGATAACCCAGGAGACGTAACCTCGATTAATTAAATTAGTTGGCTGGTGAATGGGGCAGTTAGATTAGTTGGTTACATAATGAATTGTGCTGCCTGTCTTATTGTCACATAGATTTATGCCCCAGTCGCCATTTGCAGGTGAGTATATCCTTCTTCTGACATCTGAATTGGGCTCCTGTATGGCTGCTCAGTCTGGATTATGGCACAAAAGACTGTAACATCAGATGCTGTGTATTGATTAATATAACCACCTGATCATATCTGCTATCCGTCAACCTTTTTATAGGATTTCAGAGGAGAGAAAATGGTCTTGTTAAGTTGACAATTTTATGGTCAGGACAACTAAAGAGCGCTCACTAGTCCCAGATTTTATTTTATTTTTCCCCCAAACATTGATTTTGAATATAAATGTATCTGGGATTCAGAGCGATTTTTCGCTGAGAGATAAGATTCAAAATTCATCACAGAAGTACTGAGAGACTGATGTTGGCTTGGCTTGGAAGAGGCAATCCCACAAATGGAAGGTCACCGCTTCGGTCCTTTATGACACCCACTGTCCATTCTGATTAAGAAGGACACTGAGCTGCCACTGCAAGAGCGCCACCAGTATCTTAACCTGCTGCTTGATCTTCAAAGCGATAATTGCACATGTGCAGTACGCCTGCCTCTGATGCACTGATGTGGAGAAGAACTATTTCCTCTATACATCTAGAATTTTCTAAACCCTGAACTGAAGTCTTATATAAATATTTTCAAATCTCATTGATCTAAAAGATATTAAAGAAATTAATTCATTACTCAGCTGGTATTCTTTTTCATTCCTAATAAATTTAACTCTTCACAGCACTCCTCAGTGTAAAGATGTTTTATGCATAGGACCTTACAGGTCACACAGGACAGCACGCATGTAATATACTGGTTCTGACATTTCTAGACGCCGTACGGGCTGCGCACACACACACACACACACAAAGGAAGCGCCATAACTCAGTGGGTCCTGGTTTGCTTTACTGTGACATGCTACAGCGTTTACGACAAAATAACAGGACACACTAAATTCCCTTTAACCGCTCTCCCTGTGCACTCCTCAGTGCCTAAAGCATTTGCATTAATCACCATCCTCATGCATTTAGTCCGTCTGAGCTGCACTGTAGGTTCATGCGAGGTGGTAAAGCCGTTGAGAAAGTTATAGATAAAAGATATAACACCCCAACCCATTTTTTGAAGCCTCTCTCTGTCTGCATGTTTATGCTAATAAGCCTCATTATCATGCTTTATAGAAATCTAGGAAGTCACATGACCAGGACTCGGTACACTCCTTTGGAGGTCATTCAAATTCAATGGGGACCTTGTGTAATTAATCAAAATAATGTATTCTGGAGAAACAAGGTCTGTCTGACAGCATTGTTCGACAAAGATAAGAACACAGCGTGTATTTGACCACGTGCCAACACATCCATATTGGCATGGCATAGCCGTCTGCAGCTCTGCATATCTCCTCATTGTTTGCTCTTAAAATAATCTGGCCTAGAACCTATGAGAAGGGCTAAAACATTCTTTTTTTTTAATCCTCACAGTTTTCTTTTTATGTACTTTCTTTTGCAAATCTGTCACAAAAATCAGAGGAGTTTGCATAATTGGCCTCCAGCTCCCTGCAAAGCCTCCACCAGTCTGACTGTTGCTTCAGATATTGCTGCAGTTATTAGATACATTAACATCTAAATGGGGAGGAATTTGCCTCTGAATTACACCTTACTGACGACATCAATAATGCAAAGAACATATGTGCTTTGAAAGAACTAACAAGCCACCTGAAGCAGTTAGGGCTTGATTTACAGATCTCTCTCCGGTTTCCACTTGCCTTTGCTTCAAATCAATTCCGTGCTTAAAACGGATTATCATCTGTTTTGTTTTTTTTTCTCCACATCAGTGACAAAGGCCCCAGAGAAATTAGGCTTTTGTGACCAAGCAAACAAGTGACTCTCTTTGACCTACATACAGATCACTTTGGTGACTTTATAAGCCACACAAAGAAAAAATATGTACTAGATATTACAAATCATATTCTACAGATGTAAGGGAACATGCTTGTTTGGTACAGACCCCAGTGAAAATCACATCATTATTTTTATATTGTTTGGGGGGGTGGGGGGGAATGAAATGCATAGATACAGTTATCAAGCAACTGACTGTATACTAACGCCACACAACCTGTGGCTACTGGTGAAAAAAAAATGAACATTTACAAAAGATTTTCTCAGTTGTTGTTTGGATTCACATTGAAACAAGAAGAGGTCTTGTTGCTCCAAGAAGTGAATCTGAAACTGGCTTCTTTTCATTCACTTCGGTATGGAGACATGTACAGCCTTCACAGCCATTTCACCAGCTGAGTTTTTTTTTTTTTCTCTTTAATCCACAAAGGGGCTTTAGAGTAATATGCATACACAGAAATGCCACTTCAATTATCTGGAACTGCTGTAATGAGAGGAAACATGGTCCATTAAGGTTCATCCTCCTACGCTGCTCACTCTGATCACTGAATACAAAAATAAAAAATAAAATGAAATAAGAAATAAGAAATAATAATACAAAATAAATTTAAATGTCTTGAGGGTGGGGAGGGTGGGTCTACTGGGTAACATGCACTAACAAATCAGAGCAGTAAGAGGTCCTTGCACCATATCAAGATAGATAAGTGGAAAAAAAACTGAAAACCCTGAAGAAACATGTGCTTCCATACAGAGAGCCAGGGGTCACTGGACGGTCTGATGAGTGTGAAACTGATATGAATCATATGCTGTGGCCTTCACAGTCACCAGATCTCAACCCAGAAGAATGGGTTCTTCCTCTCTACAGCAGATATCCACAGACTTGTTGAATCAGTGCCAGAAAGAACTGAGGAAACTCTGGAGGCTTGTGGTGGAAAAAAAAACACTTTACTGAATCCCTTAATGTTGCTTTGTTCCTTTGAAAGCAGGAGGAAGAATGGAAGGTCCAATCGCACTTCATCTTATCACATTCATTTGTCAAAGCCTTCCATACGTAGATAAATGTCTTGCTCAAGGCCACTTATATAGAATGGAGGAGGTGGGAACCAAACCACTTAACCTATCTGACTGGATAATGTGATCAAGCGCATTTCCTGTAGTACTGAACTTCAGTACAATTTTTAGGTATTTTACTTATTTATTTTGTATATTCAAATTTTACACACAAAACATATCAAATCTTCATAAAATACGATGTATTGCTGGCGATTACTAGCAAACAGCATATAAAATGTTCATTCATTCATTCATTAGCTATACCACACATCCTTTTAGGGTCACAGAGAGGCTGGAGCCAAACCCAGCTGACATTGGGTGATGGTGGGGTTCATCCAGGTCACCAGTCTATCACAGGGCTGACACATAGAAAGAAACAAACATTCACTCTCACATTCACACCTACAGGCAATTTAGAGTCACCAACTGACCTTAGCTGCATGTCTTTGGACTGTGGAAGAATGGGAAGCCCGAGCATCCCGAGGAAACCCACACAGGCACGGGGAGAACACTCAAACTCCACACAGACAGGCCCCGGCTGCCAGTCAAGGTCGAACCCAGAGCCTTTTGCTGTGAGGCGACAGTGCTAACCTCTGCATCACCGTGCTGCTAAAGACAGTAAATAGTTGCCTCAACTCCACTTGCTCCAACATACACAGTAATCCACCAGTTATAATAATCCAATCATATCATTTGTTATATAACAACTTAACACCGAGAGCTGCATCACGAGTACTTTTACTTCTGATACCACATTTTGCTGTAATTGAATGTAGGACCACGGAGCACTTTTACTTTGGCTGCTTTTCCTCAAGTCAAAGACCTGAATACTCTTTCCATTACCGCCCTGAACCATCTGCTCCCTCTGTCCACCTCCTGACAGGAATTTTTACACTCGACCCAAAGATTTTTTTCTAGCAAGTATGAGCAAAGTCTAACCAAACAAAAGTTACCTGAATCCAAGCAATTTATTTAAGGCAGGTGATGTGTGACCCACGCTGCCTGTGAGGGGGATCATAATCTCTCATAAAGTTCATGATCATGTCACAAAATCTCATCAGTCTCTGGTGACCAGGGCCGAAGCTCCCGAAGAGAGGATCAGGACCTCTGTTACCATTTCCCTGTGCACTGTCTGCTGGGATACAGGTACTACATGCTCTATTTGATGCTAATAATGCAGCCCCTCAGCCTGTCTTTCATTGAATTTAGGCCAAACATGACAGGAATACTTCCCTCTTCAAAGTCATGCCGTCAGTTCCACAGATATGTCTCTCGTTCATCGACTGCCGCGGTGGGGATGCGGCGAGTCAAGCACACTCAGCCTTTGCTCTCTGCGTGGGCTTCATCATCTGGATATCTGTCTCTTTGGGGGCAGCCATTTTAATATTCAAACCAAGTAGAGAGAACAAGTGCAGAGGGACGGCGGCCATTTGAATAATTGAAGAGGCTCCGTAGTGCTAGAGGATCCTCTCTCTCTCTCTCTCTCTCTCTCTCTCTCTCTCTCTCTCTCTCTCTCTCTCTCTCTCTCTCTCTCTCTCTCTCTCTCTCTCTCTCTCTCTCTCTCCATCTTTTTTTTTTCCAGGCTTTTTTACCCAGCTTCTTGAAGTTTGTCCCAGAAAGCAGTCTGGGACGTGTGCTACCACAGCAGCCGATCCAACAATCCCAACAGGCTGATGGAAGGAGACGGAAAAGAAGGAAGATGGAAAAGAAAACGTCTCACAGAGAGAAGGAAATATAGAGGCCAAATCTATTTTGACAGTAAAGTGGCAACTGACCAAGATGAAGGATAAAAAAAGAATCAACCGAAGCCATCTCTGCCCATAATTTGTTAAACACTTTTACACAGCTTTCCCCTCCATCTGTGTCCCTCAATTTGTTTGACAGACTTTAAAGCCAAAATGTCTAAATAAGTCAGTGAAAGGAACCTTCTTCCTCCCAAAAGACTGAATGAAGCATAAAGCTGTTTTAAATTTTCAATATTCTTTTCTCATTTTCATCACATCTCAAGCAGTTATATGAAAACTACTCGAACTATTCAGTGAAGATGATAAAAAACGTGAGAACTCTTTGTTAAGAAGTTCAGACCCATCTGGCTGCGGTCCTGCATTTAGAAGACCAAAGGGAAGTTAGGGACAGCCTCATTTGTCTGTCTGTCTTCAAAAACTGAGATTAATCCAGACAAAAATGTTATTAATATGCATCAAGTCTCAGTTAATCACACAACATTCAAGCTTGATGGACTCCTTTAGAAAAAAAGCACAGGAACATGAGCACGGTCCAAACCATTTCCAACAAGAGGATATAAGTAATGGAGGCTGTCGAGCTGTCAAACACGCTTCAAACTCTGTGCTGATTTACCACGCGGAAGTCATCTGTGGGCTGGAAAACCTTGGCATTGACTCTGAGTATTACTGTTGTCTGGATTCAAATAGGGCTAAATAAGACAAACAGTATATTTATATTGTCCTTGTATGAGAAAGCCTGTAATGAGGGAGTACACAGTGGAAGCAGCATGTGGTTGACATTGATTTGACTGTGCAGATCTGCTGAGGCTTTTCATTTACAGCAACACAGGGTGTTGTTCCCTGCACTTTTATTTAAAAAAATTTTTTCTGCTCAGGAGATCTCGAGGAATTAAAATTCATACTTCATCAAAGCATGAATAAAATGCTGATGACAGAAAATATATCAAGTGCATCTCTAGTGTTTGTGGTGGAGACTGTGAACGTCTCTTGCAGTTATGCAACTGTTACCACATTAATTTTAGTGCAGCGTATGAAAAATGACATTGAAATAAAGTCCAATTACGCATCAGTATAGGTGATGAGAAACCCACAAAGGTCCAGCTGTGTGCACCTGGATCTGACTTCATCTGAGGCAACGGAAACTCTCTCAGATCAGATTTCCACTGATTTAGCTTCTCAGACCAGGATACACTGTATTTAATCTGAAATCGGCTTGTGTTTTGACAAGCTACTCTTTTAATTATACATAAAAGGAGGGAAGTTCTGACTTTCACAGATGTGGAAAAAGAACTAAAAATGACAGTTTGGGAGCTGTTTTCAATTTGAGATACTAAAGTTGAATAACAACTTAAGAAAAGGGAGAGAAGAACTTAAGAACCAGTGTCACATTTTGTATTGTCTAGCAAACCTGACTCATTTTGCCACGTCGTGGAAGGTATTGTGTTTTACTGTATACTGAGAAGCAGAGTCTTAACAATGACAAGGGGAAGCACAAGGAGTTTAGCTTTAGTTCTCAAATTATTTTTTGAGATCTTATGTCTTATGATCCGTGCACTATTTCCTTTCAGCTGTCTATAAAACTTACACAGTGAATACATACGACTGCTACCAGCTTTAGCTTTTAGTTAGACAACAATTAACTACTGTCGGACAACAACAGATAACTGTCTTGACCTGTCAAACTCAATTACCATACATATACAGATGGACAGATGATGAATCCAACTTTAAGTGTGGTAGTATTTGTGTTGAGCCACAGCAGCTTCAATGCTCACAGAAAATTAATCTGCACCTTTTTTGAAAACAGATTATTTAAGTGTTTTTTTTCGCCAGCGTTGAAGCTGTGGGGATGGTAACGTGTGGTATGTCGGCCGGTCGGTCCGCCTCATTAAAACATCTGAACTGCAGCTGGATGGATCAGTTATGATGACTTCTGCTGATTTTGGTGATCCCCTGACTTCTCATCCAGCACCATCATCGGGTCAAAATTTCAATTTGTCAAGCCCTTTGGTTTTATCTAGCAGAGTGATTTTCATTTACAGCCCCATGGAGCCGTTATAACAGAGCTGTGAACTCTCGTCTTGTCTTAAACTGAAAAAAAAAAAATTCACCTGTTTTGTAAAATGTATTCTTCAGGCTTTGCACTGTGTCAATCAACACAAACACTTTGATGTCAACAAACAGTAACTTTTTTTTACTGTTTCCTGGAAGATTAACTGATTAATCAAGAAAATAATTGCCAAATGACTTGATAATGAAACTAATAGTTAATTGTTGCCCTATTTTCCTCATTTGGTGCTTTGATGATGGTGGTGGAGAGAGTTGTGTAACATGTCGGTCTAAAATCCCCCATTGGTGCTTCTCTGGTGACAGATGAGTCATATTCAAATAATTCAGTGACCCCTCCCGTCCTCTATGGAAGCTTATGCCATCATTGTTTCATGTTTCTCTATCAGTCTATTCCAATTTTTTTTCCTACCTTTGGTCTGTAGATAAACTGTTATTACTTACTACTTCATAGGCTCCCCCCTTCAGCTCTCATTAGTTTTTTTGTGTGTGTGTGATCAAAACAACATGTAATACATTTGTATTATGACTGATTTATATTCATCTTTGTCCTCTCTCTCTCTCTATCTCCCTCGGTCTCATTCAGCAGCACGGCCTCGGTGGCCAGGAGCCACTCTGTCACGTCGCTGACTTGCGGCCCATTATGTCATCTAATGAGACAGGCTGTTAGTCTCACATCAAATGAATGCACACTCACTTGTCTATCTGCACGTCTGCAAGTCACTAAAACCTCATTGCCCACAGCACCAGCCTGTCTGCCACACTGGTCTTTGCAGTGGACGGAAGTTTTCCCCTCATACGACCATCTCCAGTAAAGGCAGTCACTAAGCAAGTTTCAGCCGCTCTGAGGTTGCCTAGGTTACTTTAGTCTCCTTCAACAGTGTTTGGAAAAGGAATTAATTGGTTGCATGTAAATATTCTCAGTGAAAATAGGAAGTGGGAAAATGATGTAATGTTCCAGTGAGTCCAAAGCCTCAATCAGGGTTTGTTTTGTGGCTGTTTTGTTAACATGGTGGACATGGTGCACTAACTCTATCCCTGCTCTTCTTGTGGAGAAGTGATAAGACCTCTACATGCTGAACGTGTGAGATGTGGATGTATTTGTGGATGCAGACTGTGGAAATGGTCTGTTTCGGGTGACTGGACAGAGACTAACGCCTGTAGGTGGCAACCATACCTCATCAACGACTGAATCAAACGTGGACGCGCACCCACGCACTCACAAACACACTCGAAAGACATCAGATCTGGGCTTCATGCATTAATGCCATTGATCCCTGATAATTAACGACCGCTGAGTGATTTAAATGGGCAGATGGACAGGCAGGCAAAGTGGTCAAAGTTAAAGTGGTCCCTGGGCGACACAGGAACACACTCCCGCCTACACAAGCGCGCACCTACCTACCCACACACACACACACACACACACACACCAGAGACCGTGATTTCAACGTGCTCGCTATTCCAGTCATGGACTGCAGAGAGCGGGGGAGCCATCAGGAGCCGGTGGCAGAAACCCGCTTTATTTGCACCACACGGATCCTGCTGCTGCCGCTGCTGCCGCACCACCACCCGGAGCGGACGCCGTCTCCCTGAGAAGGGAATTATTCCTAATAACTGCGCTTATGTAATCAATACACCGGATTTGGGTGGGGAAATATAGCATTTGGTGGATTCTTCCCACTCTTCTTGGTAGGAAGCAGTGTGTACCATATGCTGTGGGATTTTAGAGCAGGCTATGGCAGCCCGTTGGTGCTGATGCGACGCGTGTGATGGTTGCAGTGGGACGGACATCCTTAATTTCATCCAATAGGCGTTCTCAAGGTTTTGGGGGTTTTTGGGTTTTTTTTTTCTTTTTTAGGACGCTTCTGCATCACCTCTCCACGCTGACCTTATCAACAATGCTGTGAATAGGTAATTGTTGTAATTGTCATGTCTGTCCACTGATCTGGTTCATTTGTGTCAAAGGAAATGATCAGCGCAAAAAAACTGAACCGCCAGACTGTGAGATCCAGAAGAAACAGCGCACTTTGCTTTCTTTTTCCTCCTTCTTCCTTTTTTTCGTTTTTTTAAGGGTCGAATCTGATTTGGCGATTTTTTTCTGAAAGAGAAAACCACCGGTGGGAGTCAGTTTTCGACTGTGACTGGTTTTTTTTTTTTTTTGGGGGGGGGGGGGGGGGGGGGGAGAGAAAGGGCTTATACACAGACTTGATCCCCCCATCATAAACTCTGCAGGATTTCCTCCTTCTCAGTCCAGAGGAATATCTTCAAGTCCAGGAGGCTACTGCTGGCGCTCTGAGGGTTTCCGTCGGTGGCTCACTGCCTCCGAGGGAATGGTGGCCGCGCCGCACATCCACGCAACTCTTTCTGAGTGTTTGGCATTTCTCGCAGGCGAGCATCTTGACTTGTGATCGAGAGAGGGACGCGGACTGCAGCAGCCTCCGATCCCTTTCACATGGAGATTTGTGCCACGGTCGCACTGCAAATCTTGAAAACGGGGACCGGGGCCCTGCTGATTTTTCCTGCGCTGCTCTCATCCTCGATTTCATTTATTCGAGAAAATGCGTAAGTATTTCATTTTTTTAGTTGAATTCAGCCCCGTGGAGGCTATTCGGCGTGATGTGCTGTTGTATATTCCCATTACTCATCGCCATTTAACCCGTAATTTGAGGCTGGCTCACAGACTTCCATGTAACGAAAGATACTTTTTCATTTTTTTAACAGTCTTCATCATCTTTCCATCGCCATAGGTCGGTTGTGATATGTGTCTCTTTCGTGTGTGAGCGACTGTGTGCGTTTCTGGATGTGTGAGAGACATACAGAGAGATGGAGATGGAGATAAAGATAGATAGGAACAGAAAAGGGGGGTTGAGGAGGTGGTGGTGGTGGTGGGGGGGTTTAGCTGGTGCAACAAATTGTGTGTTTGAGCGCTTGGTAGAGACTGTATGGGTCTGTATGTGGTAGCCCCTGTTGCCAGTAGGACATTACTGCTAGAAAAAGGCCTACGTCATATGGTAATTCAAATTCAGTTCAGGTATTCTCAGCATACACGTTTGCAGCAAAAAGAGCGCTGGATTGGCCAGGTGGGCAGGCTGGCCCCCACAGGAAGGGCGCTTTGAGTTGGACTGTGGCAAAGCAAGAGCTTCAGGTCAGGCTTTATATGACAGAATCTGCTCATGCTCAACCTCATGCACATTTCCCCTCTTCTTTCTCTCTCTCTCTCTCTCTCTCTCTCTCTATGCTTCTGCGTGTTGACCCAGTACGTCTGCAAAAAAAAAAAAAAAAACCCAGCAAAGCCACCCATGGGTGATACACCTCCAGGAGAAATGAGGTTGTCATTTCTTCTTACCACAGCCTGAGCAGATTCACCACTACAGGGGTACATTTTAAAATTTAAACTGTCAAGTCTTGCAGTTGTTGCTTTGGCAAAACAGCAAAAAAAAAAAAAAAAGTGAATAGGAGCTGTCCATCAGTGGGAGGTGCTGAAAATGCCCTGATGCTGAAAATACTTGTGTGTTGGTTGGAACGGAGAGAGGGAGCTGCATTTGGAGCAGCCATCACAACTGAAATTGCTGCTGCAGCCAAAAGCATTCCACTTAAACCTGCGCCGCTTCGTCCTCAAGTGTACACTGTCATATTCACACCTGGCGGTTTTACAACCTGCCTGTAAAACCAAGGACACAGTCGGAGTGTTTGAGAAAGGGTCTGTCATTTAGAGACTTGGTTACCACGATATTTGCACGCATGTATAAGCACAACCTATGCATTATATTTCCCCTATAGCCTGTTTGATTGGGTTGGGGTGGGGGGTGGGGGTGGGGGGTGGGGGGTGCACCATCTGAGCTGCTGCACCGAGCTTTGGGATTTTGAAAAAGCTCAACTGAGAATTCAGAGAAATGTGACTTTTTTTTTTTTTTACTAGTTCCTCCATTTGAACTTTAAAGGTGGCCAGAAACAGTGTTTGTAGTATAACTGTAGGGCTCGGCTTGGTTGAGACGGATGACCGTTACTGCCAGGGTGGTAAACATGATTTTCATGCTCAGCAAACAACTCAGGGACCTGTCACAGCCTGTGGATTTGTTTTTTTTCACCTTGTAATACTCCTCCGGTCATCATGACAGAGACACCAAAGCATAAGAAATGCGATCACTCTGACAGGCGTAGGTTTTGGCATTTACCTGCCCACTAAGGGACCAAATGGATGTAAACTGTGCCAGGACCACTCACCAGAACAGCCCTGACAGAAGCCTTCACTGTGGGAAATGAGCACTTGGGCGAATAGATTTCTTTTCATGCGTGACACACATGTAGTCAACCACTGGTTCAGAACAGGGTGAACGGTGACTCATCTAACCATCCGAGATTTTTTTCCTCCTCAATAAACCACTGCTTTTGTTCTTACACAACCTGCTTCGTAAAAGAGGTAATTTACGCATAATAAGGGCTTTACGGATGCAGCTCCATCATAATATCACTCCCTAAATTCCCTGTGACAAGCTGCCTGCTTACACCTCAGACAGCCTTGTCTGTTTTTTTTTCTTGCATCTGGAGATAATGCACAAACATCACAATGGAGGACTATATGCATCTGTTCTTCCCAGGTGGTTATGTCGTCTCTATATATTTTCATGACATCATCACCTCAGCCATATTTTTCAATCATCAAACATCATTAAGTCAAACAACAGACATCACAGAGGCTCCAGCATGATATACTTCCACAATCAACCGTCCATAAAAGTCTTCTTTGAGCCACATGAGCCAAAATAATGAGCAACTGGGTCTGCACAGGGTTTTTACACACAACGCTAAGCATGGTGGGATGTTAATCACTGAGTAATTTCAAGGATCAGTTACACACCTGTGTGGAAGAAACTGCACTTTTTTTTTTCTTCCTTCTTTTAGATGTCAAATGAGCTGTCAGTCAAACCAGGATTCATAGTTAATTTCCTGCTCCTTAGGTTGTGGGTCAACTGCAGAAAAAGTTCATTGATGCTGTAACGAAGTCTCAATCTGATTTGAGTGACATTTTCAAGACAAGAACTTCTGGTCATGTTGTACTTACCAAGCCATTATGTTCATTATTATAAAGCCAGTATGTTCAATGTCAGGCTGTGATGGTACTAAAATTAGCTAAAGACGTTTAGGATTCAGTTACTGAAACAATTAAGTCGATAAATGATTAATTGATGAGAAGTAACGCACAAGTAATTCATCAAACAAACTACCGTATATCGTCTCAGATGTGAGGACTCGCTGCTTTTCTCTGTTTCATATTATTGTTTATTGACTGCCTCCAGGTTCTGGGATTATAATTTAAAGGCATCACCTTGGGCTCTGGGAAAACGTGATGAGCATTCTTCACTATCTTCTAGCATTTTTATAGACTGAACTACTGATCTATCATTCAAAAACAAATCAATCAAGAGACTGATTTCTAATGAAAAAAATTGAATTGATGCAACCCTATAGATATAAAATATGTTTGCTCAGTGCATCCAGGTTTCCCTTTTCTTTAGTAAATGACTGTGTAACCTTCTGACAAACCTAAACACCTCTTTGTATAATGATGGCTTTTGTGAAAGTACACTTACATACTAAGAAGTGGGATAGATTAATGCTCATTTTTAAAAGCCCTGGGTTTCAACCTGTCAACAGAAAAAATGCTGATTCATTTTCAAATTACTATCTTCGCCATTGCACTTATGCTTCTGGCGACTGATAGGGGCAGTCAGTGTTTTTGAGGGATATGCTTCACTATAAGGTGGCAGTATTTCGTTGTTTCATCAGTTATATTGTCTTGGCCTTCTGCATATTTCTCTGTGTGACAGGAGGATTGGTGTTGGGAGGTGGTGATAATTTATGGCTGAGGTTCTGCCTGTCTCCAGGCCTGTGCCTTTTATTTTTTTTTTATCGGAACTAATGCAGAAGGATTGTGAGCGTTCCTGTATGGATATGTACAGTATGCTTCTGCGTGACATAAATAAGCGAGTGGGATGCAACTTGAGATTACACTGACTTCCAGCCAGCTCCATTTTGATAGATAGCACTCTGTATCTCTCCAGTAGTACCTCCACAAAACATGTGTTTGTGTCGAGTCAAGAGACAGGCCAATCTGAACGAGTTGGACTGCTCGGGTGTGAAAGAGTCCAATGCATGCCAGGCTGAGGAGATTTAGTATTCACTGTAGCAGCTTAAGTTTTGCCTTTGTGCACCAGAAAGGGGGATTATTCAGCGAATCCTGCTCTGTGTCATTCACAAGTCTGAATTTCTAAATCAACAAATATTAATGTGGTGATGTATGAAGAGGCTGTGTCTGCGTATGTGCCTGTAGATCCAGTGCTGTTCATTGTCACTAAGTATGCCTTATGTGGAGTGACAGTGTTGATGCCTGCAAAAAATCATAACTTATGGCACAAATGTCATCGTGACACATTCTCTGTTATGACTGCAGCCGTTGGTGCCTTATTTCACCATCTGTGTTGTGTACCATGTGTCCGCAGTGGCCTGCAGCAGGAACCAGCCATCAACTCCAGTGAGAGCTTCTGATAGAAAGAGTATGTTCAGGCTACGGGTACCATGTTTCTGCCTCCTCAGCATCCAGCCACTTTCTGCAAATGCCATAATGCTCTCTACAGATTCCTCTACAGATTCCCAACAGCCTACACATATACAGTTTGGCAATAATGCACAAGTCAACATTATTTTCTGTGATTATCGATACAATGGTGTTGTGATGTGAGGCACAGCTGAGTACCGCCCACTGCTCTAAAGAATGAATAATAATTACAGTAAACAATGTCCTAAAGGCAATTATGGCTTTCATACAACAGTTTCACTTATTTTTAGGAGCATTTCAAAAGTTTTCTACAGATTGCAAGAATATGAATAAAATCGAGACATAAAACAACAGTTGATGCGGTGTACAGGAGAAGCACAGAAGGCTGCGCACCATGGGAATCATTTCTGAGAACATGTTGGGCTGTGTTTTGATTTAATTTCATCTGATCCCAACTTTCTCTATTTTACTTGCAAAAACATTCAGTGAAAACATCCAGTAAATTAACCATCAATTCGGGTAAATGTTCAGGCAAATAGAAAGAATCCATGTCAGTGTGGTATTATTGCCGTGCAGGTCAAACAATGTGTAGAAATCCAAGTTAAAAAGCTTGGCTAAATGTGTCTTTTTTTCAGGGCCAGCCCTATAAACGCAAATGTTGGTAACTGACTGACTGAGTAATCGAGTTACACCATTCGTCAGCTGAATACCACATGGCGAGTGGCGAGTCATGAATTTACTCCACTGGTCAGCTGGCCAAGTGCTGGAGTTTCCCCATTGCTCTTTCAAAATAAATTGGCACCAGCGGTTTTTGTGTTTACAGCCTGCAGTGTTGCTGACTTAGTACATTTGTTGATATATTTACCGACTTTTCAGAACCCTTTGTCACTTTTTTTTTCAAAAAAGCAGCTAGTGACAAATCGAGCGACTTTTTGGACAAACCTTTCACCAGTAAGGCCCCGCGAGTGGGAGGCACTCCTCTCTCTGCATCTCCTCTGTTCAGTGAGTGGCAGAGAGGCGGAGCAGCATTTTGTTACTCAGACAGAGGCTGTGCCCTGTGTGAGAGACCAAATAAGATAGATATTCTGTTGCTTGTGACTTTCTCTTTGAGTGATTGTTTTACAAGTAAATATAGCCAAAATCACGGCACAGTCTTATTCACCCCACAGTCATCATGGTTATAAAATCATGATTTTAGCAGCAGCAGAGCAGCAGCTTGGAAATGGCTTAGAAGCAACTGCTGGTTAACATTTAGTCTTAATAGGCTGTTTCAGTCACTATTTCATGCTTGTTCCATCTGACAACAGAAAAATATGAGAATGAGAACAACTTTATTGGGAATTCAGCTTTCTTAAAATGCTGTATATGTGAGAGAAGCAAACAGATAAAGGGCTGAATCCGGCTGACGCTGAACAGAACGCAAAAACGAGGCAATGTTGTCCACAGCTTTCAATTACGTCCTTAATCACTGGTGGTACGTGGTCCACTCAAATACTGGGTATTAACCTGGTCTTGTTTAACAAGCAATGGGCCCTAACCACATGTTAAAATATAGTCACTGAAATCTTTGGATACAATGATTGTGTGTGGCCTAAACATCTTAGAAAACTCAACCAAATTTGGCCCAGTTTTGACATATTTTGACCTACAAATCACCAAATCAGCTCTTACTGGGATGAAATCTATCTGGAGTTATAGTTGCTAGAATGTCTGTCTTTGTTTTTGTGCTTTGATTTTCAAACATTCTCCCAGTGTAGGCTTGAAAGGTGGCTCCTGTTCCTTCGTGGAGGACAGCAGCTTGGATTCACAGCTGCTACAAGGAATTTGAAAAACTAAAATGTAGCAGGGTGTCCATAGAAACTTCTAAACTCCTGCAGTATTATCTGTTTCCCATCAATCCATCTGTACGGTCAGTATGTTCCAGCCGGTCAAATCTTTGCCAAAAATGGCACAAGACAGTGATGGACATTTTACTGCAGGAGAGACTTTGTTTTAACCATCAATTGAGCTAGCTGTTGGACTCCATGTTTTAAATGCCACAGTCAAATCTATCATTATCTGCAAAGGAGAAACCTTTAAAAAAAGCTTTCTTTTAACCCTACAGCGGGTGAGTGTTTGCTAGTAAAAACAGTGAGTATCAGTGAAGTATTCCTTCTTCTCGAACGTGGTCTAAAATTAATGGAAACAGAAACTACCTTTGTGGTTATGCCATGTTTGTTAAGTACATAGATGTGTACGGAAATTTCTTGTTAAGAAGTAAAACAGATTAAGTCATTTCTGATTGGTGGACAGACAGTAGCAAACTCAGTTTGACATGAAAAATAATATTGGTATTGTTGAGCAACAACAGCCTCCACACATTACACTACATTGTAGTCAAGAACGAGATAACAAGTCTACAGCCATGCTGGCAGCTCTTTGAGACAGAACTTACAAGCACCAAAGTCCATAGGATTCATCATCTGAATGTCTTTGCCAAAACTGGTGCCAATCCATCTGGCAGATGTAGAAATATTTTCCTGGCTAAGGGAAAACACTGTCCTGCCAGTGGCGCTATAGGAATAGTCAGGGAATCGCCAAGGTCAGGATTCATCTGTACCAAATTTCATGGCAATCTAGTCATTGTCAAAATATTTCTATAAAAAGCCAAAAATATCAATATCATGGTGGCAGTAGAAAAAAATCTAGGGGCTCATCAACGTCAGTAGGATTCCTCCTCTGGAGATGATGAATGTCAGCTCGAAATTCATGGCAATCAGTCCAGTAGTTCTTGACATGTTTCACTCTGAGACAAAGTGGTGAAGTGGCTGCCTGACCAACAGACATTAACATCCCCACAGCTATGCTGCAAGCATCGCTAAAAATGGCACACCTTCAACTGCATTTCATTATTTTGCTTCTTTCTCTGTGAAACAAAACTCCTGTGTGTGCGCTCTGCCTGCACACACGGCCCACAGCCTTACACCATAAGGAATTTCCTGGAGGACGTTCTGATGTGAGAAGCTATGGTTCTCCCTTTAACCTTTTGTGGTTTGCTAATTAGAGATTCACAGAGGGCATAGGGAAGACAATCACATCCTTACACTGCAAAGACCACAGGCAGCTCATATGTGCAACACAATGAGTCTATATTGTATTCCAACAAGTTTGCACAGCACCTGCTTATGTCACCCCAAAACGCAGCTACACAGCAGAATCCAGCACAGTGCTGCACAATTAATCTCACCACCTTTGCAATATGCAACTGCAGCGTGCCACATGCAGGTGTGAATGTGACAGCCTTTTCTCCATTTGTGTGCGGCCTGCTCACTTTCCACACCCAGAAGCAGCAGATGACCAATCAGTTTCTGTTTAGGCAGTGAGGTGTGCTCTGTGCATGGTCACATGACTAACCGGTGTAAAGACCAGCTGACATGTAATTGGTGCAGTTTTCTGGCAATAATTCAGCAACATTGAGCACAAAGAAGTAACTGAACAGAAGAAACTGATTCGCACCCAGGACAGGTTACCTTTGCAGAACTATTTCTCTCAAGTTGCGATCCCTCAGCAGCGCAACAAATGCAAATGGCGAGGTTCAAGTGAGACCATATGTTTATTATATTGCTATTATATATTTTGCCACAATAATCACCATCTAACTTTTTCCAGCATATACCATTTGATGCGTCAAGTTCAAACCCAGTGTAGGTGAAAACAAGACCTTGGAAGAGCTTTGCCTCAAAGCCCAGGCAAATCTCATTGTCTGCTTATCAGCCTCAAATTTACTCCGCCTTACTGAGATATTCCCTTTGAGAATTAGGGATAATAGCTGAAGTGATGACTGTCATGATGAGTCTCTATCTCTCTAATGTTCAATGCCCCCTCCTCCTCTTTCCATCTCCCTCTTTCTAACTTTGCCCCTGTTTATCTAATTCCCCACATATTAATATACATTTATCTCCTGCCAGTTCATTTAGCTCATATCTTTGATGAAAATATCTTAACATTACTTACAGCCATGCATGCACTGACTTTTATGTTGCAACTTCCTAGGAACAGGCAGCGATTCATGATACAAAGAAGGGACTTACCGAATCAGTGTAAGAATGAAAATAATATCCAGTTCATTAATACGTTGGCATACAGTGCAGATTCTAGTTGCTGGAATACACTAGATTGGCTTAATTGGCAAAGATGAAACCCTAGTAACTGGCGCCAAGTCAAACACTACTAAACTGAGAAGGCAATCTTGTGAGGCTGACAAGACTGCCTCTTTAGTGTGTAGCTCAGTCGCCTCTGATGCATTTTTACCCTTTTATGACAACACTTTTCTTCAACCACAGAGTTTTCTGGATTTGAACATGGCTGTTAGAACATCCTGTTCCCTTGTTGCCATGCACTAATACATTATTGGTGAACCTCATTGTTTGCCACAAGAGCATTTTGTCCTTCAAATTCAAAGGGAAAGAAAGAGAAAAGCTCTTATGATGTATTTCTTTGTGTCTTGTATCCTCAATAATAGAAAAAGTCCCTTTCATTTGTTGTGAAATATATTAAGCCTTGGCTAAGTATCCAGTGGGGCTCGAGTTCTTAAAAGTGTTGCAGCACAATTTGATCTTTTACTTGTTTCCTGCATCGGATAACTGTTTTACATCACATGGAGATAGCAATGTCCAACTAATTACAGCCAGAATCCTCCTGCCGAGTCTGTGCTGATATCACATTCAATCCAATATTTCTGTAATTATTACTACACAATGCAGTTGCAGTGTATACGTAACCTACATTGCTGTAGGCCCACATTCAAATTAGTAAAGCCATTTACTGTAAATATGTTACAGTTAAATAGCTCTCCTTTGGGAAATTATACTCTACATCACAGGTTCTCTATAATATCTGTGGACAGAGGACTGTCAGTCTGAATCCACTGTTGGAAGGACAACATGGACAGAATAAAACCTTTCTTTAGCTCCACTGTGAACCAAATTCTACTGCTGAAATGAAATTTTTCCAAACAACAGCAGCATGTCAGAGGTACAGCTCGCCTACAACGTGCTGACATAGATGCAAAATGACAGTTGTGTTTTTTTGTTGTATATTTTTTTCTTTTACCCAAAACAGGCTTTGTTGACATCACTGACTGAGAATGACTGAGTCATTTTGGTGCTTTGCTATATATACACACACACACACACACACACACACACAAACTATATATATTATATATATAGATAGATAGATAGATGAGTTTATTCATCCCCGACGGGAAATTATATATATATATATATATATAAATATATATATTACCTATATATATATATTTGGCTCCATCAATGATGCGGTCGATTACGAAGTCGAATTCCCTGCTGAGCACCTGCTTTATACAGACACACACACACACGCACATATATACACACACACAAGATTACATCAAGATTAAGTGGAACATTGTCTCTGGAAAAAACATTTCTAATGACATTTTAAATGCTTTGAAAACTACAAACAAAACTACATTCATCTCCATTTTCTCCAAACCTAATTCATTCTGTATATCCAAAATTAAGCAGCACCTGTTTCTCGGAGGCGTTTAGATGATAGAAAATAATGAAAAAGGCGACATCTTCAAAACCCAAACATATTTACATATTTACAGTCATTCAACATCAATCAATTAATCAATCAAGACACTAATCAGCAGATTGATCAATAATGAGAATGGTAATTAGTTGCAGCTCTCATTTTTAAGATCTTTGATCATCAAAAGTGGAAAAGCTTCTCATGTCAGTACTTGTCAGATGGAAGCATAGTGAGCATTATGTGTTTCCTTGTAATGTCTTTGAGAATACACAGCTGAGGCTAAATTTTGCAAGCTTGTCTAACTAGCACCTGCTGCTTGGACTTTAATTATCCAGACGGGGAATACTGAGACAAACTAAGGGGGAGTGTGAAGTCTTTATCTCACTCACACCTTGGTAATGAAAGCACTAACAATGATGTCAGACACAGTATCACTGTTTGACTAACCTACCTACCACTTGTGGTGTCGTGCTTTTACTTAGCAAGTCCTATCATCTGATTGGATAAGGATGCTTCACTGTCCTGGTGTCCAATCAGGCTGTAGAATCACTGTTTTATTCACCAAGAGGCAACAAAAAGTACAGTGTCAATATACAGAACCTGATACTAACAATAGAATCTGACTGTGCTTTTTGGCGAAAACATTGTACCCCCTGAATTTTCAGGCGCTGAAAAGAAGACAGCCTTGTTTTCAGCTTGACCACAATGTCTTGTGTTGAGTCAATATCACAGGTGTGAAAAAGACACATTCTCTGTACATTCTCTACTAAAGTAAAACATGGAAATCATCGACATTTAAGTACAACTTTGATCTCAATTCTCAAAAGATCACATCACAAATAGGGCTGCAGCCACTATTAATTATTTTAATTATCAATTCATTTGTTGATTATTTACTGAAGAAATCAATTCATTGTTTGGTGTAATTCCCAAAAAACCAGAGCTGACATCTTCAAATTGCTTGTTCTGATAAAGAAAAGAAAAGAATGGAGAATTTTATGGCCATAATAATCAACAGATTCATTGATGACAGTAATGTAGCACTAATAATTACTGTTGTACAACTGAATGAAACTATAATTTGTGCCAGACAAGCACTGGATAGTCTACCAGTATCCCTCCCCAGTTGTGCTTTCTCATTGTTGGGTAGAGATGACATGTAGACTATGTATGAGTCATTTAATATAGAGTAGAGTAGCTAGGCTAAGGGGCATATGGTCATGTTGGAGCAAAGCCATGCGGCTTAAGGCAGGGTAAACGGATGGGCAGGGATTGTTGGTGCATTAGCTGTTCGGCTCGGCTTCATGTTGCCGTGTTGTTTCTACAGTGAGCACACTGTTTATCCAACAGCAGTAAATAAAACACTGCAATCACATTTTTTGCTCCATGTTAGAGAGAGTTGCTGTTCGAGGGAATTATGGCTGTCACACTGTAAATACCATTTGTCTGTGCATGCAGATGAGGGAGACAGCGGAACAGAGAGGCAGACGCTTGTGATCCACTAAAATATCCAAAGACGCTGTGTTCACACGTTATTCATGGACAGTTTGTACCAACACTGACGCTCTGCTAAGGCTATGATTGGCTGTGATTGGCTAAATGCACTAGAGGAAATGCTGCCGCAGAGTTAGAGAGCTGACGACGGACTGTGTGTGTCGACTGTTGATTATGGGGAGAGCCTGTGGTTCCATCTATTTCATATTCATGAGCCAAATGGTGCACGATGTAATATTCATGAACAAATTAGACGTTCAAAACACCAGTGTGAGTGCGGCCGTACGCAGAATGCATAGGGACTCATAAAACCGAACTTTCACTTGAAACTCTTCCACCTTTTCTCGGCGCAGTGGACTTGAATTTGAATCTTGTTTTCTTCTGTTGCTGATCTTGATGCTGCGGTCCCTGTTGGAATGAGCTGCTGATGCTGAATATATCCCTCAGATTTTTTTTGTAGTACAAAATTCTGGGCTTCTGTCCTGACAGCAATTTCCACCATCTACAAGCAGTGGTAAAAGGAAGATAGTCTTTTCTTTTCTTTTTTTTTTTTTTTTTTAAAATATATCCTGTTTACTGTACGGGAAGTTGAGCGCCGACTGGCTTGTAAGAGACCAGCTTTGTTCTGCCTCTCTGATCAGCTGGCTTGCTAGCAGTTGGGACGGAGCAACAGAAGTGTGTCTAATCAAGCTGAGCCCTGTTTTAAAAGGCCCTGCAGTCCTTGGGCAGAGGCCGCGTTTATGACCCAAAATCAAGGAGACAAGCCTGGCCCTCTTCCAAGCCCTCGAGCTTGTATATTCTGTTTGAGAATATCCAGAGGAAAGTGCAGCATTGCAAGGAGGCACCACGAGACACCTGTACATGTGTATCTGACTGTGTGTGTGTGTGTGTGTGTGTGTGAGAGAGTGTGTAAACAGTCTGTAGGATGAAAGAAGACCTTGTTGACCTTCAAAACCTGCTGTGATTTTTTTTAAGTGGAGACATGGGTGAAGACATAGCAATAACAGTGTGTGCTGATAAGAGAAGGTACACAGTGTAACAGAACAAGAGAATTTCTATGAGGTCAAGAAAAAATGTGTGCATCCCATATGCCCCCTGCCCTCCCCTAAAAAAGTCAACCAACAGTATACGGTCACTCAGCCACAATAAATACAGTCTTCTCAGTGTTGCTAGAAATGACCCCAGACTTCAGTTAATAATCAAATTAAAAAGCACCTCATTTACATCAGCCAAATGTGAAACTACAGTCGTTTCTCAGATTACAATGCATTTTGTCCATTACTGTAATGGTGTGGATTTATAGCACATTTTGCCCATTAGGTGATCAGGGTGTTTCACGCCACAGCGGGGCTTACCTATTCCACAGCTGATCTCGAAACTGAGGGTCACAAACAATTCAATGGATTTTATGTGTATGAGATCTATTTGAACACTCCCTTTGTCTATAACTGAACGCAAATTAAATAGATTCTCTTCTAAGTATCTTCTTAGGACCCATATTTGATACTTTTCTGGTGTTTTGATATCCATAAGAGGAACAGTTTTTTGTGATCTAATAAATATATAGCAGATTTCAGGTGAACACTCAGAGAAACTAAATCTTGACGGTGGCAAAGTTACAGAAGTCCTGATGACTCATTTTAAGGCTCAGTTTCTGAATATAATTCTTCAAGATTCTCCTTTTCAAAACTTGATACAAGACCTACAGAGAGCTACAGCTGTACCAGTGTCACGGGCATGTCAGGAACGTGAGCTGGATGCAGACACTGAGTCAGCAACCTGAAGTGATATTTTTTGTGTGGCTGCAGTGTAATAATTTGTTTTCCTCGGAGTGGATCCATGCCAGCATGGCCCACGCTCACGGTGATCAATAGGCATTAGCTTGAGACAAGTGTTTTGTCAAGTAGGTTGCTCAGTGAATGATTGGCAGCTCACTGCTTCACTCAGACATCAACATGAACCCTTCCTACACCCGACAGAGCAAACACACTCCTCAACCTGAATGAACGAGCGTGCCACTCACTGGGCTGTCACTGCTCTATGCTTAGATTTTTCACATTTAAAAAAAAAAACAAAACACTGCAGCTGCACTGGAGCTCTGAAATTATCCATTAGAACATGTTTCTGGATCAGTCTGAGGAGGATAAGAGGTACCAATGTCACCTCTCAGGATCGAACATTGGCTCTGTTCCCGTTTTTCATTTGCTCTTTGTCATTGTGTTCAACAAGGTTTCCTTACAAACCTAAAGTCGTGCCTTATGGTTTTGGTTCTTGACTGGCCACTGCTCTTAAATGGTTAAGATCAAAGGAGGAATTTCCCCACTGAGATTTATAAAGTTTAACTTCACTCTAAAACTATCAGAAATTTCCTTCTGATGTATTCTAGTGTATTGACCTGGAATCCATATCCTATAGCCACAACCTGAAAATGAAATGAGCAGCAGAAAATATGAAATTTAGATTAACTACATACACTCACCGGCCACTTCATTAGGTACACCTTGCTAGTACTGGGTTGGCCCACCTTTTGCCTTCAGAACTGCTTTAATTCTTCGTGGCATAGATTCAACAAGGTGCTGGAAACATTCCTCAGAGATTTTGGTCCATATTGAAATGATAACACCACGCAGTTGATGCTTTGTCGGCTGCACATCCATGATGCGAATCTCCCGTTCCACCACATCCAAAAGGTGCTCTATTGGATTGAGACCTGGTGACTGCAGAGGCCATTTGAGTACAGTGAACTCATTGTCATGTTCAAGAAACCAGTTTGAGATGATTTGAGCTTTGTGACATGTTGTGTTATCCTGCTGGAAGCAGCCATCGGAAGATGGGTACACTGCGGTCATAAAGGGATGGACATGGTCAGCAACATTACTCAGGTAGGCTGTGGCCTTTAAACGATGCTCAGTTGGTAGGGTCAGTTGGTGTGCCCAGAAAATATCCCCCACAGCATTACACCACCACCTCCAGCATGAACCATTGATACAAGGCAGGATGGATCCATGCTTTCATGTTGCCAAATTGTGACCCTGCCATCCGAATGTCGCCGCAGAAATCGAGACTCATCAGACCAGTGAACATTTTTCAAATCTTCTATTGTCTAATTTTGGTGAGCCTGTGTGAATCATAGCCTCAGTTTCCTGTTGTTAGATGAGTGGCACCCAGTGTGGTCTTCTGCTGCTGTAGCCCATCTGCTTCAAGGTTCGACGTGTTGTGTGTTCAGAGATGCTCTTCTGCAAACCTTGGTTGTAACGAGTGGTTATTTGAGTTACTGTTGCCTTCCTATCAGCTCAAAGCAGTCTGTCCATTCTCCTCTGACCTCTGGCATCAACAAGGCATTGTCTTCCAGAGAACTGCTGCTCACTGGGTATTTTATCTTTTCGGACCGTTCTCTGTAAACCTGGAGATGGTTGTGCGGGAAAATCCCAGTGGATCAGCAGTTTCTGAAATACGCAGACCAGCCCATCTGGCACCAACAACCATGCCACGTTCAAAGTCACTTCAATCACCTTTGTTCCCCGTTCTGATGCTCGGTCTGAACCTCAGCAGGTCGTCTTGACCATGTCTACATTCCTAAATGCATTGAGTTGCTGCCTTGTGATTGGCTGATTAGATATTCGCATTAACAAGCAGCTGAACAGGTGTACCTAATAAAGTGGCCAGTGAGTGTATTTGACATGTTGATAGAAGAGGTGTAGCCTACTACTTACTTACACCTTTTTTTAAAGGAGCTACTTGATAGCACTGGAGCTACAATACACAGCCGAAAAGTTGACTGTTACTGTAACCAGTCGCTACCTAAATGTTTTCTACGTCAATTTTTGCTCATAAAAAGCTCAAAGAAAGAAAAAAAGTGGCATAAGAGAATCTAAGAGTGGAACTGCCTAAACACAGCCCAGTTTGAGAGGCAGCGAGTCACATCACTATGTAAATACAGAATTTGCTGCACCTAATTTGGTTTATTCAAATATCTATTTGCTCATTTCTTTGTCACTTTGACATACACTGACAAACATTAGTCTGTTTGCCCAATAAAGGGCTTGGTGTCAAACTGAGAGTGCAACCTGTAGTCTGGCTTTGTATGGCCAGATCCAAACACTGGTTCTGTTGCTCTTAATACCAACACTATTTTTCATTAAAGTTCATCCATCCATCCATTGCAAATGCAGCCGCACCTGAATTGAATTTCTTTTACACCTCTATCGCAGCTTCCACCCCTCCTTGCAACGTCTAATGAGCTACAAACCAATTCACACCTGATTTTACATGTCAAGTTACACAGATGTATAATCACTGAAACATTTACAATCGCTGTGCAGTCACCTGGATTACACAGTAGAACAATGGCTTATGTCTCACTTAGCACGTCAAACTTGTTAAATTATAAAGTAGTTGCATATTCATGTGCAGCTCTCTGTACATTAAAAGTGTCTGAATTGTGAGGTATAATACAGTGAATAGGAATTTGCACAACAAAGAGCCTGGCCTATTGGTAACTTGGGAGGCAGAGGATGTGGCAGTGGACTTTGAGATGTGCAACAGGAGGGGTAATTTAATTATTGAAAATCTTGCGGGCTCCTTCCTCTACTTTCCCCCACGGTGTTCAAGGTTAATTGTCATAGGTTCAGCCTAATCTACCACCGAGGCACAAGGGAGGGGCCAGAGGAGAGATACCACAATTTTATTAAGATGATTGTGCATTCAAGCAATATTTTCCATTAGGCATTGATTCCTCAGTGCAGACTTACCTTCAGGCAGCTTCAAAGAGTAGCTCCAATTTTCTGCACACGTTACTGCTCGTCCCTGCTTCTCACTGGCCAAATGGAAAAACCAAGACTGCACATTCACTGTAGAACCACAAAAGGTAATATGAAATGTCTTCTGAACCGTATCCTAAACTGAGGCTCTTGGCTGTGACATTAACAGAGGTGTTTGGCATTGCAAAGGCGCTGGAGATAGACGCAGGCCATTCGAGACACCAGCATGTTAGCGTGTCTCAGCCGTTTAGAGGATTGCTTGTGTAAAAACCATCTGTATTCAGGGGATCAACACCCACTTTTACACCAGGGCAGAGAGAGAGGAGCAACAGTGACTTCAGCCAACATCTGTCGCTTTCCCTCTATCTTCCATTCACTCATCCGCTAGTCGCTTTCATCCACTTAAAGTAGCGACACAAGACCGGATATGTTAATTGAAGGAACAATTCACTCTTCAGAGTGAATGTGGAGGATAAAAGCATTCGTGAACATAGAACATGAACTGCAACAAAACACGACAATAATTGGCCATTGATATTAAACGCTCAGTAAATAATTTGTTCCTGCTCGTTTGTGGAGTGAGCTCTGTCGCATATGACGAGAAATCCAGGATACAAAACCTGCACATGCAACATGCCATGTAGAAATAAAGGTTTAACAACAGTTATTAAATCAAAAGCTGGAATTCTTTGTTCAGAGTTTCCAGTTAAAGGAGCAAACTAAAATGAAATGATTAGTTGATTAATTGCTTAGTTAATCAGCAAAAAAATAATCTGCAACTAATTTGGTTAACAATATATCAATCAATATCCTGAACGTTTCTCTGTTCCAACTCGTGCTCACATGTTTTTGTATGTTTTTTGGTCTGATCTTTCAGGTTTGGAGAGCTGGTCAGAGAAAACATGACAAAACCGTGATGTCCTGGCAGCAGATAAAGTGATCATGAAAATAATCACTGTTTCTAGCCCTTGTGCAGGTTGTTTTTGTATTAAATTCTACATTTTTGCAACCTTTTTTGGGCTGAAAACATAATAATAAAGCCCTCTTCCATGCGTTCCATAAAAATTACAATCATTTAAATTCATGCAATAATATATCTTCCCAAAATCAAGTATTTGAGAATTTGTGTGCTATTCAGCAATTTCCATAAATGAGTTCTGCACTCAGCAAACTAGGCTCCATGGCCACAAACATAACTTTAAAAAAAAAAAAAAAGAAATTAGCCATCTCTTGGCAACATAGGACATCATTGCTTTGTCCAAAAAAAAAAAAAAAAAAAAAAAAAATGAAGGCCATTTGGTTCCTCATTGTCCCCCTTCATCCTTAAGTGCTTTTCACCTTTGGAAGGCTGTTTCCATGTTTCTCAATTTATGTTATTTTGTCTGTACATGTTGTGCTCATGTAATTTTATTCTCTGTAGGTGGCATCCTTTTTTTTTGTGTTTGGTCAGTCACATGGCTGTTGGTGCTCATGCTAACTGCCCAGTTTATTCCAAACACGCTGCTGCTGCTGCTTCAGGAATGGCAGAAGCATCCTTTTCTGTGCTGAGCAGGAGTTCTCTTTTCTACAAGACGCAGGGTTCTCAGTACTGCAGATATAAAAGCTTTCACCACATGAATGCATGTTGAATCACTACTGTGTGGTTTCCATGGTCAATAGGGAGCAATGGACATCGTTAGGTGTTACTTTATGTTTTTTTTTTTTATGTGTTCTCAGTTGGTAATGAGGCTGTTATAGACCGGCCCAGATGCAGATTGGTTTTGTGGAAAGGTGATGAAGTTATAGATTAACATGCATAAGATGGTTCAAATGATTTTAGCATCTTTATGGGGCTTGTTGCACATCTCCATACTAGATTAATCCTCATACACAATCAGTCTCCTTTCATAAATGAGGGGCCTGGATAATATCTCACACACACACACACACACACACACACACACGCACACAGACCACCCAGAGGAACATTTTTAATTGTAGTCAACTGATAATAAAAAAAAGAAGAAGCTGGAGGTTATAGCCATTGATCTGAACCACCTGCCAGAGAGACAATTAGTCTATTGGTTGGAATAAACAGGCACAACACAGACACACACATAGTGTGGGATTGTTTCGACTGCAACCTTTACCACTGCTGTCAGAACGAGGCCAAAACAAGCAACTTTGTTGTTCAAATATAGCTCAAACAAGCAACTCTTTTTTCCCCACAGACTGAACAGGGGGATGATCAGCACTCCCTATTTTAGTCTGCTATTAATTGACTTGACATTATTTCAGTCTCGTAGTGTTTTCAGGATCAAATAGAAATGCTTGTGTGTGTTTTTTTTTTTTCCAATGGGGTGTGACATACATTATGCATTTTTTTTATGCACACACTGTCTGGATTTATAAATCAAACACAGCGAAACCATTGTACAGTATGCAAATATGCAAAATGGGTTACACGTGTTTTAATTATTAAATGTATATCTTGACACTGACAATGCTGATTTTTGTTTTTAATAAGCGATTTCCTCAAGTATACTGTATAATGAACAGGCAGTGGTTTGTTTGTTATTTATAGGTCATGCTGCACATTTGCATATTTCTATTTTGGATTCATTCCCGTGTCAGAAAGATGTCACCCTGTGTACTTACTGCACTGGAGGAGCACTGACAGCGAGTTGCACACTTTAAAGACGTAAACATGATTTATAAAACCCTGAAGTGTGAGTACTGAAAAGCAGCCCTCTTAAATATTGCACATAGAAAACCAGTCTATCATAGCTCTTTCCATTTTGGAGCGGGCCCTGATTTTAATTACTATACATGGTGAATTAGCTAATGAATAATGAATGGATTCCTCACACTAAGTGCTCTGACTGCAAATTCACTTGCAGTTCTCTCACTCTACAACCCCCTCACACACTGCCAATGTTGCTCTCTGATTCTGTCTCTTTTTAACCCCCTCCCCACCCCCACCCCCCACCCTCTTTTTCCAAGTTGGGTTCACACACACAATTTCTTCCCATCTCTGCTTTTCTCACTCTCACTCAGATTTGATTAGATTTTTCTCCTGTAAGGAATTATTTAGTGATGACAGTGGAGAGGGAAAAGGAGACAGAGAAAGGCTCCGGGATAGAGGGAGACAGATAGTGGCTCTCAGGGGAGTGAGGGAGAAGGAGAAAGGTGCTTCGAGGAAAGAGAGTGAAAAAGCTAGAGGATTAAGGTGTCGCGGAGCTGCAGACATGGGGAGAGGAGCAGGAAAAGACAATGTACTCTGTGTGCTCAGTGCTCAGAACACTGCTCAACTTCCATTGAGTTGAGATCTTAAAAAAAAAAAAAAAAACGTCTACAAATATACATCTATAAATATAGGATAATATATGTAATACTGAATTTTGCAAGCCGAGGGTTGTGCGTTTTATCCTGATATCCAGCGAGGAAGAACATGTAAACTCCAGACAAAAAGGATCTGTGTGGATTATTTACATATTATCACTGTCTGCATCCGTTTCCTCCATGTGCTCCAGTTTTCTCCCAGTCTGCATGTTCTAAGGTGCCAGTGGGTGTAAATGTGTTTGTCTGTCTATATGTGTTAGCACTGTGAAAGACTGGCGACCTGTCCTGGGAGATTTTCACCCAGAGCATGAATGCAACAAGTGCTATAGAAAATGGATGAATGGATTTGCTGACAGAAGCTGTAAATGACACATTTTCAAGTATTTTTAATTTTTTAAAGCCTCCAAACAGCAGACAGACACTTAGCGACCAGCTGGTGAACAGAGTGGAACATGCAGAGTGAGATTTTTTCTTAGGTGCTGTTGGAGACCAAAAACAGAGCCAAAAGAAGAGTGGATAAAGAACATACATTCATAAGGTGTCCAGAAACACAACTCCAAATGAATGCCAAGGTTTACTTCCTGGACTCGCCTGGATGTATAAATCATCAGCAGCTCTTTCCAATAAATCCAGTATATCATATCCCTGTGCTTAATAGGTGATAAGAAGTCAGTGCTGGTTTAACAACTTGTTTCAAACATTTCTCCAAAAAAGTCCAAATTTGGTGATTTTCAGATAAGGGGAAGAATATAAGAGATAAAATGAGTTGAGATAAATCACCCACTTCGACAGATTTACTTAAAGTTCTCAGTGGATTATCTCAAAAATCCACTGCCACTAAACTTAATACAAGGATTTATATTGTAGTAAATAAAATCAGACATTTTGGAGATACATGGTTGTCACAGAACAGCAGTATATTATATTTTCATATCTCTGTCACTCAGGTCAGGATTAGATTAACAAATACATCCATCAAGTTATATACCAATACAGATACAACATTAGCTTTCAGGCTAAATTTCTATCTTTGTAGATGCTGTGTAACTGTCTCTCCTGAAATAAAGGATTATTGATCATCTATTAATCATCTCATTCAATAGAGCATGAAACACATTTAATAAAATATTTGTTTAAACCATCAAGGAAGTGACCTTTGTAGGAATAATCACTTTCCTTTGCAGAACGCATAGCATTAAACAACCTTACACATAATGTTTACATGGTTAGAAACCTGTGGCTGTCCTGTTCTTTTACAATAGTATTAGTTTGAATAGGAAAAAAAAAACCTACAGGGAATTTGCATATCATGCATCATGAAATACTGTATATGACAACTTTGGCTCCTATAGCTTTCGCCAGAAACATTGATTTCTACTTTTCTAAAATCATAAATAACTGACGGTACAAAGTGCACCTTCATGAGCAAATACATGACTTGGGGTCACACATGCAGGAAGGAATAACAAGCAACCACAGCCGCTGGACCGTTCCGCCTCAGGGCAACAAGGATTAAATATAAACAGTGTTAAATGTGTGAAGATAACCCAGGGTGATGTTAACTCGGGATTAAAGCCCAAGGTTAACAGGTTCAGTGTGCTATAACATGATGTGTGGACTGGAGGGCATTGGACTTATGCCGATTAACAACTGTTAAGTGATTCATGAAGGTAAAATTACCAACACCGTGTTGAGAAACAGGCCCAGAGTTATGTATGTTAACTTTATAAAACACAAAAATAGTTGGCCAAAATAAAACCAAAAAAAACTCAGAATTGCATTTTAGAGACTGAGTTGTGGTAAAAGTTGTGAGTGATGTATCTATGATCATTTGCTGTTAGAAAGTGTTAGAAAATAAAAACCACAACAAAAATAAAACAACAAACAAGGACAAACAAGGACAAACCAACGGGGCAACTCATTCTTTGGGGGGTGGATACAAATTTTGGCACAACACTAATCCTAAACAGCTTATTAGCATGCCAGCTGAGACTTCACACTATGAACGAATAATGAAAGAAAAACAAGATGGACTACCTGCTGTGTGCTGTCAACGCTGGCTACACACAATCAATCAGCCATCAGCAGTGAACTAACACAATCCCTTACCTAGCACAACCATAGTGTGCTGAGCAGCTGGGTTGGTGGGTAATAAAACGTAATAACACTTCCTCCAAGACTATCAAAATAAGAGGTAATTATCATCATCGTCTGCGGAAAATACAAAGTTAATAAGGTACACAATGTTTGTGTCGCACCAACACAATAACTCCCAGGCCTTCCAAATGACCTTGCACAAGCGGAACAATAATATGGCTCCTGGTGATGATTTGTGATCCTCTTGGTAGATCTGAGTCTTTATGAGAAACTGTGTGTGCAGTGTACATCCATCTTTTGCAAAAATTGTTGACTGCCACTTGAATAACTGCATTTTCCCTGCTTTGATTTCCGACTGACTTTAAGACGGTCTCCCACCAAGCGTCATGCATTCGCTGCTGAATTATCAAAGAAGATTAACAGAGAGAAAAGAAAAGCGAAGGGAGAAGTGGAGGGGGAAAAAAATTAAAAATCACACCACTGAGAAAATGTCTGCTCTTCAGCTTTCATTTATTGAGTCCAAATATATTTGATGGTGGTTATTTTTAAACAGACCTTAATCCTCTGCTCACCCTTCAACATGAGGTAGATAATTATAGTAATCTGGTCAAAGGGAATTTAATTTCCTAGCTGTAAATCGTTGCAGTGGGATGGACTAGTTGCTTCATGAAAAGAATTTATAGCGTCCTACAGTTTTGACAGTTAGGTAGCAGCATATATGCAACATGGAACGTTCTAATCTAGGATCTAATATAAAGGATCTAATATTGAGATATGAATTACCAATACCCATATCATACAACATGGCACATGGCAGGGACATACTTTAAGAAGAATAGTTGAGATGTGCCTATTGTTCTATACAGAGGACTAGGTGAATAAGTTGCCTTCAAAGTAGGACAACCTAATGGTGCTCTCCTAATATTCACTTCTAATAAAAATCTACCCTTTACCTCCAGAAGCTTTGTGTCTTACGTTGGAAATTTTTCTTTTGAAGATATTCTAAGTAGAAGAGATTTAAGATGGCCCTCCCGTTGTAGCTGTACAGGAAAGAGCTTATATTGTACTCGTCGTTCTTGTCCTGCCCTTGAGCAAATCAGCGATTCCCCACTGACTCTGTGGCAGCTCAAGGGGCGCTCTATGTGAAGATGACCCTACACTCTGACCTCCCTGGAGGGAGCAAAGTGAAAAGAGAATTTCACTGCAGGGATCAATAGAAGTATCACATGGCTATCACTTTATTCAAGTCAGTTAGGCAATTTGAGAACGAAGGGTTTAGCTTGACTTTAATCCTTGGCTGAGATATGCAGGCATCTATTGTATGCATGTGTAATTCTTGTGTGAATATTTGTGTGTGGGTGCTTGTGTGTAGGTCTTGCAGGATTAAATATGATCATGAGGTGAATGTATGCGTGTTCATTACACAGCAAAAGTTGGTAATTATCTTTGGTATAGTCCTGATTCTTACTGTATTAAAAGGACAATATGTCTTTTAGTTTTTAGAATATTAAATAATCTGTTGTCCTTGTGCTCTTTGACACAACATGATGATGAGTTTTTCTCACCACATTTTAGTTTTTCTGTGAAATACTCAATGTTTTTTTTTGTGTGTGCATAAAGGTAATTAGGAGTAAACAGCCCACTTATACTCTCACAGGTGCACACTGTGTGCTCTTTATGGAAACATAACTAGATGATTGGATGCTGCTTGCTTTTTAGACTGTATAGGCATCATGTGATGAAGCCTTTTAACTACACAGGGGCCATGTTTCCTTTCAGCTACCACACATGGGCACTTTCTAAGACTCCAAACACGCTTATGAGAATCCAACTCCTGCGTCAGAACAGTATCACATATTAATTACATATCAATGCTTACAGTCAACAGCACCACATCAGCTAAGATAAGCATCTTATTTAGGTGACACAGTTCACTGTGGCATTTCAAGTCAATCCAAAACCCAGCCAAGCCAACAGATGAACCTGAACAAGATGCTTGCACTGGCTACAGTATATAGACGTTTCTAGAGGCATATGGTAAATATGGCTTCAGGTTGACAGAAAGGTTGATGGCTTAAGCCTATATCTTTTTGGACATGATAGACTTGTTTCGATATATTGATTTCATATGTTTGTGGGTGTATACTACTGTTTTGATTAAAATTTTGTTTTACTAAGAGTAACTATAGCCAGAATATATACAGACAAGTGACAAATTACAGAGAAAACCGGATGACGCTGGATGACACTGCCCCCATCCATAGGGCACAAGGGGTCACCGAATGGTGTCATGAGTATGAAAATGATTATTATACTCTCTAGCCTTCACAGTCACCACATCTCAACCCAACTGAACACCTCTGGGAGATTTTGGACCGGTTGGTGTTAGACAGAGCTCTCCACCACCATCATGAAAACACTAAATTTAGGGACTATCTTTTGGAAGAACCGTGTCCAACCCTCCAGTAGAGTTCAGAGAGTTGAAGAATCAATACCAAGGAGCACTGAAGCTGCCATATTTTGAAGCCTTGAGTTTGCATTTTGGCCTTCGTCATCTCGGTTTTTTTAAACAAGAAGAAACCCCATTTGGATGAGAGGGTGAAGCTGGGGAGGAGCAAGGAGTGGATTCTGACATGAGAACCGAGGACGCTGTGCACGGCCACCTACACCGCCAACCTGGCCGCAGGCCCCTGGGTGCACCGTGAGAAGCCGCTGCTAACAAAGTTGGTTTCCATATTCAAGGTAAATGTTATAGATAAGTGTTAAAGTAATCTTAGTAGCTAATTGCATACATGTCCAAATTTGGCAAATATTACATATACGAGAAGTAACCTTGTAATGTTCTTGTATCTTCCTGTGTGGAGGCTAAATGTGTGGTGTAACCTCCTGTGTTAAAATCATAGACCAAGTGTAAAACATTGTAACATTGTGTTTTAGAATTAGTTCTGCAAATCTGAAGTTACGTTACTTAAGAATAGAATATTGTTAAGTAACGGTAACAAAACGATAACATCATTATAGTCAACTGTTGCCGTTCATTCCAGAGCAGATCAGCTGGTGCGTCAGTGTGTGTTAACATTAAACTTGGTTCAGTGCTTGTAGGCTTGATTTTGCAGGTGCACCTCATGTCATTGTTGATGCATCAAAACCTCTTTTAGAGTGATTCTTTCAAAAACACTAACATTACCGAGAGCAGCTGTTATGTATTTTCAGATAAAATGCAAAATCTATTTTTGCTTTGTTCTCATAGTCTACAATATGATACATTTCTCACTATTACAATGTTTTTTCTATCCAGCCATGATCTGGATAAGTGGGGACAGCTACAACCTCGTCACAGCAAGAATGACCTGCACCACCTCCACCTGTGCGTAGGAAAAACTGCTCCACTCCTAACACACTTGAAGATCATCTTCTCTGGCATCACCCAGAGATGCAGGTGGAAGGCTGGTGGAAATTTGGGTTTGATTGACAAGGCTCGCAGGTTTGTGAACAGTGTTATGGCTTCATATGTTCATTCTTTAAAGTGATAGTTGGGGTTATTTGACGAAGGGTTGTGTGAGGTACTTATCTATAGTCAGTGTATTACCTGCAGTAGCTTCAGATCAGCACGCTGCCAGTCTGGAGAGGCAGCAGGGAGCACTGGCACAGAGCCTGAGTGATGTGCTGCCGTGGATGGGGCTATCCACAAAAACATGTTTTAGCCACTTAAAAAAATGCCCAAATGCCTAATGTGATGAGTGTTATTTTTGTTAATATAGTACTTTGTTAATGTAACACTTGTGGCCATAACATTGTTCAGTCTTATCAGCTATGCTCTTCCATGTTCCCTACACCTAGAACCTCACCTATTCCCACTGTCTTATTCCTTTAAGATATGGAGAGGCTCTGCCCCCATGTTGGACATATAGTCCAACAACGTTTGGACCCCAAATGTAGCTGTAACAAATTGTAAGTAGTTTAAAACATTAGATAGTAGTAGTAGTTTATAGCTCTCAGTCATTAGAGTTAATGTGTGCTGTTCCAAGAACCTCACTTATTTAGAGAGAGGTTGTTACTGGGACACATTTACATTCAAATACTGTGTCAGGTAGCCTTTTTGTCCCTTTCATAGTGACTTCAGAACACCTTCTTCCTTCACGCTGTGAGCCTGCTACATACAAACTGTCTCACACAGGGATTCATGATAAATATAGGCTTTATACTTGTTATTAAAAAATATGTTGCACTACCTCTTTTTATTATGCAAACTTGTTTTGTGACAATGAAGTTCACTTTTACCTTCATCCATAGCTTTTCTTTTTTTATATTTTGTATGTGGTTACGGTTGATTGTAATTTGCACCGAACAGTATTTAATTAATCCATTTATGACATTCTTTTATACACCTTTCCAGTGTAGTAAATTGTTGAAATTAATGTAGTTTTAATCTGTAATAAAGGTGTTTATGAAGCTCTTGCTTTAAGTTTGTTGATGGTTTTATGGAGCATATCCAGTACAAATTTTAACAACAGCAACATGCACAGTATTATAATCATACAAGAGCACACAGATGAAGGATCTAAATATAGATATCAGAGTTTGTGCTGTTCTTACGTGTCTTACTGATCAATTTTAATGACACTAGTTCACCAAAGTGTCTTGTTCACCATGACACATATGGTACATTTGGAAAAACCATGCTCTCAGTACAATTTAATTATGGTAGGTTTTTTTTATTATTATTACATTTTTCAATGACAATAACTAATCAAATTAATGTACATGAGCCCTACTACACTGACAGCTGCTTCCAAGTTGTCAAATCTTCAGTTCACTGTGAAGAGTTTGAAAAGCTAATACATACTTCGGATGTGATAACAGCAGCCCACATAGATGTAGGTGGATTGATTGGCAGGTTGCCGTGTGTTGTACAATCTGTCAAACTGTAGCCACACCCTAAACCATACCCTAAATGGGACCATAATTTACAAAATGAACATCTTCCTGTATCGAAGAAGACTTAAAACTAGCAACTAAAACCATAACCTCATTAGGAAAACATTTAATGAGATAATGAATCAAGTGAGAAGTAGAGACATTTTCCTATAGACTTTACTACAATCTGCAACCAGTGGAGACACCCCCTGATGGTCATTAGAAAAATGCAGGTTTAATGCACTTCCGCAGTGGCATAATTTTTCAGACCTGGAGTCTGTGTCCATTGTTATAAAGTCTATAGGCGACACATAGTGGCCCAACACCTTACTAAGACACTTCATGTTGGTTTTTCCTTTAAATTTCAAGTATATTTTTTAAAGCCAACAGCTTCTAGAAATTTTTACAGTACCTGAAAACTTCACCAACCCAAAGCTGATTAACTTTGCAAAAATGAACCATCACCTTCCTTATTACAAGACAAGCAAAACTTGTGTCACTGTAATGATACATAATAAATACAACCTAAATATTATTTAGGTTCACACATGTCAGAATGAAATTGTGTGACACTGTGTCAACACCAACCTAGATAAGTGTGTGTCAACATGGGGCTACATGCAGGGTCTCAGCATTGCACTTTTTAGATATGTGAGAAATGACTCCCCACATACTGATAGATGTGGGGCACAATCCACAGGAAGGATTTCCAATGAGAATCAGTGGCACGTTGGTGAGCAGCAACCTTAAACAAAAGAACAAAAGGCTGCACCACGTATGGTGCCATCTGTTGTCAGTATCCTGTCACCCCAATGCAAACACAAAAGCTCCAGAGAGAACTGCCTCCAACTCCTCCTATGCAGTCAATTTGCAAACTAGAATGGCTGGAATTCATTGGCAAATAGCTGTGACTGAACAGAGGACACTCCAGTGAACTAATCCCTTCGAGCACTCTGCATTTTGCAGGGAGCGGCAACCTGCCAAGACTGGCCATTGAAGCTGCATTGCTATTGTGCCATTTTTAATACAACACTGTTGTATTTCCCAATACTAACAATGAATAACAGTATTTTGCCCTTTTGGAGGTATTAACATAGAATATCACTACACCAGTGATGTGCTGCAGTGAGGTACAAATCTCATTGGTTCATACAAATTGCAAACTAAAATTTGCAATTTGCATGTTATCATTAAAACACAACTCCCTGGCCCACTTTCCCTGGCTTCTGAACCTGAAAGAAACCACATTCAATGTTATTAACACATTTGCAGAGAGCCAATTTCCTCTGATGAAGCATAACATGTAACAAGAGCATCACTGTAATGTGGAACATTTTTAATTTAATGTTTAATAATTGGTCTTTCAAACAAAATGAGTGTCGTGAGTTCATTCACAAATCAGCTGCATGTGCACCTCCTGCACCAATCACAGAAATCCTCGGCTGAAACTGTGATCCGTTTCTCCACTATAAGAAGGCAGCTTACAGAGTCTGTGCAGCTCATTATTCTGCCACTGCTGCCGGATGTGTGTACTCACCTACCTAAACCTCAGGCTGCCACCTGCTTTCACACACTGCATGTGGAGGGAATGTGTTTCCACAGTTTTTCTGATCAACAAAACCAAAATGTTTTGCAGTGAGAGCATTAGCCCATATCTGTGTAACCAATTACCAAGACTGTCCCCGCTGCCTAAGAGGTGCTAACATAGTTAAATGTGCCATGTTTTCCACTTGGTCCAGTCAGCCTTGACTCTGCCACGATGCCCTTCCACCTACAGTTGGCAGATCCTGTAGATCTCTTTTTAGGAACGCAGTCATGGAAGCAGATTGGTGGGCTACACCAGTGACACGAATACTAAGAGCGCCCTCGCATTCAGTCTGCCTGCCACCCAGGGCATCCTGTCTTAATCCCTTTGCAGAGACCAGACAGAGCCTTGGCAGAGTGCATTTGGACACGGAGGTCCCTGCAGATTATTTAGCCCATGCAATTATCATAATGGAGGCAACATAAGGCAGTATGTGAACAGGAATTTAATTATCACTTGAAAGGTGTCTCTTTACCTTCTCGCTCTCCCTCTCCCCAGTATTGGCAGAAGATAGCAACCTTTGTGTACTTGCCTGAAACAAGGGTACATGAAATAACATACAGGAACTCTAAGTTCTATAATGTGATGCTCTTTACCACCATATCACAATAAGTGATTCATGTGCAAATCCCTGAGAAAAGGTTGCATGTTGGCATTTTACACACTTCTTTACACAGTAGCTTGAAAAGTTTGTCCACTCAATACTTTGCTTTTCTCATTCTCCTCTAAAGTTTGATATATGTGTCATTTCAAAGCCATTCAATAAACAAAAGCAAATGAAACAGCACTATCACTAGCCAAGACTGCAATTATCAGTCTGTAGGACAAAGTGGCTGGATAGCTGATAATAATATGACATTTCTCATTAGAAACAATAGATTGATTAAAAATGTCATCTGCACTGTTTTCAGACATAATACCATCGCATACAGCCTGACAGCAAATTAAAATGTGTCTATAGGTTTTTGTCCTCACAGCGATTGTGTGTCTGACCATAATTCCAGATGGCAGTCTGATTGCTCTCAATTTTGCCTTTATTTTAATTTAATCTCGTTCCATCACAGGCTGGAGAAAATGAGCCTGGTGATCAGAAATCATGATGATTTTCAATAATATGACCGTGCCATCTGGGAGCCCTCCTGCCCCGAGGGGATGGCAGTCACTAAGCTCGGGTCAGAGGGTCAGCTGTAGCACCTCTTTCCTCATCATATCATGATGAAGAGACCTAAATTACCGCCTGTTATCTTTTGTTGGTCGGAGTAGACATAAACCTTTACTTGCCTCACATTCAGCAGAGCTATGGTAACAAGTTTGGTGATAAATTACCAGGAATATTTTCCCTATACATTGAGGCGGGTAGACTCTAGCACCCCGTGAATCTGCACAGGATCAGTGAGTGTGGTAAATGGACTGGTTTTCTATTTATAACTTTGTTTTGCATCGACCCTAATGTTATTTTCTTTAATGTTAACATTAAATGAAATTACTCACTATTGTGTGAAATGAAAGGGGTTGCTTGTAGTGTTGAAATCGTGGTGTAATGTCAGCCAACCCTGTTGTTCCACAAAGCCTTTTAGTCTGTTTTAGCTCATTGTTTAGAATTTTATGGCCTTCACATTTGCTGATTGGTTGAGTTAATGTATCATTCAGCTTGTTTTCATGTTTTTGTGCCCCCTAGTGTGCAAAAATCAATTAATGGAGCTTTAAAATTAAAGGAACCAATGAAGCTTTTACATGAAAGCATTTAGAAAATCCAATTACACTGTTCTATTCAAGAATTGCTTAAGATGTAGTCCATAGAATTAAAACACGTTTTGGCTCTTGCCATCAAGTGTGAGCAACTGTGTAAACACTTTTGGTGAGCCTTGCTAAATCTGGAAGGTCGCTGCAGTATAGGTGAAACCCACTCCACCTCTTCACCCACACCCTTGAAGAATATTATCTCAAAACAGTTGAGCCAAAACAGTTGAGCCAAAACAGTTGAGCCAAAACACTTGAGCGTATGACCTCGCTTACACGTTTCTTTCCCCCCCATTCTGTGTCTTCAGCCAAATCATTGATGCTAAATTGTCTTTCAACAAGACATTGAATATAGAATGTTTCACAGATTGTATCTCATGTGCAATCAGGATGATGTTACCTTGACTCCACTGAAAATGAAATGTTGTAGCTCCACACAGTTGTACTTGCTCATCTTACTTTCATTACCTTGAAAATGAAATATTGTGGCTGCTGTCAGTCGTACTTTGAATGAATCAGATTGAAGCCACAGAAATGATTTGGTTTCATTTTGGTTTCAAAGCTGAAATCATGATTTCTCTATTCCTTTTTGGGCATACTGCAAAGTAATATTAGGAAAGGAAATAAATAAAAACCAAAATGTAGTTTGCATCATTTTTTCTTTTTGTGTGTGATCTAGACTTCAATGTATTGCAGCTGCAATTCTTTTCACCAAGGGGAGGCTGCACTGCCAACACACTGTGTTTAAAACACTCACTAAATGTGACTAGTGCAAAAAGTCCTTTCTTTCAAAGCTCCTCTCCTAAAACAACTGGCCCAACCGAACCAGCTGCAAGAGGCAAATTAAAATATATATTGAGTGTTAACAACTATAGGAACTGACAGATATTATTATACCACAACCTCTGCAAACATGACAATATACCAAGCATTACAGTGCATATGACGGCTGCAGTAAGGTCTGTACTCTAAACAACCTGAACTTCCCCTGGTTACAGGCATAGGCAGAGTTTAAAATGGGCTGCAGCAAGCCATGGATAACATTAAAAAAACATTTGTTAGATAACACCATCCCAAGAGAATGAAAAATGTTCAAGAAAATACACTTCATTTTTGCTGTTCTGAGACTCATCGGGTCAACGAAAGGGCCATCACTTCTGTTCCTGTTAAAAGAATAGAGTTTGGCTGATAAGTCAGCAGCGCCCAACAGTCTCCTAGATTTATTTCCCTAACACCAGCACTCTGAGTATTGAAGCCAAGGTGGGGGAGGGGAATTGCCGTTATTTTTTCAGGTGGAGCAGAGCTGAAGAGCGAAGCACTCTCGGTTTGCACGTCAGATTGAGACAGCAGGAGTGGTGGCCGCTAGTTATGACGGCGCTTAGTGCAAGGCTTATGCATAGAAGCATGCAAACATGCACACACACTGCAGCAAAGAGGTGGAGTTCTTTTTCTTTTTTTCCTTTTTTTTTTCACATGATGTTGGATTTAAAAATCTAGTCATCACTTCGACAATATGGAGCAACACAAACAAATGGTCTCAATGATGAAATCAAAACAACTTAACAAATGAAATGATTATTGTTTAGCTGTTTGCATAAATGAAGGCTAATAACGTGTTAATAGCTAAACAGCACATTAACACTCCAGAAATAAAACTACACACAGGTGCAGGCTTTTGAAGCATTGTACACATTGTATTAAAGGTTATAGAAATGCTGCAGTTTTATGAAGTCTGGAGAGCTGGAACCAGAGAGTGTTTGGCATTCTTGCTTTTAAAAATTGACTGAAACATTAAATCCATTTTGTTTTTATTATTCTTTGTTTTTATTATTATTTTATGATTATCTCTTTTTTTTGTCAAAGAAAATTCCTTAAAGATTGAACCAACAATTGACTTGGTGCTATAAATAGTATTGACTACATGGCGCCAGAAAATCCACTATTGTGTGAGTGATGTTTGCTCAAACTTTACTGTATTTTGCTCAAAAAATACTGTTGCCTGTTGTTGATGGGGGGAGAAGGGAGAAAAGAAATAACTGATCTGGGATCATAAAGATTTACAACTTCAGTGGGAATAAGTAGATGCCACCAATACAGTAGTACCTTATGCTTTAATGTACTATGCTGTGTTGTTTGTTAGGTGGCTTCAGTTCCTATATACAGTACATATGCTAAGCTATTTATTACTACTTGAGATATGACACTGACACAAAAAAAAACTGTTATCCATGTATCTCTTAGGCACATTGTACACAGGCCTTGTAAGACGCAGATGGCCTGTGAGGTTACATCAGCACAAGCAAGGTTAAAACAAGACACACAACAAACGTATGCAAATGCAATGAATCAGAAATGTGTTGAATGAATTAGCGAGATGACATTCAGTTCATCAGACAGCCTTCAGCCACAGGCTGCTTTCTCTGTCATGATGTGAGAGTAGCCAGATTTCATATCACTTCATATTTTACCCACTCACATTTACTAGATCAACTTCAAGTGGTTGTGATAAGTTATTCATAATGAATGTGATACAGCCTTTGTTTTGATTATTTTTCTTACCCCAAATATTACAATAAATAATGTGATGAATGTCAGTGACTTTAGTTATTATGTTTTTTTCCTTTCATATAGGAATATGACAAACTGTTCTCTTTGGGAATGTAAGAAAAAAGGACTGGGAACCATAGCACGCTTTCTGGTGAACATGTTATAAAGTCAGATGTTTACTTTTTTGTGGCTTCGTTGGAGTAATCCTTTAGTACATCAAACAAATCCCCCTTAGAACTCTGAGGGGAAATGCTAAATATGCCTACAAGTTAAGACAAATATCAAAATCAAACTGTAACTGAAAAGCAAGTTGTTCAATATGTAACATTTCATACATGTATTATCTTCCTCAGTTTAACTTGTGTGGAGCAGTTTTAACATATTTCTTCTCATATTTATACCACAGAGAACCTTTTTTTTGTACATAAGGTGTTACTTCATTTCTTGAACAGTAGATACTCAGTTATTTAGGTCTTTGCATTGTAAACAGCCAAGCTTGCTTCCCTAGAGGGTGGGAATGTCCACGCTAACACATTTTGCTAGCTGGAGTAGAATGTGGTTGCTCGCAGTGCACAACAGCGACAGACTATAATCATCCGACATTGCAATTTAAGTGCTCTGATGCTCTCAAATACTCTGCTTTATATTACAGTCTCCTTGCTGTGTGCACCCTGATTGAGACATATGTTACCCTAGCACTTTTCCAACAAACTCATTATAACAAATGAATTTGGCAAATCACAGTGGTGTCAGACATAATGCCAGTAGCTGCTGGTGCAGAAGCAGAAAAGTAAGGGTGGGTGTGTTTTTATGTTACTGGCAGGATTTTAGATGTAAGCAGCTACTGCTTTCAGTGGCTCTCAATACATGTTGAGTGTGGCTAGATGAAATTAATCCACACAGTGTTGCACCAACAAAGGGAAGAGGGATTTTTGAAGTGAACTTTTTTTTTTATACTGCAATATATGTGGCATCACTTTATGTACTGAGTCATTCTATGCTGATAAAATGTATTCAGATAAAATATTTTATGAATAAGGCATGTAGCCAGAGATACAATCACCCTGAGTGGTAGATCAACACAAAATCACTATTTTTCCTTAAGTATTCTAGCGGAAACGCAAGAGGAGGTGTTTTATTGACAGCTGATAATCTCTATCACTGAGTTTGTCATGTCTGACATTTTCTTCTCTTAGGTGGCGGCACAGGGTTGTTGTAATTCCAGCCAGATGAAATGAGCTCCTGCCAGCGGGAGGCCTCATTCCATCTGATTCCCCAGCAGAGGCTTGTCTAGCAGCAGCCTCTCTACAGCACGACTGGCGTGGCAGCCTGGCTGGTGCAAAAAAACCAAGCCACAGTTAGACTCATTTCTAGTGATTAAGTCAGCCATTCATCCTCACAGGAGAACATTTCCACCACAGTTAACAATTTTCACAGTTTAGAAAACACCTGTCACAATACACTCGTTCCTTCTTGCTCATGAGTTGACTGGAAGAGATGATTAACAGATAAGCTGAGTTGGAAGAGCTGGGAAGAGACAAGGAGAACACATAAACCTAAGGATCCAGTAGGGAAGGTTAATGTTTTTTGCACTAGGCAAGAGTGCTTTGCTTTTGGCAACAGCTTGACACAATGCTGTCACATTTTATAATTTTACACCATATGTAATGTTTACTATATGATATGTATTGATTTATGTGTAGGTTACCCTCTTTGTGGACAGATGATAATATACCATGATAGCAACACCAACACTGCTTTGTGGAAGTAGGAGGTGCAGGCTGTACTGCATGTGTATGAATGTCTTGGTCTATTTTGGTCTTGAGCACACTCAGGCATATTCTTAGGCACTTTGACTGAATGGTCTAATCTAATCTAATTTAATCTAATCTAACAGAGTAACAAGTTTCTTGTTAGTCACTTGATTTGGGAGATAACACATTCTGCTATAGTTATGCGAGGACAATATCAGGCTTCTCCACACTCTTGATTCACACTATTTGTCGGGGATTTTGATGTGACAATAAATTGGATTGTAATGGAAAAGTAAACAGCACTGCAGTAGTGCTGTGAATAAAAAAGGCATTAATCATGAATCAATGAAAAATGCTGTTTTAGAAACCACAGGAAATAAATTACATAAAACACATCCAAAGGCAAGAAACAGGCTATAGAATATTTTATCAAAAATGTTGAAATACTGAAAAGCAAGCCTCACTGTTTCTCACTGAATAGCATTTATCAATAACTTTGTTCATATATTTTTGTTTTACATCAAGTTATGAGCCATAGCACATTATAAAGCACTGACACTGATATTTTGTACAAATTCCTCACTGGCACTCAACAGTACTTGTTTGTGACAATGCAGAGCCACATTCACTGAGTGTGATGTTTTGGTGTCAGTGCCATGTCTTGTCCTGAAAAAAAGGGTCCCAGGGACATCAACAGATTGTACTATTTCTTTTAAGATTTTCATGTCTAAGGCTTTCTGTATTAAATAATTGCAGGCTTAGGATTTCAATGAGTAAAGGGCTTACAAGAAATTCACAGGTCCTTCTTGAGTGGGAGACAGTTGCTAAGTTCTCATTTTTCATTTTCGGTCTCCAGTGTAGATATATCAGCCTCTGTGAAGTCTGGAAATCTGGGGCAATCCAGGGTTAGGGAGCTAACAAAAAGCTTGTTATATTCCACAGATGGGCGATGTTGACAATTAATTGAAGCTTTTAATTCATCTTGCTCTTGTTCATTTGTCATTCTATGCACATTGTACTGTATAAATAGATTAGGGCTACAAGTAATGATTATTTTCACCATCAATTAATCTGTTGATTAGCTCCAAGTTACATCTTTAAATAGTTTGTTTCATCTGACCAACAGTACAAATCCCAAAGACATTAATTTTACAATCATATAAAACATACAAAAGCAGCAACTGTTCACATTTGAGATGCTGAAAAAGCAAATGTTCTTGTCAGTTAAATTTCCTGCCAACAAATCAATTCAGCACTAGAAAAGATCTGGTATTAAGCCAATGATAATTATAACATCTACAATGTACCCCCTTCTACTTTATGTGGTTACTAAATATTATTCTTTCTTTTTCTTCTTGTTGCAGAGAACACACACAGCAGATGAACTATGAATGCTGAACACAATGATCTCCTCCCTCCAGCGCCAGACAATGAGAGGTCGTAGGCTGAAGGGGGCGCTGTCCAACCCCCTCTTTGTGCTTCTTTTGGCCCTTCAGATCCTGGTGGTGGCTGGGCTGGTTCGCGCTCAGACCTGTCCTTCTGTCTGCTCATGCAGTAACCAGTTCAGCAAAGTCATATGCACCCGCCGCAGTCTACGGGATGTCCCAGATGGCATTTCCACCAACACTCGCTATCTGAACCTCCAGGACAACCTCATCCAGGTTATTAAGGTGGACAGTTTTAAACATCTGCGCCATCTGGAGATCCTGCAGCTGAGCAAGAACCACATCCGCAGCATTGAAATTGGCGCCTTCAATGGGCTGGCCAGTCTTAACACCTTGGAGCTCTTTGATAATCGGCTCACGACAATCCCCAATGGAGCATTTGAGTACTTGTCCAAGCTGAAGGAATTATGGCTACGTAACAACCCCATCGAAAGTATACCATCTTATGCCTTCAACCGGGTTCCCTCACTTCGAAGGCTAGATCTAGGTGAGCTCAAACGTCTCTCCTATATTTCTGACGGAGCCTTCAAGGACTTGAGCAACCTGCGTTACCTGAACCTGGGAATGTGCAACCTAAAGGAGATACCCAACATCTTACCTTTGGTCAGGCTTGAAGAGCTAGAAATGTCAGGAAACCAGCTCTCTGTTATCAAGCCTAGCTCATTTACAGGTTTGGTGAACCTCCAGAAGCTGTGGATGATGCATGCCCAGATCCAAACTATTGAGAGGAATTCCTTTGATGACCTTCAGTCACTGGTGGAACTCAACCTGGCTCACAACAACCTTACCTTTCTACCACATGACCTCTTCACACCGTTGCATCGCTTAGAGCGGGTCCACCTCCATCACAACCCCTGGAACTGCAACTGTGATATCTTGTGGCTCAGCTGGTGGCTGAAGGAAACAGTGCCTGCCAATACCAGCTGCTGTGCCCGTTGCCATACTCCTACAGTTTTTAAAGGTCGCTACATCGGGGAATTGGATCACAGCTACTTCCAGTGTGATGTTCCTGTCATTGTGGAGCCACCCAGTGACTTGAATGTGACAGAAGGCATGGGTGCAGAGCTTAAATGCCGTACAAGCTCACTGACATCCATCAGCTGGCTTACACCAAATGGCTCCCTGGTGACACATGGGGCTTACAAGGTGCGTTTGTCTGTACTCAATGACGGGACACTGAACTTTACTAGCGTCACAATGCAGGACACTGGAACTTACACCTGTATGGTTAGCAACACAGCAGGCAACATTTCTGCCTCTGCTGTGCTTAATGTCACTTCTGTGGAAAACAGTGGGGTGACCTATTTTACCACAGTCACCGTGGAGACCATTGAGACCCCGGGGGAGGATAGCCAAACGCCACTTCCCCCATTTGGCTGGGTGTCATCCTCAACAACGAAAGGTACTCCTGTTTCAACGAGGACCACAGAGCGGACTTACACCATTCCAGTTCTTGATCTGGATGGAGAGGGAGCCCTCAATGGCCTGGATGAAGTGATGAAAACCACCAAGATTATAATTGGCTGCTTCGTTGCGATCACGCTTATGGCTGCTGTTCTGCTGGTTATTTTCTACAAGATGAGGAAACAGCATAACCAGCAGGATCCTGATGGTCCTGCCTCCTCTATGGAGGTCATTACTGTTGAAGAAGACCTTGCAGGTGTCGCTGCCATGGAGAGACACCTATCGCTGCCCCCTCTGGAGCACTACAACCACTACAACACCTACAAGAGCACTTACCACCACCCTCCTATGCTCAGTACCATACACAGCTCAGCCACACAGGAACCTTTACTGATTCAAGCCTGCTCAAAAGACAATGTACAAGAGACCCAAATCTGATCTTGAATTTGACTTAATATTCAGTATCAGCAGTTTCATACTTGGAGTACAATGGACCAAAACATGAAGATAAAAGAAATCAAAATGACATTGACTCAACAGAGTTGATGTCGATAACGGCGATAAATCAGCATTTGGCAAAGGGACGACATATGATACTTTAACAAGTGTCTTTACAAAAACAAAGATTATTTATTAAAAGTATGTCTAGTGGCTAAATGAAGAAAAAAAAATTTGTGATAGCTTTTTAGCTCATTTTATTTCTCTGTGTAATAATGCACAAGGGAAAGAATGGTTTACTAAAAGTGAATATGGAATGTATCAAATGCTTCTCATGTTAAACCCACTTTAGAAATTGGCCTTATACTAAAATTAATTCAGTGCCATTAATTTAGTACTTTGATTTTACCTAATAATAATATGTCTTGTAGAAGGACGTTGCTTCAGTATTTAGAAGCATTTATTTGCTAGTTGTTAAGTAACCCTTGTCCAATTTGGCAGAGGTTTATGAGACAAAACATAAAATGGGTTTATTTTCATTGCCATCATATTCTAGCTGTCACTCAACACAAAATGAGATCTTTTAATGGCACAACTCTGGATGATATCACAGTGAAGCCAGCATGCCTGAGGAGCAAAGCAGCCAAATGAGTAAATGTGCATTCCCCCTGTGGCTCCCAAACAACAGACATACATCCTTCACTTTAATTAAGATTAAGTTCTTGCTCCCACTCCTCCTCCTACCTTTGCTTTGCACTTCCACCTTTACTAATTATTTCCTTTTTCTCCCCCTCTCTTGTTCCATCTGCGAATTCTCCATCTTCCCTGTCTACCCTCATTTTGCTTTCTCCCCACTCTCCTTTTCTCCATGTCCTCTTGCTTCTTTGATTGTCTCTCTGTCACTTAGCTCAGGCACGTTCCTCACCCCTCGCCATGTCTCATTTGTCTCGCTTTATCCGCCGGCATGTGCTGTACGACGGCAGAATATTGCTTGGGAAAATGAAGGGGAGCATAAGGCTGCGGTCTGTAGCCTTTCTGTTAACCCAGTAATGATCTACGTCCACTCAGTGTCGCGTTACCTTGCCATCACCCCAGGGTCACACGAGCCTGGGCGCTGATAGTCCATCTGTTAGTACAGATAAAGAGGCAAATGAGGCTGTTTTGTAATGTAGTGTGACCCTGTCAGACTAACACAGACGGGGCTAACATAGTCAGTGAAGCAGCTAGGAACCTGCAACAAAATAAGGGGAGATGGGTTATAGCTCATTAATCTGTATCAGCAGTTCATTTGCAGACTAACAGAGGAAAGCTGATAACAAAACAGCATGAGACTTTTCCACTCTCCCTGTGCCCAACATCTAACAGGGGGTAGAGGCCTTTGATATTGAAGCGACCCCTGCTCAGTCTCATTTCTGTCAGAGAAAAACACACACACTTTGATGTTGCATCATTTATAGACCATCAAAACATTGTCTCTCCTGTAGTCTGTTTACGCTTTGCTTTTTCATTTAGTCTTTCAAAGAGCAAGGCTTAAGGAAGGGGAGGAAGGGATAAAAAGTGAAGAACAGTGGGTGGGGTGGGGGATGTGGGAGAGGGGGGTGGGGGTGGGGCAGACACACAACGGTCATGAGGGGTCTTCAAACAGAGATATTGCAGATATGAAGGAAGAGGAGTGAAAAATAGATAAGGAATAAGGAGGCAAAACTAGCCATCAGACTGTTGCCAAGGAAACAGTGACCTTGTGCAGAAAGTAAAAAGAAGTAGGTATGCCTTTCACTTTGGTGTCAGTGCAACAAGCATATTTTAAGCATTTATTTTTTTTTTTAAGCATATTTTCCCCTGGCAATTCCACAAATGCGACTAATTACAGACAAAACCGGCATAATGAAATGTGAATTTACAGATGGGGTGGATGGGATTTGACCCGCACATGATGTCACCTTTGCAGAGCCATGCCCAGTTTCAGTTACGTAAATGAAATAAATCACCGCACAATGTGAAAAACTGAACAATTTAACTGTCCCGCAGTTTGACTTGCCTTATTGATTTTCAGCTCTGTGAAGACAGCTACCACAGCTTATAGTATGAACATAATAAAGCACTGTCACTCACGAAATCATACGCTTCTCATCAGTCATTCTCCAAAATGTATTCTTTAATTTTCTACCATAATGGTGGAATGGTGAACAAAGATGGCGGAAGCAAAATTTACATTAAAAGACTGGGCACCTCTGTTGAGGTAGAGACAGGTGAAACTGAAGCTCATTCTCCATCAGGCTCTCATTCAGGACTATGATTGGCAACAATAACTACAGTCAATGAGTGAACCATTCTTTCCCTTTCCACTGTTTTCTTTTTCAATGCTCAATTCCTTTTCAATGCTTTTGGTGGCTTAATGATTCAATGTTGACGCTGGCTACAGTGAAAAAAAAGGTGAGATTTTTCATATATATATAAATATATATATATATATATATATTTGGAAATGAGGCTTGTGAGTTCTTTAGAATGAATGGGATATCTCTGTATTGGTATTTACTAGAGCAAGGTGGTTTTATGTGAAGAGATATTTGAATGCCCGAATGAAATTAAGACTGACGTGCAGAATGTTGGACTTGAAATACCAGCAGAGTGAGCTTGATTTTTGTGCAAAATCCTAAGCCAAGGTGATCAAAATCTTGTGTGTTATTCTGCCAACTGTCTATGTATGGGGAGGGTTACTGTATGTGGGAATATTCTCTCTCATTTTTGGAGAGAATAATCATCAAATGGTTAAATTTCTACAAAAAAAGAAAAAAAAATATTTTCAAAAACATAATGCAAAAAAAAAACTTCAGATCATAATTTTACATGTGCTTCAATTGTTAAAAAAAGACAAAAAAGCAAAACAAAAAGAAGAAAAAAAACAAACAAGAGACTGTGCTTGTAAGGAGTCCAACTAATTTCTCTGAGGATGATGTTCAATTATTGATACCTGAGATTGTAGTTCATACTGTACATGAATACAAATAAAAATTGCAATTCTTTTTTTTTCCAATAGATTTCATGGAATGTATTATTCACAGACGATGTCACCATTTTTGGCATTTTTGTCCCGTTTGCACACGAACACATGTATAGAAATATTCAAACAAAAAGGATTACTAAGCAGCTCCCAGAATGCTGAAATGAGAAGAATGTGCTGTGAGGAAATGTACTGTAGCTTATTTTATGAGGTCAGAGGAGGGAAGTGGATCTCTCTGAGATGGAAAAGGAAGCCATCTTTTCTTATTATACATTGGGAGTCGGATTCTTTTATCCAATTTCAATCACTCCATCTGTCTGACAGAATCGTTCAATTCATGCGGGCAAATCTGAGAATTTCATAACCAATAGCACAATAGGCTATTCCTGCTCTCTCTGCTGACTCAAAATGATGAACAAAGGATCTTATAGACCCTTGGAGAACATTGTTACAGATATAAAAACACAAGGCTACTCCACCCTCAGTGGCAAAGCTCAAAATGTATTTAATATTGAATCAATTAAGCTGGAAACTATCATGATATTTGTATAAAACATTACAACTATTCAGTAAAGATACTGCTTTTCATTATGGTATCCCCACTAGCCAAACAGCACAACTGCCTTTGGGATTACTTCATTTCATTCACAGAGTGCTTGGTAGCGGCCCGACAAAATGGCATGAAGCAACTGGTGCAGACAGTTATTTGGTATGTACAGTCAGTCTCAAATGCTATTTCAACAAGGAGATCATAAATTTGTTCCCTAAATGATCAATTTATTCAGGAGTTGACACTTTTAGCCTCAATGAAATTATGCCAGATCCTATTCAAAAACTGAACAGTAATCTCATTAATTTCCAGGCAGTTATAGTGTGTACTGTACACTATATGTGGGAAATGGAAGTTTTTTTCACAAGCGCCGAATCAGATATTCATATATTTTCCGTGGGATCAGTGTGGGTTTAGAATTGGATGTGAACGTTATTTCACGTGTCTTTATTTTTCAGTACACTTGACTTAACATCATCTAATAAGGAGGGAAGAAAGGAACAAATAAAAAATCCAGGCTGTGCCTCTGGGTCTGTGAGGCTGTGTGTGGTGCATTCATGTGCAGGTGTGAAGTGCAGGTTATCTGTGACTTGAGAATCAGCTGCTGAACTGCACTGCAGTCACAAACTATACTGAGAAAAACACAAAAAAACAACCAGAAAACAGACAGTATGGTCGTTTGCTTCGAGGATGTTCTGAGTTTTGTGGTTTCTTTTTTTTTTTTTTTTTTCCTCAATAGTCAAGCCTTGGATGTTAGACGATCATACAGCACATAAATGCACAACAACACACAGAGAGTAACGCACACAGCCGCCTGCAGTGGACTTTTTCAACCGGATAAAAGGAAAAAAGGGGCATTCAGACAAAGAGCATACAACAAAACAACAAAAGAGGCTGCATCAGTATTAGCATGACAGTACAGGGAACAGGTAAACAAAACAAAAAAAATCTGAAATATGACAGCGAGTCTACTTATACAAAAACATCACACCCTGACTAACCATCATTCCACTAGCCTTTGTAACTCAAGTTTTTCAGGCTATCTTTAAAAGGTATAACATGTAACTTATTTGCATTAAAATGTCTAAAAATGATATATTTTAACTGAATGAAGGATTTTAGTCAACAGGTCTGTTTGTTTTGGAGGAGGAGGAGAGCAATACAGCTCCAGGTAAAAACCTCCTGAACATCTGGATCTTAAGTTAATCAGAGAAACAAACTGGGGAACTTTAGCAGCAGCTCAGCTCACAGCCCCTCCAACACTTCTTGTGTGCACCAAAATAGCATTGGAGAAATGGTGATTTTTAACGAGCAACTGCTTTATTCTCTGCTTTTACCGGATGTGATCACTGGGTCCGTTTGTTCTGCAGAGGAGGAGCCCTCCGCAGATAATCCAGCTCCTTGGTAAAACTTCCTGAATGACTGACACTGAAAGAATCCTAACCAGGAGTAGACTACAATAACAGCAACAACTCCCACAATCCCACACTACTTCAGGGACTCATAGCCACAGTAAATTACATATTGTGCATTTAATCTGTCTTTATGAAAAAGTGGAAGGTGTTCTATAGATTTACTAATTATATTCTAATATATAATAACATTTGTATCCCAGCACTTATTAGAATTTGAAACCTTCACACTGATATTCACATGTTCCTGTAACGTCATCTGTCCATCTTTTTAGCTGTAATCTCTGCTGTCCGATGAACATCTACGCCATTAGCCCTTCCTGTCCATTCTACTTGAGCTGAGACTAGAGGGAAATGGTTCCACTTGAAAGCTGATAAAAACAGAGACATTAACTCATCAATATTTGGTTATTGAGACAAATGGAGTAAACCATGCAATGCCCTGTTGAACGAGCCTGGATTTTACAACATCAATGTGATTCTGAATGAGATTTTCCTTCTTTGAAGTTCTGCTTTCACGTTGGCTCTATTTTCCTTGAGGCAGGATTGTACATCTCTAAACAATTAGTCAGTAATTTTCTATGCCACCTGAGGGGACACTTTCACACATGTATACGAGCCATCAGCAGCACCACCGGCTGTTGCAAAGCAGTGGTCTCATTGAAAGGGAGCCTGCCTTTCCTGCTGCAGAGTCGGTGTGAAGGCTGCCTTATGTTGTGTGCACACTGTAACAAATTAACCGACTAAGACTGAAGGTCATTAATATCTGTTAGGAAGGAGGGAGCAACATTTAAACAGAAAATTTCTAATTTCTTTAAATGAAAGAAAGCAATTAGAAAGATTTTTTTTGCAGCAAGAACCTACTACCGGTTAATACTGATGGAGCATTTTCATCATGACAAAAGCCAGTTTAAACTTCCTAATAATTTGCAGCAGCGTTAGTAATAAGCTTCACTGCATTCTTCAGGAGCATGTTGTGTAAGGTGATGTGTCATAAGGCCATTGCTAAACAGGTAGTACGACAAATCGAGTGCTGCATTATTGCAGGCATGTTGCTCCATGATTTAAATAAAGACTATTAAATACAAACAATCTGAAGGCTTATCAAACCTTAAAATATCACACAGCACCTTATACTCCTCTGAGGCTGAACTGTACAACACTAGAAAGTGAATCATGGAGAGGTATTCTAACTGGTGCTCTGTGTGCTTGCACATGCAGTACCTTGTCAGGCTGTCAGTGTGAAACCCCTTAAAGCAGCAAACACAGGTACGTTGCTTGAACATTGCACTAAAGGTGCCATGAGGAAGAGGGGAGAATTCATTATTCTGTAGTCAAGAGGGGTCCACAACAGCCAAAATATGTAACATCATATTTACTCTAAAATAAAACTGTACTCTCGGGGTTTAAAACAGATGTGTCACAGAAACCAGGTACTCTGACTTTCAGGTTACAAGTGCAAACGTCCCCTTTAAGAAAAGCTCTGTTCAGGGAGTCTAGCTCTAAGAAGACAGCCAGGTTAAACGGACCACCAGCAAGCTGTGAAACAGATGGTTTCCCACTTGACTGCTGTTGTCTATAATCAAGCATCTAATAACACCTGTTTCACATATGAAAGGTAGACAGAGAGAAAGAGGGCGAGGCTGCCGACCAGTAGCAGGCACAGACTGAAAGCTGAGGCTAAACATGCGAGTACATCATCTTGTTGTACTCGGACTTGGAGGCCTGGTGCTTGTTGTAGCCCTTCTTTCTTTTCACAATGACTTATACAATAAAGTAGAAATGTTAAACAAATATAGTTTTTGAAAGAAGTACTATGGAATTGGAGGAAAGGAGTCGCCCAGTAGGATGTTTTTTTTTTTAAGTATGCTTTAAAATGCTCAGTTTTTGGGCATATGCATCCCATTTTATGAGAGGAAATGCAATATACTGACCTTTTACTGTGATTAATATGTAATCTAATAAAAAAGAGATATATAAGAAAATGCAATAAGAAGTTGATCAACTTTGCTGCCAAAGTGGAATCTTTGTTTAGTGAAATAGCTTCTAGCATGAGAAATGCAGTGTGTTTGAATAAGATAAGACCCAGCTTCATCAGTATTAGTTTGAATAACTGCCTTACTCACAAAATATCTACTGTTTGTATTCTGAACTGAAGTTGCCACCATTCTATCAGAAAGAGTCATTGTGAAACAGATGTAGGCCAAGGCTAGAATTGTGTTTCACGGCGCTGATAGTTGCCTCTCAATTTAATTTGGCATCTCCGTCAATTCTGGCAGCTTTTATGCCCAAAGTAACGACAGACGTTTGTCTGCACAGACGGGATAAGAGAAGGAGCCAAGTGTCTCATGATTTTATGAAGAAGAGGAATACATTCACATGGCCTTAATGCTCATTCTGTGTGTGTGTGTGTGTGTGTGTAAGGTATCAGATGCTTTTTTTTTTTTTTTTTTTTTTTTTTTTTAAATTTGGTCTGATTAATATGCTGGTTAATGGATAATTTATTACAATATCAGACAGAAGCAAACAGCTGGAAAACCTGATTAAAAAGGTATCAGCGTTCGAACTTGAAAGGCTTCTGTCACAGCAGAGAGTCTGAGATGTACAGTTGTTATGCAACATTAATAGTTTTGTTGTATTACAGCTGAATATGAGCTGGGTGTTATCACACATACTGCTGAGTGATGGAGTAAAAACCACAGAGATCCCAATATTGCACCATAAAATATGTGGCCTATAAGGGCAGATCACCAGTGTTATGACAGTTGCCACACTGTATTTATGAAGCTATAGAAATGGCTGCATGTTGTCTTGACAGCACCCAAACAAGTGCTAAGTCCCACATTCTCCGAGACAACCAGCGCGGAGACAAATGATCCAAAAGTGTTTTTGTGCAAACTAGCAACGGCAGCAGAGGCACGTCATTGCTGCCTAAAAGTGATACTCGCTCAACATGCTTGTTCGACTCATGTGGGCTGAAAATCTACAATATGTGTTGCAGCTCCAGAAATGGCTCTTCTTGAGAGAGAGAGAGAGAGAGCGAGAGAGAGAGCTAGAGAGAGAGAGAGAGCACTTAAAAACAAGATGCTGATGTCAGGCTATGTTGCCCTTTGGGGTTGAAGAAGACATCTGCTTGTGGTTGTTACTACCAGAACCACTAGCAGGCAAAATCTGACAAGCCGAGCATCATCTGATGATAAAAAAAGAAAAAAAAAAGAAAAAAAAAATCCTTATTTATTTAGGACTTTCTAAGTGATAGGCACAAAGTGAATTCCAAAGGAAGGGAAGGAAATATGACAACTTTTACAGACTTTTATTTCAATATTTCAGAACAGAGATATTCTTCTACCTTTGTTGTTGTTGTCTCCACATCCATCATATATCTTGTTGCTTTTCTAATATTACAGTAGTAAAGTTTATTCTACATTTAACTTCAAGGTTTCATGTTTTTTTTTTTTTGTTTGTTTTTAAATTGCGAGGAAGCGAGTTACACAAGACAAGAGTGACACATTCAGTGGAGGACAAACTGTGACAGGACCTCTTGTGTTCTGCAGACGAGTCAGACTGTCAAGTGGCAGATTAAACATAACACATAGCACATAACACATAACAAGTGGCCTTTATATTTAATACTTCAATAAGCCTCATTGTGCTGGTGCTGCAGGTCTGGCAAAGCTACAAGCAGCGCTGGCACAGTCATAAAAGTGCTACTTTGACGTATAGGAAAAGCTGCAGAGGAAGAGAGCTCTATGAGCAGATATAACAGTTGTGTATGTAGGTGGAGTGCTGAAATGGTCTGTGGATTGACCACCAGCCAAAAAAACATCAAACTATTCTCCTAGCCCAAGCTTCTTAACTGTGAACTAGCAGCTTTTCTCTGTTTCGCATCAATGTTAACTTAATATTTTGGAGTTTTGGACTGTGGGTGAGGCCATCACTTTGGGCCTGGATGAACTGTGATGAGCATTTATGACTTTACTGAATGGATGATTAATTGACAGATTAATCAATGATAAGAGTGATTATTGTTTGCAGCCTTAGGCGTGTATTTGGGCAAATGCTTGGGACTGTATGTTTGTGGTTTTAAGAGTCTGACACAGCCGGTAGAGGAGTGTGACAGCTGCCACTGTGGTAGCTGCTGTGAGCTCAGATGCACCAAAAGTGTCTTATGCTAAACAGGTGGTTACCTGTGTTGGCACAAACGCCTGACAGTGGCAGCAATGTTCTCTGCCCATTTCCTTTGCTATGATGAGCTGGCAAACAACTACCCGACTGTTCAGCCGTTCAAATGACAGACTGCTTCTTCTCGCTGGCAACTCTAATGTACGAGTGCTAATCTAGCAGTAAACACCCACCGCATCCTCCCGGGTGTTTATGTTACTATGGCAGCAAAGCTAAGATGAATTATCGATCAGCATTTCTGCTCTTAGATACTTGATAAATGCCAGACAATTGGTCCAGTAAACTGTATACCAATAGGTCATTTGCAGGGTTAGCAAAAGAATGATAGAAGCACCGACTCACAATCCTTCCTCAGCACAGATGAAATCTGCAGTAGCTTCAGTGTTTAAAGCAGGAGTCCAGTTGTTGAAGTTACTGTTCAATATTATTCATAATATGTGTGGCCCAAGTAGGAATTTTCTTGAAAGATTCACTAGAAACAACACGACATTGAGTAAGACCCAACAAATTTCCATATAAAAAGCAGCGAGATCAAAATAATAAAAATAGCTACCAAAAAAGAAAAAAACTAACACAAAAGGAAAATGATACAAATAATAATAATATTATTATTTCTAATAATATTCTCTAAAGCACATCTGGAAAAATGTGAGGGCTGATTCTAAAGATGTTTTTTTTTCCAAGCTCCTCTGGCAGGACATTCCAGTCATTTGGCCCTGAAGGCAAAACCTGAATCACCTATACTGTACATGGACATGTATCAGGAAAGCAGATCTCAGCACGCATTCTGCCTTGTTGAGACTTGAAAATAATCTGTAAAAATCTCAAAAATCAATTCAAAACCTGATAGGAGCCAGCTAACGTTCAGACACAGAATGGTGGTAATGTGGTGTGTATGTGTGTGTGTTGCCCAATCTACAGCTATGCAGGTGGGATGGAGAACAGGGGATAACAGAAGTCAAGACAAGATGATATAAAGCCACAGTGAATGTCAAATATTGCAAAGATAAAAAAATTATTTTCAGAGTGTTCCTGCGTTGTTAGGAAACAGGGCTGAATCATCTTTTTAGCAGGTTTATCTAGCGTCACATAAAAAACTTAAATGACTGATGTCAAACTTAAACACAAGCTGAGTACTGAGTGAAGGGAATGTAGACAACTGAATTTGAACGTGTATTTTTGTGGATATATAGTGGGCCTGGCATCAGTATATATATCAAATATATACCAAGCACCTCACTGGATTCACACCACATTTCCCAGTGAAAGCAGTGTAACGGATTCCTGTTAAGGTTTTTCACATTACAGTTAATAAACTGGTGCAAATGTTCATGCCTGCACTACACACTGAAATTCAATTCATTCAGTTAAACTACTCTATGATGAAGCTTATATCTAATAGCCTACTCACCATCTATTGAATATCGTTTTTATGTAAAAATTAATATTCTAATGCAGCCATGAGCTGTTCCCTAGCAACAGCTGCTGTAAGTGGAAGAAGACAAGATGAGTGGCGCGAGGATAAACGTCGGACAGACTTTGTAAGAATCAGTGGAGGGATATATAGAATATCAAGTGCAGAGTTTTTATCATGGATAAAAAATAAAACTAAGTTAAAAACACAAAGGAAATGATTATGTTTCATTTTAAAACACTTTGAGGAAAATTCCAAAGTATTTGAAAGAATGAAAAACTACAAAACTACAATAAATAACATAAAAAACAAAATTACATGAAAAATGAAAATGGGCCATTTTGACCTCCTTTACAAATAATCTGGGTAGTGAGATAAAAACCTACAATATAAGCAATAGATAGGGCACTACAGGGATTTCTGTGGAGGAATAAAATACAATGGTTTTCTTGATTAAATGTTCATATGAAAATATATGGGTGTTGAATCACTCCCACCTGTATGCCTTAAAGCAAAGAGAGTGCCATTTTCTTGCACTTCTAGTTTTGATAGAGATTTCTGAGATTCTTAAAGGAGATAGCTGTTAAGTTCTCTTTGCTGCCAAACATGTTTTTTTTTTTGTTTTTTTTTTGCCAGAGCGGGTGGTGGTGAGCTTCAGCCATTGTTGCATTTATAAGACAAGAGGTTATAATACGCCCTCTGAGTAAAGGTGAGTAAAGGAATGAAGTTTGATGCTGAACTCGCACTGTTTCTTCTCAGTAAATAGCTATCAATGCTAACACTTGAACACATGAAGAGTCTAACGCAAGTAATTAATCATTTATTAATCCTTTATATTAAGCAATTACTAAATTAATTCCACTGTAATTTAGAGCAAATAATTACTAACTGGTTGGTTTTCAGAATAAATACCACACTTACTGTACAAAAACTCTGCTAATGTAAGGTGTCTCTCTCTGACAGCTCCAGGCTTTTAAAATGTTTTGACGCTATCTATGTGAATGCAGTGGAGCTCTTATCAAGGAGGAAATGTATGCATATGGGTAGAGGGTTTGTAGTGATATGACTTATTTTCTTACATGCACCACCCCAGTCTTCATGTATCTATGGAAAACATGCTGTAAAAATGTGCTGGCATTGTAAATAAAATGGAGCATGCCACTCAGGATATACTGTACACTACTACTGTAAATCCATATGTACTGATACCAAAATAATCCCTTCAAAGCCAGAGAGAGAGAAGGAGAGTGAGTGCACAGGAGAGTGAGAGTGAGAGAAGAGGAAAGTGGGATCAGAACTCAGTGTTCACCTCCAGAACTTGGAGTAAGCGCTTTTCTTGTGTGAGAGTCTGGAGTCAAGCCAAGCTCTAACCAAAGACCTCATCACCTCTTGAAAGGATTACATGCCTTGACATTTTGACATTTGTATACACAGAAATTACATCTCCCTTTCTTTCTTAGTGGTTTTGTTTCCTGCCAAGTGCACATGCAAAGCTGAGATTCAGTGATCAACTTCAGTACAACTGTACTGTAATTCACTAAATTTGTTACAAAACATATTTGAATGCAACTGGAGAGAGTAAATGGTTTGTGTATTAGAATTTTTATGGGGTTGGTCTGTTTTCCTGTGAGATTTTTATAACTTGTGCAAATGCATCCAAATATGCCCTTAACACTGCAAAGTTAATGCAGTAGAGATATTTTAATATTATGTATTGTGTGCAGATTCCATGGCTGTTTTGCCTATTCAGGTAAAAGAGCTTACTGTGTGCATGAATTAAACTGTTGCATTGTGACACACGCACAAACACGCACACACTCAACCAGCAACTAATTTCTGTAATATTCTATTACTTACTGGGTCACTGGGGAAAAATACGTGCTATACATGAAGCCAAATCACATTAGTGCAGACATAATGAAAGATGAAGACATTAATACCCAGATATGATCATGATGTAGCACTGAGGGAAAGTAACCAGGTAAGTGGCCTGGTAGAGATGAGCTCTTGTGTGAGCGCAAAATAACTCAGAGACTCCCAGTTCAGTTCTGGCACTTCTTGTTGAGTCATGAGAAGTAAGTGCATCTATGCTGGATGGGGAGGAAGTATAATTGAAAGATGTGTCTTGTTCATCTCTGCTGGTCCACACACACTGGTGCATTGTAATTAATGGGACCTGTGTGTGTGAGTGTGAGTGTGTGTGTGTGTTCCTTGTTACCTTTTTGATAGATAGAGTGGCAGCCATGATGGATGTTTGGTAGTTCAACCATTAAACAGCTGAGACGTGGTCCATGTGGTCCGTGTTCCTGTGTGCTCCTATGATTACAGATGGGATGACACACATCAGGCAAGAATCAATTATTTGAGTCAGTCACTTTTCTGGGCTCAGTTGATTTCAGATCAGGATTAAAAGGTTTTAACAAGAGCACACAAAATGAAAACACTGATTAAAATTAAAGCTACTGTGTATTGTTTGAGAACACTGGACAATCTAAATGGACAAGCATGACGGAGGATATAAGCTTCTAACATGTGTTGAAGGACAAAAAAAATGACACAAAAAAAAACTAAATGATTTTCTGAAACTGTATGATTTGAGTCCCACGGAACTGCCACTGATCTTTGTGAAAACCAATTTTCATCATCTGCGGGATGTGTACCAGAGCCTGTGATCTGGCCAGTGAGAAACCAATATGGGTAATATACAGAGTTCTGCAGGTACACAGTGAGAATCTAATTTATATATAATTCCTCTGTGGTTGGAAAGGTTAGTTGGCCAAGCTCCTATCCATATCTGTATCAGCACAGACACAAAGGGTAGAGACATAGTTATCTCCTGAGGTTTTTCTCCGTAAGTGCTTGGTAAATTTTCCTCGTTTTCCTAAAAAAGATGGCGGAATTCAGGGGATTGAAAGGCATCGTTGATAAGACAATTATCTTGACTGTTCACATTGTGTACACATGAAGGGGCACATAGTTACTTTGCTTTGGGGACGGCAACCACATAATACTGGACAAGACTTTCCCCACTTTCACTGAGTTTTAGGACTGAACTACTAGAGGAGACAGAACCATGGACCTACTAAATGCCAATGCCAACCACTACCTGGTCCACCTTCAGCCTAAGTACAGACCACTGGTCATTCATCAATCTGCCCCCATCAAGACTGTGAGGTGGTGGTCTGATGAGACATACGCTACTATGCATGACTGCTTTCAGTCTGAGTGAGAGACTGAAAGCAGTGAGTCACTGAGTGAGATGTTTTTCCTTATGCCATAGATGGACTGAGTACAGACTGAGTGAGTGAGTACATCAACGTCTGTGTGGACTTTCCCAACAACAAGACCAAGGTCACCAAAGACATCAATAGATTCAACACGCAACCTGACAATGACCACTTTGATCAACTGCCACTCAGCAACAACGACCCACAAGAAGTTAAATGCCAGAAACTCTAGCCAACACTAGCCAACTAGAACTGAAGAAGCCTTTCAGATGAAAGATAAAATGTCTTCAAGAAACTCAAGCAAGTCCAACTGCCTGAGGCTTTAAGAGATACCATGACCTGGATGACAGAGAATCTTAACAGACATGACACCATCAACCCACCGACCATCTTTGCTGACCGGGTGAGAAGTTGCTGAATAGAACTTACTCAGCAAAGGCTGCTGGTCCTGATGGCATCAGCCGATGGGTGCTCAAGGTCTGTACCACCCCACGATCTGTCATAGTTCATGTATTCCTTCCATCCATTGGTCAACCTTCACTGGACCCCCTACAGTTTGTCTATCAACCGGATGTCGAAGAGGACAATGTCATTATATACCTGCTCAACTGTATCTAAAGGTCAGGGGGTGCTGCTAGAATCATGCTCTTTGAGTCATCCAGCACCTTACCGGACTTCCTCAATATATGCTGCGCATGTTTTATGAGTCTGTCGTGACCAATGCCACTTTCTACTCTGTGGTCTCCTGGGGCAGTAGTCTGAGGGTGGCAGACACCAACAGACTCAACAAACTGATTCAGAAGGTTGGCTTAGTCCTGGGGTGGATCTGGACCCTCTGCATGTAGTCGCAGAGAGGAGGATGTTGTCAAAACTCCTCTTCATCACGGACGTCTCTCAGCTTCTACACAGTGCTCTGGTTAGCCAGAAGAGCACGTTCAGCCAGAGACTCAGAATGACTAAGTGCTCCACAGTACGCCACAGGAGGTCCTTCCTCCCTGTGGTAATCCAGTTATACAATTTATCCCTGTTCTGCTCGGTATGCTACTGTTAATTTACTGTTGACCCACATACACTTTTCATTGTGTTTACCTGCACATTACGGTGAATTTACTGTTAAATTACAGTCCTTCCCATTTTTACACTTTTGTCCATACTGTGATTCTACTTTGCACACTTTTTTTACTTCTTGCACATTGCATTTGTACATTTTTCTAATTACTTACTGTGTATGCATGTATTGTTACGATTTCTATTGTAGTTTTTATATTAGTTTAGTAGCATTTTTATTCATAAATTATGTTGAGCAGTTGTAACAAAGCAATTTCCCTGTGGGGAAATGATATGATATGATGGGTATATGATAGGTAAAACAACCTGACACGTTTTTACTGCTGATGGGTTTACAAGTGAGATGATAAACTGCAGACAATAACTATTATGTTCTGCATTTTACATTTTCAATTGCTGACAGCATGACTTGTTAAAAGGTTGGTAATCGTGCACTTCTTTCATATCTTATATTGTCTGTTTGGTGTTGTGTTATAATATCTATCAAAAAGTAATCATGTTTGCAGCTATGGCAATTCTTAGTTTTATTTTTTACTGTATATGACCAGCACTTAGTTTCTCAGCATAACTGAATTTTCTCTTTGTCTCTCATGCCTATGCGTACGTGAAAGTTACAGACTAGAAGTGCAGAATATGAAAGATTTCTCCACAGAATTAATTACACATCATTTTGCAGTTTCCATAAAGCTCATACGCAAATAATACTGCCAGTTTTAACCAGTTAACAAGCACTTCACTTGACTCGTTGCTGAATTTGCAGCCTGCTTTGTGGCAGGTGCACCATCTGTGGCACTGCCACGAGTGGCCATAAAGGCATTCATCATTCTTCATCACCTACAGTCTCTTATGTTAAAAGTCCCCTCATTTTCACTTGGAAGAGCCACAACTAATAGTGTATGCCTAAAGCAAGAACATAATTAACACCTGAAGAGGGATGTGACAATGATCAACATACCTTGTGAGATAAAGGCTTAAAATAACAAACATTCCAAGCTTGGTTTTATGCAGAACAGAACATATGCAAACTGTGGCAATACAGCAATTAAAACACAAGAACATTTAAGTATTAGATTCAAGGTGCTGGCTTTGTATAGTACAGGCATCCTGTTTTATAAGAGCCAGGGCTACTCAAGTGGCAACACCTGCATGTGACTGACAAGTACACTTGAAATGCTTGTGCAGACACTACTCGAGCTGATCATTATTATTCTGTCATGCAGACATTTGAAGGGTAAAGAAAAAGATAAAAGCTTCCCCGATGAAGAATTTCAGAATAAAGAGACAGTTTCTAATAGATAGATAGATAATAGTAATAGATTTGCCATTTTATTTTTCTGTGGTTTTTCTCCAAGTCTTTCTTTGCTTTACTGTGATAAAGCAACAATTTTCCTTGTTTTGCCATATAAGACAAGGCAAGTGTACAGTGCAACACTTGCCTTCCAACACTTTGGTGGTGTACTGGATGTTACAGTAGAGGTAATCATAACACAAGACACTGATGCCCTACTGAAAATGTGACCTGCTCTCCAGTTTGATAATTGTAGCTGTCAATTCTTTTTATGTAGATTCAAAATCAAACAAAATAAAATAAACACTGAAATACACCTATCTTCCTACTTTACAGCAGATCTACTGTATTGTAATTAAGAAACATAATATCTAGAATAACAGTGCATCCATCACACCACAGCTTTATCGCCCTCATTTAATTGCCTGTTTTTGCACCCAGAATATAATCAAGTCTTAAATCAGAATTTTATCATTTAATAAAATTCATCCCCTCTATTCCTTCCTCCGGTGGTTTAACCATCACATCCATAAGCAGAGATATCCTGCAGTGGATATCCTGTGCGATCCTCCTACATAAGCAGAGGTCCACCCCTCTTCAGGGATATTACAGAGGTGTAATTCTACACACACACACACAATAATACAATCAATCACCACCTCCTTCATAACTGCCCGGTTCCCCCACTGCTTCTACCAAATCCGAGAGCAAACTGCAGTGTATCATAATGTGAGAAGTGTGACTTCTCCCTCCACTGAAAATATACAATACTTCTGAACATGTGGAGGAGATCTTCACTGATCTCTTCAACTTGTTCAGGAAACTTCAAGCAAGAAAACAAAGAAAGAATGATTATATTTTCAAATGCATGACCACTACTACATTATAATTTTAGTAATGTTTTGCAGCCTATTTCAATCAACAAAAAACATAAGGACAACAAAAAAAGTAGAATTAAAAAAAATTTAAAGTATCCATAAAAATATTTGGGTTTTTTGTGTCTGTTATGAGTGTAAAAGTCTACATTTGCATCATTCGCCATCTGCAAATGATGCAAATGCAGATGGAACATAGATTTTTATAGTTGTTGCTTTGCTCTGTTTTTTATTCACTGAGCAGATACACAGGCTGTGGATGTTGACATTTACGTAGGAGGATGGGAACATTGTGTGGATGAGAAAAGTTTGTGGGAATGATTAACAAGCTGTTTGGTCGGAAAAAAAACACCCCATGTTTACACAAGGATAAGTAAGAAATGGGGAGAATTTTGAAGCAGATTGTTCATTAAAGATGCAAAAGTGTGCAGTGTGCCTAATGTATGTTTAATGGGCACCTTGAAAAGGTTGTGGATGAAAAACAATCCTTAGTGATTAGAAGTGAACAGTTTCCTCCCAAGTGGCTAGACTCCAACTGGAGGTGAAAACTAAACTGAGGGAGAACCGCACAAATGTCGCTCTAAACTGAAACTCCCTGTAATGCTCAAATCTTCAAGGTAAACTCAGGAGAGATGTTATCTCTGTGAAAGTTAGAACTAAAGTATCTGCAATAATTTTTCTGTGATTCAGCAAGTTTGAACCAGGGTGAACAGATGACCATGCTCTGCACAGAGTGGCCTCCTGACTTTGAAGAAGCCTCAGAAGGGTTTTTGATTTTTTTATTTTTATCATTTTTTTTTTTTTTTTTTTTTTTTTTAGGGGTCCTGTATTTTTTAAACTCTGCTTTCATGTGGCCCACAAGGTTGTGCACAAACTGGGAGGAAGAGAAACAAGACTTAACCTAGCATATGACTGGACTGGATGTGTATGGATGATAAAAATAAGTCAGCAGAAGCAGGGGTATTTAGACCAGAGGAGGATGAACTCCTGGTGCCTGTCACATCATGTGCATGCCAGTTAAGCATAACGTAAATTTTTACCGCTTGAATTTAATAAATTTAACAATATAATCAGGCTATTTTCAACACTTTATTGGCACAGCAGTGGCATGAAATGTGGGCTTGGGGCTATAGCTCTTGTTACGTGCAATCACCCAGCCACACTGGCTTCCCGGAAGCAGAGCCGTGCTTCCAATTCACTGAGCCTCGCCTCCATTGTGGCAAATTAAGTACATGTATTACTTACCATTATTACTAAAATGAGGCAGCAGAATAACTAAACACATTGAGCAAGAGAGGGCAGGAGAGTGGGAAAGAGAGAAAGAGAGAAGCCATCGGTACCTAATGAGCTAAAGAAACTAGCAGATCTGAATAGCATGTAAACAACAGAAATACCAGCAGCCGGAAATGAAGCTTTACACTTACTGCAGCACGTTCTATCCATTCAAACGCTAGAGGGAATTGCTGAGTTTGTATTAGCAAGTAATGCAGTAACTTCAACAGGGAAAAAAGGGAGCAGATCAAAATGCAGCATCTTAACCAAAATAATGGAGTAACCAATTATGCGCATTAAACTGAAGGAATTAGAAATAAAGACCTGCCTCTAATACAAACCTGTTACCTTCTGTTGTTGCGGTAAATAAAGCCCCCTGTCACCATTTGAGGAAATAAGAAACTGTCCGGGTCAAATCGTTTTGAAAGCGCAACGGCCAATGAGAAAACACCAACACTCAGCCAACCAATGGTATAACTTCATCGCTCACTCAACTGTCACTCACTCAGTCATGGACATTTGTGGATGTAGCGCTGGCTCATGGGCGGTCTATACAAAAAAAAAAAATCCTGGGTGCAAATTCAACATTGTTCTCTGTCATTTTATCTTGACATAGCTACATAAAGTTTTAGAAAACTGTTCTGTTGGAGCGATCCTCAATCATCAAAAGTATAATTTGATAAAAGCTGAAAACATTTGCTTGACTGAAGGTATAAATGTGACTTTGCACCAAACACATTAAACCATATACATACTATTAGATGTGTTTGATTCTACAGTTGTAATAAATCATGTTTCTCTTTTTAGAACAAGGAAACCAGTTGTTCTTTATGTCTGCACCTGACCATGGAGACATCTCATGTATATCACTGTCAGTCATCAGTATTTGCTACAAGAAAAGGTAGGCTGGTCCTCAGAGGGAACAAGAAGGCACACAGTGTGCTGTCATTTTTAGTCGTTAATTTCTCTAAGTGAAGAAGCTTGGTTGCAAGGCTCTTCTTAACTTTAAAGAGTAAGGCCAGAGATATTTTTAGTTTTCTTATCAACAAAGGAACGAAAAAGACTAAAACCAACTATGTGTTATTCCATCTCTCAACATTTACTGACTGTGTGGAGCATAGCCTTTGCTTTATTTCGAAAAAAATTAACTAATTTCCTTTAATAGCTGGGCACTGTAGCTTTCAGCAAATGTTACTCAAATTAGAGTAAATACTGTATTTGCTGTGGACTAATTTTAGCCTCAGACAAACACACATGTGGTGCACTACTGAGTATCTACAGCAACAGGAAGGCATGTACAGCACTGACTCCAAACAAACTACAGTGCCCATGTTCCTCATAGGAAAGACAAATGTCATCCAGTTCAACTGTGTGGCTTATTCACATGTTTTTGGACAATAACTGAGTGTGTGGTACACAGGAGAAGGTTATATGAGAGTTTAGCTACACAGGCAACACTTTTTAGAAGGATAAATATATTGCTAGTTTTGGTAGAGATGTCTGTGGCATTGTTTGTCTTGTTGGCATTACTTTCATCTGAATCTCTTCAGTACCAACACAGTGTAATTTGTGTGTTAATGTCCCTGTGTTCTTTTATTAATGCTTCGACATTAAAAGCCTCCAGAGGTCATCTGACAAAAACATCTGTTTATAATGGATTTACAACATGATTAACCACTTTGAATAACCTTAATTTTTTATTATTATAATTATTTCTTTCATCTTATCAGCTGGTGTTTTGGCTTCAAAACCAGAAAACAGCTGCTTCACCTTCTGCTTTGCATACTGTCTCGTTGCATGCAAGCATCACAGTTAACACAACAACCTAAGGTTCAGTTAGCACCATCACTCCATACGTTTAATCCCCGATACAGTCACAGCATTACGGAGGATCGACCCAGCTGCAGGTTGTGTGTGCAGTGACAGAGAGTGGTGAAACCAGTGTTTAACTCTAATATTTACACAGGCTTTGTAATCACTTAATTGCACAATAAAAAAAGAAAACCACATTTCCACAGACTCCACTCTGCCCTTCTTCATCTTACATGCGTTGAAGATGCTACGTAGGTTGCAGCGGTGGCTGGTGCAGCCTGTGGAAATATTGGATTTAAATATTGGTTTTGCCCCGGGCAACATCTTATCTGTCTGAGCAGACAATAGACATAATGTGGGATTACGAAAATACAGCTGATGATACAACCCACTGCTGGATAATGGGTAAATATATAACAGTTTGATTTTCCCCCCTCAGGTTTGCATAGAGAACATTAAGTGACTGAGTCACAGAGTGACATACAGACTGCTGAGGTCACAGATGGGGCTAAAGTTTCAACAGGGTATTAAGTACATTTATGACATTTATTTAATGGAAAAGCGGTAATAAACAGTCCACACTAAGTACAAGAAACTGAGCATAATCTTACATCATTTCATAGGTTACATAGTTAACATCATACACAATGGCTAGAGGGCAATGATTTTAATATATGGGATGACAACACAGAGAATCTTCCATTTGACATTCCTTCAGGGATTAAGCAAATGCAGCTGCCTTTCGATTTGCTCTATTAAAGTAAAACAATTACGGCATTGTCATTTATAAGTCATATGAAGACTGCAGCATCACTGCACTGAGACTGTCTCCTCATAGTCATTTTGTCAGTTAAATTCTGTACTTTTGTGCCTTTCATGTACTACAGGGACACATACTGACACCATATTGGAACAGTTTATTACTGAACTTAAAAGAGCTGAGGGAACAAAGCAGTGAAGGAACATGAGGCCCAGATTGGAAAAAAAAAAGTATTTCATATAGCATTGCAAAATAAATTAAAACGGCACAATAGACTTTTTTGAAACTAGAAGATGTTCTAGCTCTGTGAATGTTTACATCCGATTGCAGAAGTCTCCATGGCCTAAAAAAGCCAGTCTGAGCTTTTCCTGGTGGGCTCCACTAACTAAGATAAGGCTATAATGTTGAAAATGGCTGACTTCCAAGAGATGAGTGGAGTAAGCTTCAAGCCAGAAGATGTGATTTAACGGGTAAGTGTGAAACTCGGGGAGTCACTCACTCATAAGGCTGCCTCGTACTGTTGCGCTCAGAGGACAGCAAAGGAAACTGGACATAATGGTTTTTGTCATGCGCTGGGGTGCAGGCACACTTTGACAATTTGCATGGCATTAAAATTCTTGGGGGGGGAAAAAACAGATTTGAATTTGGTAAAGCAGATGCATGTTGTGGTACGAAGCTGCTTTCATATCATCTTTCATTTCATCTCTTTTCACTGGGAATCTTTGGCCATTTTCATTTATTAGATATTTACCCGTGAGCAGTGTTTTTCAAAAAATACAGATGGGACCCAAAGGCATGTTGCAGAAAGATTAAAAAGGACTCTGGGGAGACACAAAAGGAAACTATTCTCTAGGCTTGTAGGTACGCAGCCCCAAAACACAGTAAATTATGCTAAATTAGCCCAACCTGCTGTGTCTGTACCATGACTATTTGTCTCTGTTGAACAGTGTGCATTCAACTGTTTGTCGTCTGCACTGTAAAAAAGAAGCCTAATATTATCTAGCAGCTTCAAATAGAGTCTTTATAAAGTGGCTGCTCAGGGGCCACAGTTTTTCTTTTTTTTTTGATGTGGATGGTGAAATGCATGTCAAATTTCTATTATCTACAAATCAAAGTGGTTGTTTTATTTCATGGTTCATGTTTGCTTTGTTTGCAGTGAGCACTTCGGTTTTCCAGCCCAGTGCTCACAGAGGAATGAAGGGCTTATCCATCAGGGTTCGCAAATATTTCCTGCACTTGATCGCAGCATGAAAGACTGAAGGGTCTCCAAGCTTAGTGAGGTAGAGAAAGGAGTGCGAGAGGAAAACCTTGTCTTGTCAGCACTAGTAAAATTCTGCAGCTTTCTAAGAGTGCAGTGTCAATCATTGCGAGGCGCAGCTGACAGGGTCAACTGATCCGTTATGCAGTATGTGCACTTTAGAGGCAGACCCTTGAGATGTGCCAAGGGTATCTTAAGAACAGCCTCGCTGTTTGCGGGACTACCAATGACCTCCAAATCTCATTTAGTGGTCCCATAGGATTCCATATATACTCCCACAGCTTGGTGGGTGTTTAGTTTTTACCTGGAGTCCGCAAAACATGTGAGTTGTTTTTGGGTAAATAACAATAATATAAGAGTCTTTCATCAAGCAGCAGGTCACTGACAGGTTAACACTCATTGCAATCTGAAAACATGACATTAGACCTTAGATCATGAATGGACCTTGGTTGAAATCCAGCTTTGTATTTCAAAGTGCATAAAAAAGTATGTATGGTGAACCAGCTCAGTTCATGCAGCTGGAACCCATGCATCGATAAGAAAACAACCTTGTTTAGTGAGAGAAAATTCATTCGAAAATTTCCCCCTCTACTGTACCGGGTTTACAGTTACATGTAAGTGGGTCAACAAAAAAAAAAAAAAAAAGTTGGGAACTCAAGTTACCAAAGGCTTAAAGCGACACACAGGCAGAGGAGGAAGGCAAACAGCTTACCCCCCTATCTTTCTCCACTCTCTCCCACACTGGATTAAAGGAAGATAGGGAAGTTGGGCATGGAAATGGAATGATTTATTTAAGACAGGTCGCTCCACCGGGAGTAAGCACTGTCCCTGGGGATACCCTATTTTCTGTACACTGCTCTCTCTCTCTGTCTCTCTCTCCTTCACTCATTGCACATACGCACACATTTTTAAATATGCATTTCAATAAGAAAGAAGTAATAAAGATGCAATATAGTGCACGACGTGACACATCATGATGAATGTGTCTGCAGAGTTGTTAGTCATTTCACTCTGACTTATTCACCGTCATCATGATTCATTTTCATGCAGTCATGCTCTGTTAAGGTTTCATCTCTTTGAGCTTGTGTAGCTTAATGTGCTGCTAATCAAAATTAAGCCTGTATACATAAATACAGACACTTAATTTGGGCAGATGATTGAATAATATTCTGTTTAGTCTCTGGATGTAGCATGATGAAGCTAAGGGGAAACATTTTTGCACTGGCATGTTTATTTTCTTGAATCGCAGATGTTTCCTCTGGAACAGAAAGAACCATCCACCAAGCAACCAGTTATGAAAAGTGTACACAATTGGTAAGTGGCTCAAACTGGCACTATCATTTGCATACACACATTTAGCAAATGGCAATATGACATTTCAGTTTCCATTTTACTGGGTGTGCTGCAGTTGACCAAATTTCAGGCTTGGAAGTTAGGAACAACAGTAATTTAAGTGTTGCATAGTATTGGTGCATAATACAATGAATTATTTTCATAAAACTGCCATTATCGCAGAATACAACAAAGAGAAAAACAACTTAAAAGTTGATTTCACAAGCTGTTATGGTCTTGTAAGTGGCAGTGTAGATTTATGAAGGTGAAGTCTCTGCTAAAGCAGGATACAAAACCGCAGAGACAATACCTGGTCCTTCAGTGCCGAAACACAAGGAGAAACCAGACACTGGAATGACTAGCTGTACAGTGTACTGTGTGCATCCTTGAATTATCAAAGTCAGGCTCATTCGTTGCCAAGTACTAGTCCTTGATCACAAACAACAATTTATAACTTTTAGTATTCAACTTAACTGACCTGGCAGCTCCAATGCTCTAAAAGTGCACTGTTACTTCTACACTGCATTTCTCATTTTTATTAAGTCATGAGTGACCTTGTGGCAGAGGATTCTGACAAATATCTGTTATATTCCCACCAGAAGTGCTGCCTTTGGTATTGTTATCACTGGTTCTTAATAGTTTTAGAGACTTTATGGAAACTGCAGCCACAGTAGTTAATTGGTTTATGTTTCGTATCTCAGATATGGGTTGTCCTCTGTTTCCTATAACATCCCTAGGAATATTTCACTTTATGTGCAACAGTTTCATCGTCAAAATTATTCTGTCCACTCTTCTGTTCAACAAAGAGTTTTTTCTAGTTGCAGAACCTGGGAGATTCAAGTAAGGGCACTTCTCTTTTACTCACCACATCAAAATTTGACAGAATTTGCTCAACATGGAAATTGTACCACACAACTGGATATTTGGTATACATTTGTCTTGGGTTTGAATTTTGAGAACTAAGTCAAAATAGTTATTCACTGAAGTTTAATAATCCATTTTGACGAGTTAAACTGTAATACTACAGAATTCGTTAGATTTTTTTTCCCCATACAAGCTGGCAAATTGTTGTGATGTCATTAAAATACAGTAGCTTTGCAGCACTGATCGATGAACCAGATCATTCATACACATGTATGAATCATCTCTTTTGGCTTGAACCTGATCATTTTTCATTCATATCTGCTTCTGTAAATTTTGTCCAAAAATATTCAGTGTTTGCAAAGTGAGGCCATTTCCTAAGATGTGTTACCGGATTTTTTTTGGCCACTTGGAGGCAGCAGAAACAAGCTGTTGATATGGCAGACTTGTTAGCAAACAGTGTTTTATTATTACATTCAGCGGGCACAGAACAACATGAGTGTACATTCACAGCCATGTTACTGGCCATTGGAAGGAGTCCAACATCCACTGTTCTTTTAGCTCTGTTCTAGCTCTGCCGTTTGCTGCTGGGCTGGTACAGGACAGTGGGTTTATCACAACTTTTTCTCCGCTGCCTGCTGCTACTGGAGAAGATGCTGGTGAAGATTCTGAGCATTGACAGTGAACTGAAACAGTTATTTGTGTGCTGCAAAACCGAAACAGTGAAGCTGTCAGGTAATTCACCTGTGGGTTCATCACTACAGGTGACCCCCGTCTCGTTACACTGAGTAACCTGATCCACTCGAACTAAGAAAACCAAAATGAGCTCTTTAGCCTCTTCTACATCCCTCTGAAAGACATGTTTTTATCGGTGTGCTTTCTCAGGGTTTGGCATCTGAATCCACTTCTAACATCTTAAATCTATCATTATATTAAGTCATCCTCATGTTTCTTATTTTATCAATTAATTTAATCATTTTGGAACATTATATCTCATGTTTACTGTATCTTATTGTCATATCTTTTCTCTTTTATCTCCTCCCCAATGTTGTAAAACCTTAAACTGTTTAAATCTGTTTGTCATTTGTTTTTATTGTTTGTCCTAAATTTTATCTTGTCACTTTGTAACTGTGTTTTAAAAGGTGCTATAGAAATAAAGCATAATATTGTGATGTGCATTACATAGAAACATTTCATGCTGCACTTTTTGGATTACACATGTAGTGAATCGCAGCCGTAAAAATAAAACACTCCACTGTAAGCATAAAAAGATCATCATTATCAGTTGAGTGATGGGAGGATTTTCTAGAAATTGGAGGCAGAAACTACTGAACAGTTGCGTACGGCAAGCACTGAGACTGCCAAACTTAACACACAGGATTTAACTGCTGGCAACCTCACCTCTCGCCCATGCACAACATTTCCTTGGTCATAATGTTAAACCCTAAGCTTTGCAATGAGCAATTACCAAAGCACACGCAGCGTGCAGACTGCTCGTAGGGTTTCCCATGTAGATAATGTCTTTTTGAAAGATGTCAAGGACAGCCAGGGGGTAAGAAAACCAGCAGACTAACAAATAAATTGACTGTATGAACAGCAGGCATTTTACTAGACTGGAGCAGTAATGAGGACTAAACTTGTGTTGTCAGTATGTCACTTTAAAACTGTCAATGTGTTTTTGAAAAAAATGTATACAAACACTAAAATAATCTGAAGTTACCAACAAAGAGTCAAAAAGGTCAAATTTAATCACAAGTTCAAGGCTTGAAATTTTTCAAAAATGTGAACAGAGCAGTGGTTATCATCACCAGCAGGTTTAATACTTGAAACACCTCTGAGAGATTCACAAATCATTTCTTAAAAAGAGAAGGCACATTTCTCCATTAAAAAAAATCTCTGCACTTTCTCTGTACTTGAAACCTGAATGCATAATGTCCGCACTGGGAAACTTTATTTGAAGCATTTTTTTTTCTTGTGCAAGGAAGAGATGTTGAGCCCACGCCCAGCAGCTTCCCAGCACAGCCACAGTCTTTCACTCTAAGCTGGAGAGCAGCCTCACTGTAACAGTCAGGGAGAAACAGCTGGTCACAAAATCTTTTTTTTTTTTGGTGTTTTTCTTTGATTCTCTTTTCGCAAAATTTTTCAAACTTTCTACTCAGCAAGACTGTTTTTTTTATTTCCACAGAGCTTTGATTCTGATTGCAGCCTCACCTGACTCAGTGGGTTCATGTCAGGTCAGACTGTCTGACTTTTCTCAGAATTAATCACATATTATACTGACTGGGAGAGCGGGAACCAATTGATGTGCACATCTGTCCCCTACCTCCAGCCATGCCAACACATTCTGTGACATTTCCCTGCCTATCAACACTGCAAAACAGACACATACAAAGTTAAGATGAAATTAACTACAGAAGAATTTAGTGATGTATGATGCACCTTTAACACAATTAGCTGCAGTGACAAGACACTGATTCCTTTTGTCAAACACTGACAGTTTAAAAATCTGACATGGTGCTACTGAGATACTGCAGAAGACTCTACAGGGGGGATCAGACTCATACGTAAGATTTGACACGGGTTTAAACAGAATCCACAACAATTCATTTAAGTTCAGGCCGTTTTTTTGGGGAACCAATCAAACTCTAACCATCTATGTCCAATTACACCCCCAAAAAAAGTATGAGTCAACTGCAGCGCCTAACACACAGCTGCTCTACTAAATCTGCATTACGAGCACCAACAGCCACATCACCGTACAACTGCCTCACAGCCTGCTGGAGCCTGCTGACTCATAGCTGCAGAGCCGGTAGAGCTGCAGCTATGAGGAGGACAAACAGTATGACAATGCCAGCTTGTATGTTTGACAGATGATGGTTAATGTCATAATGAGTGGGGCTAATTTGCATCTAAAATGATCTGATGGTACCACTGCCAGTGCAACACTTGAGTTTCAATACTTTTTTTTCAGTATCTCGCTTTAAAGAAATGTTTTTTTCTACAAATCCATTTTTATTTAAGTAAAGAATGAAATTAGGTCTAAATGCATTTAAATAAATTACAAAATTGGTATGATTATGATTTAATATGGAAACAACCTGATAAAAGATTAGGAATCTCACCTCACATTCAGCGCTTGCTTTCAATACTTTTTAAATTTCCCACTCTTTTTAGTAGGGCTGGGTATCGAACTTTTATGGTCCAACCGATTTGGTTTGATGCTATCGAGGATAGAAAAATGCCTCATCATTCAATACAAAGGGAGTAAATGAGTAAATCTCATCAGCGTCAGTGAGCCAATAAGCACACAGCGTGCTTGGACCAAGATCTAATAATGCTGGCGATTGGCTGTTTATTTACATAAACACAATTAAGTGTGTAAAGAAACTGAGCTTAAAATTAAAACTTAAGTAAAACTCAAATTTGTACTTGCAATGTGTAATTTTCTTTTTGGAAAAATGGATTAGATAAAATTGGGATCGGAGAAAGTATCATTAAGGATCAAAACTGAAGTCAAGGTATCGGTATGTGTCGATGTTGAACATTTTTTAACGATACCCAGCCCTACATTTTAGGGAAATAGAGACAGTGTTCAATTGGTACACTTTCAATTAATTAATTCCAATTAATTGATAGATCTAAGGAGACAGTTTAGCTAATTTGAGTGCACACATTTAGGTTAGCCTTTTATGTCATAATGAGTCTTCCTCCTGGCCAAATGATGGACCATGTTGAGAAGGTTGTTGAAACTCGGTGTCCAGGAGAGGAGACCACTGGTCTAGACTCAAGATAAACTCCAAGTTTTGTGGTTTTTGTTTGACAGTTGGATTGGTTTTAAATACTTTAATTATATAATTCTATCAAATGACAATGCAAAGACAGAGCGACCATGTGATAGTGATGCACCCACAGATAATTATCACCTAAATTTACAGCTTCCATTGGCTTCATGGAGCTTTATGGCAAGTTTCAGCTCACTGTTCCCTCTGAAAGAGAATGAACAGAGGACTTCATTTACCAGGTGGCCAGACACATTACTCCAAATGAACAATAATGGATAATACCTGCTGCATGTGTAAATAAAACACTGTTTGCTAACAAGTTCACCATATCAACAAAAGGTTATGAAATCTCAATGTTGTGTTCACAGCTTGTTTCTCTTGCTCCCAAGTGGCACAAAAACAAAATCAATGCTATCTATTGATTTATCTATGTATTTATTGTTTGCACATGTATATGTCAGCAAGATCAGGAATAGCTCATTGTCTGACTGCTGAACTACAGGATCTCAGCATGCACCTATGATTACCTTCTTTCTATGCATGAAATAGAGAGGATGTACTTACAAGCTTTTGTGCTACAATTGGAAATACAGCAGTTCATCTAAACAATGACTGACAACGCAATTTCTAATAAAACATGTAATGACCTCCGGGGTGGATCCAGCAGAACTGAAGAGGTTAAGTGCATTAAACGTTCTTCGAATACACACACACACACACACACACACACACACACACACACACACACACACACACACACACACACACACACACAGTCCAAAAGTACACACTCTGAGTAAATACTATGTGGGGACCATCTGCCCCAAAATAGAATCTAATTTGATACAATCTCTCAAGTGCCTATCAGTCTTAGCAGCAAAGTGCCTGTACAGTGCAGACTGAGTTTTCTGTTAACATCAAACGTCCTCGCGTTCCATAGCACAAGTTTCCTACCACTTGCTGAGTTTCCAATCTTTGCACTCTGCTGCTACGCTAAGTGAGTGCTCCCTTGCTAGGAAAAGAAGCCTGTAGGGTGTGTGTGTGTGTGTGTGTGTGTGTGTGAGTGTGTGTGTGTGTGCATTTGAGGGTGCATTTGTTTGTGTTGCACATGAGGGAGCATGCTCTCTTTCTCAAAAGACCTCACAGTTTAATGGAATTGTGTGCGGTGAATGTGAGACAAGACCAAGAAATGAGCCGTAAGCAACCCCACGAGTATCGCTTCTCTTTTCACTGAGCTGTGTGTGGAGATGAGACCAAATATGAACAACAAACACTGCTTTTGTGAAATGGCAGTGGACCAGGAGCCTGCTCATTTTCTATGAAAAGAAAAGAAAAAAATTCTTTAGCATATGTGCACAGTAAATAGGGAATGGCTGTTATGATGCTCAAAGACATAACATAAAAGTGCCAGGGTCAATGCCAAACCTCAGGTTTTTTTTTCCTTTTCCTATAAAGTATAGGTAATGGAAAATCCATCTTGAAATACTTGCATGCAGCCTAAAAGCATTACTATGGTTATTTCTGGGTCCCACCTTATACTGATAAGTGGCCAATTGATGAAATCACAGCAGAGTATAAAAAAGCATCTAAGGTAACTTCGGGGTCAGCTCCTCAGAATAAGGTCTCCTTTGTACAGCCGCCATTTTGCACCGGCAGACAATTGAAATACAAGAGAAACTCCACAGCACAAGAAGCAGAGAGACCAATTTCTCCACTGACAGTAGCCTCAATAGACCATAAAGCAATGCAGTCTCTAGACATTTTAGCGAGGGGCTCAGCTGCAATCGCAGACTTGCTCCAGTGTTCAAGAACTCATTGGCGAGACATTTATATTCCTATACGCCCACCTTTGATTGAAAGTAATAAGTTCATGCCCCTTCTCTGCAGGTTGTTTCAGTCATTTCGGGTGACAAAGGAAATCACAAACTGAAGTTGAAGTATATCAGCCGAGTCGAGGGGAGGTGGGTGTACCACAGAATTAAATTAGGAATTTAAATCAAACACTTCATCACAAAATAACTCCTGAACTGCACAGAATATCTCAAAGTGATGATGTCTGTCAGAGTCTATGAGGGCAGCTTTCTCCTTTTACAGGCAAATAACTGCAGGGGAAATCGTAATTGCAGCTTTGCTAATGGATTAATCAACACCCCTTTTGGGAGGCATTATTGTGAGGGAAGTGATGACAGTCTTGTTGTGAAATGACACAGTCAACAATAGATTTCATTTCTAAGTGGAAAACCCTCAGAAGGCTACAAGACCCTGAAAACATAAACAGCAGCATGACATGTAAAAGAGTTTCAAGCAACACATGTGTAACATTAGTATGACTACTAATGTTACACTCCTCACAAACATCTTATTGAACACAAAGCAGGAAACCGCACCGGTGATGACATCTCAACAGACAACATTTTCAAGACGTCAGCTGTTTACCATGGGGATTGATCCAGGAACAATCAGCAGCACAGTGAGTATTGTTAGAAATGATAATCACTGGTGAATTCAGACATGGGTGACATGAGCAGCCGTCCAGGGCATCCTGTCAGTTACATCTGCAAAAGTTACATTTGCGCCACCAGTTCTCCGTCGCTCATTTGCACACATCACGTCAATGAAATGTCCCCCTGTGGATCTTTCTAGTTTGTGCAGGCTTCTGCTGCTGAGGGGGTCTCCTCTCTCAGGTGGCGGTAATAATTAGGTTATTTAAAGTGTGATCATCTATTTGTGGATTTGTGCAATTTAGTAGTTTGATTCTCTTTTTTATTTTCATTTTCTCTCTATTCGTGTTACTTTATTTCAGCTTTATTTCGGTATTTATTTGGTATTTAGTTGTTGGTGGGGGTCACCCAGGTCGCCTTACAAGCTAGAACCGCCACTGATGATAATAGACTCGAAAGGTGAAAACACACTGCTGCTGCAGCACCAGGCATAACATGACATGTCTCAAGTGCTGCCCCTAGCACCAATAGGAATCTTCACGCTGCAGATATTAAAATCATGTGTGGACACCCACTACTTAAACTTGATCTCTAGAGCCACAGTGTGGCCTTCCAGTCAATTTTTTGCCATTGTGTTTCTAATAACACAATTGTGGGTCATATAGCTCTTTATATTTCTTGACCTCAACAAGTTGTCTGTCCTCATCCTTTGCACACAAACAAGATACAGTGAGGAGAGGGAAGTTGAGCTGCTACGGGAGCCGGGAGACACAAAGCAGCTTTTCATCTGGAAAATCTTTTTCAGGGATGGTGAGCTGGAAATACAATGGTTTGAAATGTCATGGGGTGGTGCATAAATGCACGCCACCACTAGCGTCGAGGTTGTACATACAGTGGAAAATGATAGAGGCTGCTGTTTTAACTCACACCGTTCAGTGGCGGTTCTGCTTTTGGCCTTAAAGAATATCAGCAAATCTTGGAAACCAATGTCCCATAACAAGTCAACAAACAAAAAGGAATGGATCACAGAGCAGACAATGATCCTTTACATACTGTAACTTAACAATGGACTGTGAACTAATTCAATAAACAAAATGTTAGGGTTTTACAATGGCTTCCACAGTCCACAGAACAGAAATGAATCAAAAATCTGCGCAGTGTGCAAGACATGACCTTCAATTACTGACCTCATCTAAATCTCTTCTCTCATTTAAATCCAGTGACTACAGCTCAGGATCCAGTAACTAGTTAACCCTGGATGTTGGTTGAACTGGTTTCAGGTACTATTCAACATTCAAACTTATCTCTTAAGTAATTATTGTAAATGTAATTATTGTATTTTTTTTTCTTAATTATTTGTTTTTCAGTTCCTTGTGTTGTGTAGCTGTGTTGTTTTATTTGTTCATTGTGTTCTTGTGATTGTTTCTTGTCCTCAGGTCTCTCTTGGAAGAGATCTTAATCTCAATGAGACTGCCTGATTAAATAAAGATTGAATTAAAATTTCTGAACTACGAGGAGGAGTGGAATGAAAAAACAGGAACATACTGACTTTTGCTGCCCTGAAGAAACATGTTATGATGTGTGCAGAAGGAGAATGTACTATGCTTGACAGTAATTAAGATTTATTGTTCTATTCAATATTTTTCCCATTTTGTAAAATCAAGCAAATTAAGAGTAAATGAGCGTTTCATGCATTTACTTCTCCTCACCTGAAAAATTAGCACGTTTACAATTAGTCCAGGGGTGAGTTCTCCACACTAACGCAGAGCTTAATGAACCACATTAAATCATCATTCAAATCTTTGTTTTAAACCAGAGCATAATCTCACATTGTTCCTGTCCACTTATTACATTATATTTTATAAGAACTCAGCTGATAAGCCTGCAAAAACCTCATATTTATTCATGTCTCCTTGTCTAGTAAACACTGCACATATCTTCTAAAACCTGGGTGAAGCAAGAATGCAAGAATAACAAAGAGCAGTGTAGCAGCATGCAATCACACAAGACTGTTTTGGTGAATATTGCTAACTAGAGGCATGTTATACACTTCAAAAGAATCTGCACTGCTTGGGCTTATGAAACATCCTTCCTCTCTAAGGTCTCTCGCTTTCTTACACAGGCTTCTATTATGCATTTAATCATGTGTTGTATGAGAGTGTTTGTGCTATAATGTCGACAAACACAATGAAAGCCTGTTGTTGTGGGTAAGCAACCCCCCTTACTGTTTGCATTCGCTTCAACAGAGGAAATTAAAGTATACAATCTAATAAAGAATCTACTCAAATGAAGGGTCTTCCACACAGAGCATCTATCTAATTCCACCACTGTGCTCTCCAGTTAAGACAAGGAGCAGTGGCTTGGGAGCACAATTAATTACACAAGGATATTTTTCCAGAGGGAAAGGCTGAAAATAAAGTTTGCTTTGTGAATGACAGCACCTCTAATTTGTTATGACCTATAGGCATAGAACATTTGGAAATTTAGGCTTCATGCCCACTGAACATTATTATGAATCAATTTGGCTGATCTGTTAGACTCCTGATGGCTTTATATACTTTAATTTTTTATTATTCATGAGCAGAAATTTATAACTGTGTAATGAGGATGAGCATAATGATGATGTTTGAAGCTGCATCTGACATTTTCTCTCAAATGCACTGAGCCTCTTCTACTTAATAATAACCAGTGCATCAAAAATGGCTCCTGTGTATTTTGGGCCTGCTTTCAAGACAAGTGATAATTGGTAGGTTTCTGACTTCAAATGCAAGCACTTACAGTTTTAATTGGTCAACCAGCTGAGTGTAAGAGAGCTCTAGTCCTGGTGTAGTGTTTCATCTTTTAATAATTTAATGACAACAAATTTAGAGTAGCTCTCAGCTCTGAGTCATTATGTTACAATGCTTGCCAGCCCCACTCAACTAACTCCATCTCTCTGGGCATTTTTTCACATTGCTCTTGCTTAGTAGACTGGACTCCAAATGGAAAACATCTGTGGGGACCCAACTTAAAGAACCACTGACCTAATGTATCATCACAATCAACAAGCTATGTTAAATAAAATGTATTAGCGATAAAGTCACTAATAAAACTACTAAATGCATTAATTAGCTAATATTTGTATGAAATCTGTTTATAAATTATGTACAATAAAGCAGCCAGTTCCATGTTTTATTTCATCAATATGCACATGTATGCAGCATGGTAGATTTATCCAAGGATGGCGGTTGGGTGTATTGTATGAGCTTTCTGTAATGTACTGTCCTGAAGCTCTAATTCACCACAATAACACACAGCCAGCACCACTTTATGTGAATACAAATGTACTCTGGTGGCAAATACATGCCACTATTGATGCAAGTACCCCAAGCGGTGAAACCAGAGGTGACAGTGTTTTTCAAAACTTCCAGCCGTAGACCTTTATTGGAAAATGATTTACAATTTCATTGTGTCTGGATGACTTGCACATTCATCTAAGCAATTTTTTAAGAAAAAAATAACACTGACACTGACCTAAAGCTCCTGGATAATTAATCTCATGCAACACCTCGCATTTTATGTTTTATTTTTTTTTGTCTTTGCCTGTGTTTTTTTTCTCACTTATGTTGTGTTTTAATTTCCTGTAACACTTTGTAACTTTGTTAAAAGTGCTTATAACTATGTGTTCACTATTATTTTTTAGATGTAATGCAGACGTCAGTGACACCGGGTGATAAAGCAAGTTGAGAACTCACTTAATATTGTTGTATTTCTTTTTCATGGAAGCACCTACAGTGGCTTCTGAAAATATTTAGACTTCTTTCCTTTGTGTACACTTTACTCTGTTGTTGATTTATTTTCAAATGGATAAAACTGCCATTTTGCCCATCAATCTAGCCCCACTAACCTATAACGACAAAGTGAAAACTTATTTTTCGAAAGTTTAGTAAAAATCCAGCTGAAATCTCATTCACCAAAGTATTCAGAGCCTTTACTCTGACACTCCCTTTTTGTGGTCAGGTACATCTAGAACTTGACTGGAGTTCACCTGTGACAAATTGAACTGACTGGACATAGTTTAGACAGGCACACACCTGTGGATATAAGGCCACACCATTCACACTGCATGTCAGGACAAAAACCAAGCCATGAAATCCAAGGAACTCTCTGTGGACTACCACCATAAAACTGTGGCGAGGCACAGATCAGGGAAAAGGTATAAAACCATTTCTAAAACTCTGTGTGTTCCCAGGAGCACACAGAATTGTGAAACAGAAGAAATTTGGAATTAGCAGGATTCGTCCTAGAGCTGGCCATCCATAGAAAGGAGGACATGGGCAAGAGGGGCCGTGGTCAGGGAGGTGACCGAGAACCCAGTGGTCACCCTAACAAAGCTTCAGAAGTCCTCTGCAGAGATAGGAGAACCTCCTGGAAGCACAACCATCTCAGTGAATATCTCAGTGAATGGCTGAGTGGCGTCACGTGACCAGTGCCATAAAGGCTAGAAAAGCTGCACTGCCTGAAACAGAACTTCTCTGTCAAAATTGAATAATTGTCAATCATTTATAAATGATCACTTCGGTTCTGAATAGGAACCAGACCACAGTCCGCATATTAGTGACCACAGCCACAAATCATCTGAACGACCTGAAGATGGAAGTTTACAGATGATTCCTATCTAATCTGAAGAAGCTTGAGAGGATCTGCCAACAATAATGGGAATAACTGCCCAGATCCATGTGTGCAAAGCTTGTAGAGACTTTCTTGTGAATTATTTTTACAGCTATCACCAACGCCCCCCTGTCTCCCTAACCTTTCTTCTAGTGCTTTTAGTGTATATGCTAAGCAGGATGTGTGGTTCCCCTATGAATATGCTATTTGTGAAACTACCTGGGGACTGGGTCAGTACAGCTTTAAAAACTGATCACACAGGAACGCACAAATCGTTCCTTTGTTTTGAAACGCGAGGAACATGGGTGCTGTTTTGGCTGTTTTCGGTTTTTAATTGAGTAGATAGAGTGACGGTGAGGTTTTATTTTCATTTTAGCTTTCTTTTAGATAGACAGTTGTAACCTTTTTTTGAGGATCCTCTTTTGCTTATATTTGTTTCTTTGTTTTACAGAGCATCCATTAACTCTGTTTCCCCCTTTCCTAATTTGTTTGTTTATTCAAATTTTCCAAGCACCTTAAAAATGAAGTTTCTTTTTCTATAAACACATGGTTTTATGTTGCTTCCATTTTCCCATAACGAGCTGGCTCATAACAAGAATCAAAGCTGTAATTGCTGCCAACGGGGTTTCTACAAAGTACTAAACTAAGTATTGCATTAAAGTCTGAGACAAAGTGGTCTCAGACTCTTGTACTGCACTCTATGTTTTTTGTTTTGTCATTCTGGGTTACTTGGTGTCGACTGATGAGGCAAATTCTATCCATTCAAAATCTATAACACAATAAAGTGTGCAAAAAGTGAAGGGGTCTAAATACTTTTTAAAGCCACTGTACATGGAGCACCAAGCAAGGTGTGCAGCAATATGTCACTTAAGTTATTTAATTCCTGACAAAATAAGATAACCACATAAGAACATTAATCTATCTGTAATCCATTACTCTCCATTAAGGCCAAACGTTTCATTAGTATTCACAAACTCGATATCTCATATTAAAACACAAGCAATAACTTTTTTTAATAACGACACAATAGACCCATCAACCGTGCCAAACTGTCAGTACTGCATATGATAACTGCAAGGTCATGCTAGTTATAAAGTGCAAGAAATGATTTGTTACCAGAAGTATTGATCGTGCATAACTTAATCACTGTGATTTCGAGCAGACACTGTGACACGATCACGGAGAGGACTCCATGGAAAGTGAGAGAGGACTTTTTGTTAGCAGTTGGCAAATAAATCGGTGATAAACATGAGTTCTGCTCTGCAATTATTTGAGTCTTTCAAAGCAAAATATGAAGTATTTTTGGCAGACAGAATACAGCCATCTGAGATTCACTTACTGCCAGTGAGGAAAGTCAAGAAGCCTTCAAAGTCATCAAATTAGGTTGCTGAAAATTGTAAGTTAAATAGGACCCATTATGCTCATTTACGCCTCTATACTTTTATTCCCAGGCTCCACTAGCTTTGCCTCACTCACAGTTAAAAGAAGTCTTCTTTAATTTATTTTTTTGCCTGTTCTGCAGCCCCTCACTTGAGCCTCTGACTGAAATAGGCAAAATTATCTCAGGTCTCCCTAAAAGCCTACTTTCTCTAGATTGGCCGAACTTCTGGAAGCCTGCACACCCAGCGGGTCATCATCTTACTGGAGTGGAGGTTCTGAAAGCAAATTGTAAAGCTAAGCAACTAGTAACTAAAAGTAAGTAACAGAACATAATTAGAAATTGCGACTTCTCAAATCCATCTGTACAAGTTCGAGCCTGAATCTGATTCAGAAAATGAGAGTGAACAGCATGAACATCAGCTGCAACAAGATTACAGCAGGGCGTATCTGTTCAGTAAATATTACACCCACACAACGTGAAATAACAGTGGATTTAGTCTTTCAATAAAAATCCACATATACAAATTTTTCTATATACACCCCTGTTAATAGGTGTAGCTTCGTGTGGGAAATGCACTTAAATGCCAGCTGAATTGGAAAATGTTGGCTGTCAGAAAATACAAAATCTAATGTTGCTAGCTAGTAAAATGTTATTCTGCTCCACTTCAAACTTTTGTCTCACAGGGATTATTACTACATACAGTTACCTCATTATTTGAAACTTTTACATTTAATATGGATCTCAAACATTGTAACATTATATGAGATAAAATAAAATAAAAGAATAACAGGTTCCCTTTAATGAATCACAGTCACAGCTAAACTTCATGGCCTGTACGTGGCATGGTATTTTCCTTTATAATGGTTATTTGTATTTTAATTTTACATGTTAAGAATATTTTGTTGTGAAATACAGTGGAGGCTATCAGAGACGTACCAGTGGAGAGATGAAATGACTCCATTGAACATCACGTTACTCGCATTATCAAGTCATTGGCAAAGCACTTTCCCTGAGCCTAAGATGATTCTAAATGATCGGAGTAGGGCCTATAAAGAAATTTGGGGCAGGGCTGCACGAGGAAATTGTTTTTCTGTTTTCATATTATAATAGACTAATTTATGAACACCACATTGCCATTACAGATGAGATAATTACCAACATTATTTTCCCGTTATTTTGTGTGTGTGCTTGTGTCTGAGAGAATGGAGAGTGTGGGAAGTGTGTGAGTCTCTGTGTGTGTATTTATATCCTGGTGGGGATCTCAACCTGAACACACACTAGCCCATGGGGACTCATGTCATTGTGGGGACAAAAAATGAGGTTCCCACGGGGAGAGACAGCTTCAAGGTCAGGGTTAGGCATTTAGTTGTGATGGTTAAGGTTAGGGTGAGGGGGCTAGGAAATGCATTATGTCAATGAATGAGCCCGAGAGAGAGAGAGAGAGAGAGAGAGAGAGTCATCCTGTCAGCCCTTGTGGCATCAAGTGGAAAGTTTTAACAGCATTCGAGGTCACTGTTTACAAAATAAACAAGTAATGCTACTGTAGGTCACCATTTACATTAATTAATTGAATCTCCTGTAATTAACTTTCTATAATGAACAGTTTCCAACATATAAACAGTGTTTGTGTTAACATCTAAATTGTAATTTAGACAGTGAAATTCAAATTTTTCAGGATTTTGAAATCCCAATAAATCCAACATAGACCTTCATAATACAGATGCCTCACATCAGGTAATTAGACTCACATTTAATGGATGTTGTACTAAAATGTCAATTCTTCGCATTTTTAAAGCAGCTACGATGCGAAAACTCAGTGACAATGTGAATTTGAATCCCCAGCTCCCTTCAGCTTTACAGACATTTATAGTGAATTTCATCTGTCTGGTCTGTAACTTTACGTGCTCACTCTCATCACTGTCATTGTGTCCTTAAAGCTCTCTGTGCACTACCTGCTCAGCAAAATCAGACAGACACAGTTAGCAGGAGACAGTCTAGCAGCTTAAGAGATACATATTTCTCTCAGGAGTTGGCGTACACAAAAAAACTCCTTACAAGCTGTCATTGTTGGTCAAAACATTTACAGCACCTTCATCTTATCAGCTGGAAGTGAAATTCACAAAGTGTCATGTCTCAGTATACTATACACTCTAAAATTAGCAAATAAATAACAAAGTAAAGGAAATCATGTGGTGGCATTCTTTCCACAATGGAAATGTCAACCAGTCTGTCTTCCTTTGTCACTTTGCTTTCTACCATTCTGATAGCAATATATAGCACTACCTCCTGCACTACAGTATTATCCTAATAATGCATCAGAAGGTGTAGCCACACAGTTTGTTCCAGCACTGCATTTGTACAGACACAGGGTTTATAAGTCATCAAACTGTAGGGATTGTTTGCATTAACTTTCAAGGCTTAACTTGCTTCACTGCCCGGAAGAAAGCTGCGAGTTGATCCCCGATCCCTGAAAAAGGCCAGTTTTCTATTTAATTTACATGATTTTTCAGTTTTTGGTGATCTAAACATTTTTTTTTTTAACCTTGGACAGTTTGCTGATTTCCTTTGTAAATGGGGATGTTCTAAAACTGATGGCAGGTAATGTACAAGAATGACAGGTTGACAATGTATGATCGCATTGTCCCAATACGATTCTCCTGAAAGCTGTACAGTGTTATCATCAAGCCCTATGAACCATTTTACCTGAAATGATTTCAAGCATGAGCTCTGCTGCTGTGCTCATGTAGCAAACTTAATACCCACCTCAGAAGCCTACAAGAGGTATGTGTTACTGAAGAGATCAGGAATATCTAGATGTGCATTTAAAAAAAGGAACTCCGTCAGAGCGAAGTAAGTTTATTTTTCTCTCACCATCAAAACTAAATTAACACATTAGGATAATTATCACATCATTGTAGTTTTCCAATCTCTTATTGTTGTACTGACACGGTGCATAGGCTCTCAAGCATGAAGCATTGAGGCAGCTATTTCCTTAAACACAAATAAGTCGGAGTATGTGTCTTCCAAAAAGCATACAATGACAGAGCAGATTCTGGAAAGCAATCCGTGTAAGTGTTGTGTTCCAGATGGTTGACCACAGTTTTGGTTTAAAGGGACACTGGAATTATGAGAATGATACAGAGTTTGATTGGTCAGACAAGAGGAGACTTATCAAAGCATCAACCCTCCACACTTTTGGTGCCTCTGCCCTTCAAATAAGCATTTCAGCTTTTGAATTAGACTTAAAGGCGTGTTAAATATGCTTTATTTTATCATATAGACGTAGCTGTAAACACACAGAGTTTACTTTTAGGGTTTGGGTCAATTTATGAGATTTTGATTGAAGTCTATCCCCATGTCTCCCGCCCAAATTACAACTCTAAATTACACCTTTCTTTCTTGCAGAGGCTTAGATTATAGTGATTTCTCTGAAACTGTTTTTAGCACAGTAAATCTATTTCTGTTGGTGAATGTTCAGGCCTTGAGGTGCTCAAGTGGAAAATTATCAATGCTGAACCTCTTTGTGGTTATCTTCCAACCCACCCAAACTCCCTTAGATATTATTCACACTACATTCCTTAAAAAAGGTTATAAGGGGGCGCCTGCTTGCTCTCTGTTGTGAATGGCTTCTTCTCCACTGATGGCATTCCTGATTATTTGAAGAAGGCACGTATTCAGGCTTTCCCCCCCAAAAAAAGGAGCCTCCCTTGATTCATGCCTACATAATAACCCTACACATTTTTCAAAGCTGCCCATTTTATCTTAAAAGCTTTGGCGAATGTAGTACAAAGTCATGTCAAGTGGTGATGGAATGAAGTAACAATTGAAGAGTGACTGTTCCACTGGTTTTTCCTTTCCCTGTCAAGAAGATAAAACATCCCAGACTCCACAATTTGTTTTCCTTTCTTTAGAATATGAATTCTGTCTCCAAGAAATGGCTGAAGATCTTCTTTTCAAAGTGCACGTCATCTTTTTACCACATCATTCAAAGGCAGATTCTGGCTGTCTCCCGTGTCTAAATTTGACACCACTAAACTGGACTTAAAGGTACAGTATGTAACTTTTTCACATTAAACTGTCTAAAAATGATTAGGCCCGTGTTATACATTTTGTTGAGTTGTGTAATGGCATTATCCCAAATATTGCCATCAATTTTCAAACCTATAGAAATCTGTTATTTTAATCAAGGTAACAGTTGGTTTCATTTGGTCACCTGTCAATGGTATCATCCCCCATCAGACATCTGGTTACAACAATAAGAAAAGACAGAGTCTGGTGATGTTGAGAGTTAGCACGGGATAATGGGAGTTTGGATTCCTCCCGTGTCAGTTGTTCAGGAGGTTTTTATTGTGAGCCAAATTATCCACAGTGGACTCCTCCTTTTCAGAACAAACAGACCAGGTAATAAAAACCCAGAATAAAGCAGGTTCATGTTAGAGGGGCTGTGAGCTCAGCTTGTTTCTTTAATTGAGAGACTCCTAGCAGCAGAAAATTACATATTATGCGTTTAAATACAACATACGCAGCTTCCCCTTCAACTTTACGACTCCTCACTTTACATAAAAGGATGGAAGAAGAATTGCTATGTTACTCTTGATAAATCTTTAAATCAGCAAATAAAGCTTATTCAAAATATCCTATTTCACCATGGCATTTCTTTCTGAAAAGGTTTCAGACACTCATTTCTGCATTTATGTGCTCTGAATTTGTATACACACTATGTACTCAGAAAATAAGGATGAACCTACTCAGCCCCATGGAGTCTGCCCCTATTGTAAGACGGCAACAACACTGCTCTTCTTCTGTAGCTCAGCTTAATGACAAATAGTCAATAATGACTTGTGGAAACTCACTCATCAAGCCCTGGGTTGATGGGATCCTCACCAAGTCTGCTTCATGTGGTGCAGCACCGAAGCTTTAGCATGCTCCATATTCATTTTCAGTATTGATGTAGGTCTGCTCATGCATAGAAGAATTTAGGACATTCACACCTTGCAAAGTAAGGTGAAATACATTTGTCTTTAATTTACAGATTCCCCTTCAATACTTCGTTCCTCAGAGAAATCTGCTGAAAACGGTTGATATCAATTAAACACATGTCCAATACAAGGATGCAGACTGCTATCTCTGAATAACAAGCGGATGTTAAATCTCAGTGACAGTCAGTCAGTTATCTGCTGTAGACTCATCTGCTTAATTAGGCATTAGTCTGACTGGTCAGCTCACTGTTTTATTATTGTATTTACACAAAGGAATTTACACTACTCTTTTAAATATGCTGATGGGGTAGAAACTGAAAGCCGCTTGTTCTTTTAGTCATGAAGGAAATAGAAATCTGCTTCACTGTGACCTGCAGAATTTCAGTAACACTGTTACTATGCTGTAGAACAACTCCATTGTTTAAAGGTTCCATATGTAGAAAGTGAGACTTCATTGTATTATTTGATGGTAAAGCAGGTCTATAAATACTGTGAAAGTATTAAAGTGTGCAGTTCACAAACAGAATGTACACTGCACGTATTCAGAAACTGTGGCTTAAAATGAGCTGTCCGTACTTCGATTACATTGTGATGTCACAACAAAGCAGTCACCACCCTCAGCTATGCCCCCAGCACAGCACACCTGGATCCAGTGTCCAACGTTGCAAGACTTTATTTCTCCAAGTGGTTACCTAAATACACCTTATTTTTTATGCAATCATTCAGATATGTAAATTATGGGATCTTAAAAAAATAACCAGATGGATCAATTTGTGGGCCGTATTATCTATATGTTTCACTGCATAAAAGGAAAAATATGTTTGAACCTTATAAATGGTGCTGATAATTTTCCCCCCAGGAAGCACTAACAAGATTACATACTGTTTTTTATTAACCAAATCTGAGGGATCTTTATGTATTTATGTTAAAATATGAATATGGGAGGGAACTGTTTTAAAACTTTAAAATGACAATATTAGCATCAATCTCAGAAAGTGGTCAGGCTCTGACACAAAAAGGAGCTATATGTAGGTTTTTGCTATCGCTACATAGCCAATGTTAACATTAACAGCTGTGTATTTACCAGCCTAAAAAAATCATTGTGAGTTCAGTATTACACTTTATTCCCATTCCCAAACAAGTGGTGTCAGACTTTTGGAGATATCTCCAAACATAGAATAATCAAGTTCTGTGGGAAACATTGCCATGTCTCAGCAGGGAAAAAGTTTCACTGACCATATCACTCCTCAACACAAAACAGAATAACACCAAACACAAAGACTAAGAAAAAGACACAATTAAATAGGATAATTCAATCCAAATGAGAATAGAATGTAGCACATTTAAATTTAGTATGATAACAACAAATGCATAAAATAGCATGTAAGAGCAATTTAATAGGTTTGTAAATCCCTGATGCAGACAATGAAATCAGTGTATGTGATGATGTGTGTGTTAATGTGTATTTGCGAGCATATAGGAGGTGTGTTTCCCGTGTTTATTAGCCTACAATTTACATTCATTTGCATTTTGTGTTTATCTGGAAGTCTTTCATTTGTTTCTACATGATATGCTTTTATGAGCTCTTAAAGATTAAATACATTTTAAATACACTCAGTGGAAACCCCCTGCAAAAATGAAAAAAATGAAAAACATGCAACCTTTGTAATAACACTAGTGTCCATACATACACAGGTGAATGAACCAGCACAGATGAGCATGAATGAGCTTTATATAGACATTAGCATGCTCATGGGCATCAGGAGGGTGGCTATGAGCAACGCCAAGACACTGGTGTTGTGTGTTCTAAGGCAGCAGCCTCAATGGCATTCAATCAAAGGTCCAGAACAAAGCAAGACACTTCATCAAAAGATTTGCTTTGTAGGAGGTGGCCCTTGGTAGATGAATGTGGGAAATGTCGGATGGCCCAGGCTTTAACAAGTAATTACTAGTCCACAACAAAGACAGACTAGCCGGAAGAGCCACAACTCTTCACTGTCTAAGGTCAATGCCCAACATACTGCAGCCTCAGCCAGTAAGCATTCTCTAGAAGCAAATGGCTAGAAGTACATCAGGCTGCATGATTTAAGTGGCAATTCGTAAAACTTGGAAGACTTCTAACCCTAATAATTGTGTTGTTTAGTAGGCTCTGTTCACATTTCTCAAAATACCCCAAAGTGGATTATCTACAGTTGCCATGGCTTATTAGACACAGAGTTTCTTGAATTTTTTTCTCTGACATAGTGGCTAACAAAGTCCTTTTGGTCAAGTGTCATCAGCATCAAGTCTGTGCACTGATTTTTTAAGATTAAGATTACTGATAATGAAAGATTACTTCATTATCAGATACTCAGACATTTTCCAGAGCTCAAGATGATGTCTTCACATTGTTTGTTGTTATTAACAGTGCAAAACCAAAAAATATTCAATTTATTATCACAGGGTTTTTCCTGCATAGAGAATTGCAAGGCTTCTACCAAATTTCGTGCGGCCTCCAGCTCTCCACAAACTCTAGTGGGTGTCTTGGAAAACACACATGCACTTGATGGATTTCTGTCATTTGTAACTGCAATTGCAGCATTACATCATGTGGTGGCGCTGTATCGTGATCAGCACAGTGCACCAAGAAAGGCGTTGTCAAAACTACCAAAGAGGAAGAAAAAAGCTGCAATTTTGCTCCAGGAATTTCCTCCAAATAAGAGCATCTGCGTTTTTTCCCTACAGCAGGACGGTGTCCGGCAGTGGTGCCCTGTTATCTGTGGCTGCTCAAACAGGTGTATATTGTTTCTTTTGCAGCCCAGCACGTCCAATTTATTAGAAAGGGGTCCTAAATTAACATTACAACCATCTCAGCGATTACTTAAGGACGAGTCCATGAGGATGATAATCATAAGGGCAGGAGAAACAGTGAAACATCATCTGATTATTACAGGCAGTTAAAAAGTAATAATTCATGTTAACAACACGTTGACCTTGAACTTTGACCTTTGCCACCTAAAATTCCAATCTAATCATTTTATCCTTGAATCCCAGTGAATGATTGTGCCATATTTGCAGAAATTTCCTCAAGTGTGTTACTGAGATATGGCTCTGAGATATTCAATTTGTACAAACAGAGGACCTCGATACAAAAATACCACAATAATAGTTTATAATAGTGAATGATAAATACTATAAATCCATAATCAACTATTTAGTGACTTAAATCCAGCAAATATAATCTAATCCCTTTGAGGAAGCGTCTGAATTCCAGGGCCAGAGTTAACTGAGGAGACAACGCTGCAACAATCACTTCCTCCATCATAATCCTTCCCGCAGATGTTTGAGGTTAGAGTGGATTTAAACTCAAATAACATTCACTAGTCTGTGCATCACCATTAGGGTAATGGTGCTCAGCTCATACGCACGCTAAAAAATGGATTTAAGATCCATTAGCTTATTAGGCGCAAAATGACATTATCTCGCCTCAATGTGAACTCTGCAGCAGCCCTTCGGAGATAAATTATGGCGTAGCAACACCCCCTGATCTGTCAATCAATCCTCTTATCAGTTTGTCTCCCCCAGAGATTGCAAACACACATTCGATGCATGCTTTAAATGAAAGTACTGGCTGATGTATGCAGCTTGTTTGTAGAGGGATTCATCTAAATGAGAGAGATATTCCAGAGTATTGGAAATGTTTGCATGAAGATAAAAGCCTTGTAGAGGGCACATGAGAGGAAGTCTCTACCTTTGTCAATGTTTATAAAGTTCATTCCAAGCTTGTGATCACCAGACATTGAACTCCAACATTATATAAAACAAAACTGTATGTCTTGAGTGGACATTCAGCTATAAAAAATATTTTCATTATCAATTAATCTAATTATGCAATAGACACTGTTTGAGCAACAGTCCAAAACCCAACTGCATTCAATTTTAAATGAAACAATCCAGTGTTAATTTTGGCACCTGATTTCTGATTTTGATTTAGTTTGGATCTTAATCTTTAAACAAAAATGTCATTTAATTTTTGTCATATTTTAGTCATTTGATCTTCGTTAGTTTTGGTCTAGTGTGTGTCAACATAGTTTAGTTTTTGTTCATAATTTTGGTTTCATTTTTGCCTTCTAAGCATATTATTTTGTTTTGTGCAGTTTCCATGATTACAGGCACTGACATCTGTTAACGCTACGTTAGTGGAAACTGCGCAGTTTGCTTATTCACACACAGTGTCCACGCCCCTGTGCTCTGCAGTAATACAAGAGATTGACTCTCCTCAGTTAATCCAGCTGTCATTGTAAATTCTGGCTGTTTGAACAGAACTCTTTGTTGCTCCTGCTCAACTAGCATCACCACAGCAGAGCAGCTGCTCATTCAGAAGCTGGTTTCAATCACTTGTTCACTTAAATCCTGCTCATTGTCTGGGTTTAGCGTTAGCAGAGAGGCTAAAATGTCAGATAATGTAGTGATATTTCTTCAGAGCGAGATTTAAGATGTTTGGCCGCCAACATTAATCCTGGAACTTACTCATTCCCTCTGATGGCAACACAAAGAGTAACTGAATCAAAGTAGCATTAACATTACATCCACATCCACAATGTCAGTGTGCTACCCTGCATGTTTTCACAGTTTGTCTCAGCTGTTTGTGTTTGATGCTGCATCTTATCTAACTCAATCCGTCCGAGAACAACAGATAACGTTACTGACAGAGACACAATGTTACTGAATGCAAGATGCTTTAATGCAACAGGTCAAGTGGCTAAATCGACTACTGAAACAGACGTGTTGGGCAGCGGAGGACACTAATGATTCAGATTACAGTGTACAGTTTCACAGATACATGCAGATCTTCGAGTAGGACTCTGCATTAAAACAGTCACTATTTTCAAAAGTTACTTTTTGTTTAGCTTTAGTTTCATTTTTGTCTTGAAAAATATGTCAACATATGTTTTTCATCTTTAGTTTGTTATGAAATTACACACTACACCACACACACTTACAACATCAAACCTTCACATTTCAGAAGCCAGAACCAGTAAATGTTTGGATATTTTGCTTGATTGTCAAAGCTGTTCTGGATTAAATTTTGGTTGATCAACTACTCAATTAATCCACTAATTGTTTCAGCACTAGCATATACACTTTAAAATGCAATGTATATTCTTCCAGAATTTTGTCACCATTTCATAAATATTTTTTGATTTGTCTACACATTTTGAGGATGGTTACACTGAAACTTACAGTGTGGCCTTGGAAAGATGAATTAGGAATTAAATTGTGTGTCTCTGAAGAGTTAGCTATACTCCAAATTGGAATCTCTCCTCTCCTTGCTTCATTATCACAATTTTCTCTTGGAGGCTAATTAAGGGGGGAAGGAGAGAGCGGGAGAACAAGACCCCACTGATGGAAATCAAACGAGAAGGACAGGAATGGGAGAACAGAGGAATAATCAGTCGTCTGATGAACGCTTACAGTGCCCTTGATGAATAGCAGCAATGCCCTCCTAAAACAGATGGGAGGAGAGTGAGACAAGTGCCAGGGACAAACTAGACTTTGTTCTTGTTAAAAAAAAGAGGAGTAAGCCAAGTGTAGGAAGGACCAAGAGTAATAGGAATCAGATTAACGTACTGGTTTGACTCTTAATACGTGCCCTCTACTGCTTCACAGACAGACCACATAGCACAAATTAGCTTGACAGACTTCAGGCCTAAACTGCTTTTACGTTGACTGAATAAAATCATGTATGTAGAGCAACAAATCATGATTTTCATAATTGATTAATCTAGAAAGTAATTAGCAGATTAACCAATGAATTGCCAAACCTGTAAAAAGAAATATAGATTTTTTTATAATTCCCACAGTGACATGCTCAGATATCTTGTTTTGTCCAATTAACAGTCAGACACCCAAAGATATTCAATTTACAATAGTTACGATTCAGAGAAAAACATCAAATTCTAACTGAAGCTGGAACCATGAAGAGAGTACAACTTTAACAATTAATCAATTACCAAAATAGTTGCTGATCAATTTCCGAACAGCTAAAATCATATAAAATCCTCGCATACTGTATATGAAGCTGATAATAGAGACTGTCTAGCATTTCTGCTTGATAAATCACTAATAGAATACAAATGAATAATTCTTTGTTAATCAACTAATCTTGCAATCAGATTTAAATTAGGGGTATGTGTGATTAGTCAACTGAACGATTAAACATTACAACCCTCACTTGTCGGCACCAGAAATACTAATCTTTTAAAAAAATTATTAATATCTTATCCAGGATGTTAAAACCGTCAATAGCAGACGTCAGCTCCCCCCTCTCCCCCCACTAATTCCTGGATGTTGTAAACGAGTAAGGTGGAAAGAGGGACAGTTGACATCTCGTAAAACCAGCAAGGTTTGGCAGCATTTTGATCTAGAAAATGAAAATAAGATTTAATGTAGGCTGTGTCGGAGTAAACTGTACAGGCATGTGGTTGTTAAAAAGACTGCTGCTACTAGCACTGCTAACGTTAGCCTCACTCCACATAAAGCAATATGACATCCTTTACCCACAGATGCTGTGACCCCAATTCAATGGGGTTTTTTTTTTCAATTTTGACAGTTTTCTGACTTTTTGACTAATGAAGTTGTCTAAATTAAAATTTCCATTTAATCATCAGGGAATTTAGTCATTAGGAGCCAGGGATATCACAATACATTTGACATAGTTTGTCCCTGATAATCCCTGTCAAATACAAAATATCTCCACACACCAGTGTTTAGAGTACTGTAGAAAAGCAAGTACCAGCAGAATTTTGGCATCGACTTAGTACCAAAGTATCAGTTATTGTTACACCCCTAAAAGTGATGTCTTTAAATAGCTTTTTTTCCTAACAACAGTCCAAAACCTAAAGATGTACAAGTTTAGTATCACTTAACATAGTGAATGGGAGCAAAACCCAACAACTGAGGGGATTAAAGTAAGTAATGTTTGGCATTTTTTGATTGGAAAATGACTTAAATGAGCAATCACTAATTGATGTAGCTGATTATTCTTTTTATGTCAATTGATGAATAAGTAATCATTTACAGATCTGTAGTTCTGTTCTGACAGTTAGTGTAGCAGCAGAAGCAGAGAGCGATTCATGCCTCTCCCTTGCTCTCTACCTACTCTGTAAGGTCAATCAATCACTTTGAGTTTTCCTTTAAATCCTTTGTGACAAGTGACCTTGCAAAATGGCTTTTGTCAACATCTCTGCATTGTAATTCATGCTAAATGACACAGCCATGACTGTGCCAGTGCAGCATCATTCAAATTGGTCATCTAATCTAATACAAAAGTCTACTTTATTAAATAAAGCATACATCATGCCATGTCTGAATGGAATAAATTCTCTACAGCAAAAGAAAGTCAGATCATAAGTGGGAGAACTCTTGTTGTTTGGGGACTCTGTTTTAAATGCACAGGTTTTTAGTCTCCAGCCAGACCTCAGACTGAGGCTGCTGAGCATTTACCTTCCCCCCGCAGGCTATAAATTTCAGAGCAGTCAGCCATTTGATTAGCATGTAGATCAATGTGTCCGTTGTCTTTATTCTTCTAAGCATTCCCAGACATGATAAAAACCCAATCATGCCAAAAGCCCAGGAAGTCCATATCAGAATCTAAATTCACTCAGCCACTGGGTTGGTAATTAAGGAGAAGCACATAAGCCCGCAGAGGCAAACGATGCCTTTATGTCTGGGCTCACTGTGACTGACAAGACACACTGGCAGTGTACTGTGCTGATTTGATAGCAGGGGGTAAATGGTCAGATTCACATTTCCTAGTAGAAAGGATTATTTGTCACCAAGGCAGGAAAAGAGCAAAAGAGGGATAAAACAAAGCAGCAGCTTTTTGACCATCATCACAAATGTTCCCTCTTCAGAGACAAACCTGGCAAGGAGGCACGAGGGTGCTTTTTGAATGGCATTATTATGTTTACTGTGATTGTACAAACACGCTATCGATAGATTTTCTTTGCAGGTATTATTCTAATCTCCCTGAAATGCAAGTCTACAGAAACACACAATCTCTGATCAAAAGACTGCTGTCATGGAGATACAAAGAGATGTTGCACTGTGTAGGGTAAAAAATGGGTTTTATATGAAGGCAAGACAATACACACTGTCACACAATGTGTAAAGCAACATACTGGTTGACAGGAAAACATGCAAGATGATGCTTAACACACACACACACACACACACACACACACACACACACACACACACACACTCTCCCATTAAAATGGTTATGTAATGATGCTGCAAATAAAAACAGCAGCTCAGGTTTGGGATCACTCTTTAGTGACGTATTTCAAACAAAGTTACAAAAGTAATTGGAATCAACAGAATATGTATTTCAGGTTAAAATTATAATGTAATTCATCCTCAGGGAATGCGTTAAAAAATAAAATAAAATAACAATAAGACAGAAAATGTGCAGAAATATGTGCATACTGTTTGCAACCAATGAAAACATGAAGCTAGCTTTGTCACATGGTATATTTGAAGTCTTGAGAAATGAGACTGTAGGCGCCTATACTGCTTACACTGCTTATCTGACTGTCCCCATTTATTTGCTTTCTCAATACATGGATACGTTCAAGTGATGCAGATTATCTTTGTCACCAAATAGGAGGAGGAAAATAAAAAAGCTGTTGTGCAATTTCTTGCCAAGGGTAGAGCTTGGGCATGTTGAGTGATTCATATCAGTTTGGCAGGTGGACAACCATCTACTCTGCAGCATATCTTTATGTAATCACTACAATACTGGAGAGGGGCTTTGTGTGAATGTATATCTGCAACATGCTGCATATAATGGTGGATATAATTATTCTTCTTATATAAAAAAAAAAAAAAAAAAAAAAATCCCTTTGAGACGAGAAAAACAACACAGTTTGTTGTTTGTTCAAATGGCTACAGCAGCCTACACATTCGCCTGACAAGAACCATTAGCAGCCATGTGAATTATGACTGTCAAGAACAAGGGCAGAAGTAGAATGACATTGTTATTAGTGCCTCACAACCTCTTATGTCTCATGCACAACTTGCTCTGCTATTTTGGCATCCCTTTTTGTTTGAGACAACACCCCCCCCCCCCCAAACAATGCAGCAGAGCTCTTTGCTCGATGGACCTGGACAGATCTGCCAAAACAACACTTAGTTCACTTGCTTCATTTCTTACTGTATTCAGCTAGCACTGCCTTTATGATCCAACAGCAGAAAATGATCATGACCAAAGTGCGCACTGCCACGCGGGCATTCGTTCTCTGTTTGTCTTTTCCATTCTACTAACTCTCCTGTCATTTCAGACCCTGCCACGCCCTCCTGCCCTTCAGTAATCCCCAGTTTTCCTGCCTTTCCTTCCTCGCTCACCTACTCACCTGTTCCCAATTCCCTGATCAGCTCTGAGTATTTATACCAGCCCATTTCCACTCATTCCCTGCCAGACTGTCTATTGTGCTTTCCATGCTGTAGCTTTCCAGCCTTTCTTGCCTGTTTGTCCTGCCTGTTTTTGACTATCTGCCCATTTATGGGTTTTGCCTGGTTTATCTGCCTGCCTGTTACTGACCACTGTCAATGCCCTGATTTTATCTACTGTTTGCTCTTGCCTATCAAGCCCTAATAAAGGTGAATTGTTTGAACTTTTCCAGGTTTCTCTGAATCAGTAATGATAAATCTAGGAGTTGTTAAAAAAGATATAATTTTGCTTTTCAACTAGGGCTGCACAATTATTGAAACATAACTGAAATCCCAATATTGCCAAGTGCAACATCCAAATCACAGGAGCTGCCAAAAAAAAAAAAAAAAAAAAAACAACAGTTGCAATTATTTTGATAAGGTTAAAATGTGTTGCATTTGTTAGCAGCATTCAGTAAAAATGAAATGCAAAAACATCATTCCAACTGAAATTGTGATCCACATCAATCCCTGCCAAAATAACCACAATTTGATTTTCCTTGCACATTGTGCAGCCCTATTTTCCACCAAACATTCTGAGAACTTGAACCTCTCAACAACTATTGTCCAGGAACTTTCCCAGGGGTGAAATTCCTTCCAAAGCTTTGTGATTTGCAGCTCGGCCAGAGACCTAGGAAGATGAAGCCAATTAGTCAACTGACATATCAAAAGCACAATGGTCGACATTTGTACACGCAACCCTCTAGTGTGATGACGACATACTATGCAACAGCACAACAGGGTGTTTTTTTTTTAGGTTTCCATCTCATTTATTGTTGGCCACAAACTACAAGCAAAACACTGTGTTTGCAGTTGCAGGTTTTTAAAAATACCAGGTGTGTAACAGTGCTGTGAACAACACTTGCATACTTGATTAATCAGCAAATTAAGAACTGCCCCCCACCCTTTCCACCCCAAGGGCCAGTCACTTGTTTACCATTCTTCACCTGCAGTCAACATTGTTCTCTTCTAATCAGACTGCAGGGTACTCCTAGTCCTTGACTTTGACCACTTGGCAGATCACAGCAGGGTCATACAAATATTGTTGTCTTGTTTATTGATAATGGTTTTGGAAGGAAATGAACTGACAGCCTGCTAATAGGGACACCAGATCAGAAATCTGGGTTGTTTTGCAAGGCAATGACAAACAATGTATTTTCTCATTTTTAGCAAGTAGACCGGAGATGGGGACCCAAGTGTCCCAATTTCAAACGTTCAAAACTCATAAAAGGCCACTTTGTGAATCATCATTTGTCCAGCCAATGAGCTGAGACCACTTTGCCTTGGGTGACCCACTCAGGTGCCTCACAACCACAATGCTTTTAGGGTCACTGAGGCACAGAAACCCTTCCACCAGAATGACACGGCAATTTGTTGCAACACTTTTTTGATTCTAACAAAGTCACTACTTACATGATGCTTAGATCAAAATAACACACTTCAAAGAAAAGCATCAGAAGATGTGTAAAAGCATAACTAGGGGGCTTTTACATCACATCAAATAGCACATAATGGCCATCATCCATTGAGGAGGGTACGACAGGGTTGATCAGCATCAATGACTAGACAGTTACTTTACCAGAAGCTGAAATGTCTTCTCTAAAGCTTCATTTTCAATCTGTACTACATAAAACTACTGATCTCTGGGGGGGCAAAGGGTATTAAGGTTGCATAAATAATGTGAATCAGTGTGGATGGGGGAATAGTTGTGGGAAGTTAAACAATAGACTGTAATGAGGTTAATAATTAACTAATGCCTCCCACAATTTTAATATGTTAAGACTAAACTGAAAAAAGTGATTTAACTCTTATTCAGATGTCTCAAGACACAGTTTTAAAAAACAAATACATATAATCTACCCAATTGAGAGTAACATTAAAAATGAGTACTGATAAGGAGGCCTCATGGAGGTGAACTGCAGATATTGTGAAAACATGAACACAAGTCTAATCACTGCTCTGCCATTAAGGCACAGTCGGTATACTCTTCTATTGATGCAGCTCTGTCATCACATTGAAGCTCTAAAGATTTTCTATTTACAAAGTTGGCTCTGTGCTGAGGTAATGGGAATGTTTGCAATCTATTGCTTCAATTTCTCTTGGGAATCCAATGAACGAGGCTCAGCACACTCAATATGCACCAGTCACTTTCACTCATAATGCAACAACAAATTCAAGTTACCTGCTATTTGCTTTAAGATCTCTTTTCTGGCCAAAATGTGGAAAAACAGCCCGGAAACACTAAAGAAGATTTATCATCCCTCTGATGCAAGAGATATGTCATTATACAAAGCAAAGTGATTCTTCTGGCCTCTAAACACGACTGCCCTTCTTCTCATTTTCTGTAATTTCAACAACAGACACCAGCTGTACAGTTTTTTATACCACTTGTCTGGCTTGTTTGAAGGAAATGTTTTTGTTCATATCAAGACGGAGATGTTGCAGGAAGGGCTATATCAAAAGTACAGGTAATCCTCTGGGAACGCTGATGGTATTTTTGGTGATGATGCAGGCTTTCTGGATCATTTCAGGGTAAGCTGGAGCAGGTTAACAGCATCACAGATTACCTCAGTGATGTGCTCTCACAGCTGCATCTGATGGGTAAAAAAAGGCCCATGTGTATGTTTTTCTTTTGTTTTCACTATAGTCTGACATTTTAAAGACATTTAATATTCTAACTTATTAAAAAATAATAAAGCTACAGTAAATTAATAAATAAATAAACAAACAAATAATAAAGCTGCAATACTAATGCATTTTGGCTTTTATAAGGATGGGGATCTGAATATCATACCCCCTTAAATAGAGTTTTTGGCAGTAGCTATTAACAATAACATTAATTAAGCTAACCCAATTCCTTTTCACTACCTGCAGCTACATCCTGAAAATAAGATGAGTGGCAGAAGATCTGAAACATTGATTGTAGATTGATATTGATCGTTCTGACGCATTGATTAGCCCTAACATACCGACTCTCACACCTGATTATTCACAATCTACCCGATCAAACACGGGCAGTTCTGATTCAGAATTATGAGGTTAATGAGTTCCTCACATTGACTTGATATGCAGAAGTTTAACTGGATGACGTATAGATCATCTCTCTAGAGAAGAGTCTCCACTCAGAAACACAGCAGAAACACAATTCACACTTAGTGACTACAGAGGGTAGTTACAGAGTGATGTGTCTCTTCACTAATGAACAGTCTTTGGCAGAGAACAGTCAGCAGCTTGGAGAGAGCACATTAACCAGCAGACCAAAGTTTCAGTGTAGCTGTTATGGCATTAACATTAGCTAATTACCCACAGCTGATATAATCTAATCCCTGGTGATGCTGGTCATTTTAACAGGCTGCACTGGCTATAAATGAGAAGCCTAAATGTTTTCAACTCTGGTCTTTGCTAATAAGAAATAATGAGGAGACATAAAAGGTTCAATAAGAGCTATATTAGTGTCAGAGCTTAACAAATCAGGGTATTTTGCCTACCGGTAAGATCTCCCATTTCTGTCTTCTCTCAACTAAACCTGAGGATGGCATGCATCACACATCAGGGTACAGTAGCGGAGATGTGTCGTTTCGGGGAGCAAATGTGATTAAACAGCTGCTTTTCCGGAGAATTAACATTGCATCAAGACACTGCCAGTTTGTTGGACTTAACACAGAAAACAGGCAAGGGTATTTAGAAGCACATCGGATGCTGCAGAAGCTAACCACTCACATTCCACAGACAATTAATACGATTATTCAAAATAGAAAAATAGGTCAGTGAGGCAGACAAGTTTTATTAAAATAAAATAAGCACTTCCAGTGTGGCTCACCATCTAAAATCCAATTAACCCACCAATCAGGTTTAGTGAGACACATGTGGACTTCATTTTGACATCTAGTCAGGAAATTTTGCAAAATAAAATATATTAAAATAACTAGGCATTCCGTAGTGTTTCTGTAAATACAGATTCGTTCTTTGTTATTTCTATAAAAGTACCAACTTAAATCAACTTAACTTTGCTTTGATATTTTACTTCACAAAGCCATGAATATTTGCATTGCTGAAGCAATATAACCAAATCGTTTTTAAAAATATATATAATTTCTGTTTTTAAAAATAAATTCCTCTTAAAGCTTTTGTTTGTGTTCCACCTACAAGCCATGTAGTAATATTAGATTTGCTCGCCTCTTTCCTCCTATCCAACAAAAAAGAATGGCTGATTGCTTTGGGGCGGACGAAGTCCCACAGAGTAGCTCAATTATTGACTTTGCTAAGTCAACCTTTAACGTACAAATCCTTCTCAGACTCTTGTCCTTGTGGTGGCCGAGGGCCCACTGAAGGCATGCATTCAGCTCACAGTCCAGCAGACATTAATTCCTCTCAATCTTCACACTCAATTTAGTCTTGAATGTTCCTGCCAATATGGCTGAGCCTTGGAATTAGAAGTGGTAAATTATACAAATAACCCCTTAATAGCATGCCGTGCCCGAATGGAGTGAACCCGCCAACGTGGCAGCGATTTGCAGCGTGGCAAGTGAAATGGAAGGGCAAGTCCAATCATGTACGTACATGTGCTCAGTGAGCAGACTACGGTGGGATAATGAGGATTGGTGCTCATAACACCCAAGCATCCACAGTGTCCATTTGTTTGCCATTATTTTAGGCTCTTCATCCTCAAAAGCAACAATCCACAGAACTGTAAGCTGTTAGTGAGAGAGATGAACACCGAGTGTGCCTGCGGCAACAAAAATCAGTTCAGCATTTCTGTTTGACCTCCAGGACTATGTCAAGACACTAGTGATGGGATAAATATTGTAGTATGTGAAGACAGACTTTCAAAGGGAGATAAAATGGGTTATACCACAAGTTGCTATGAATACATAAGTGCATTTTAGCAACAGTCAGGATATCACCAGAACGGCCTGCATCAGGAATCAGGATTTGGAGCAGTTGCTGCTTCAGTCATTTCAAATGTCCTTCAAACTTGGTAAAGAATCACATAAAAAGATTATATTTATTTATCTTTCTAGATGCAGAACTTTTTAGGCAGCCAACTCACGTAGGACGGATTTATTACATGAATAAAAAGTATGTTCAGAGCTGATATTTGGTGTCTGACTCTGAGCTTGTCACTCCCCACAAGCAAACTCCAACCTCAGCACAGCAGCAACTGGGGAGTGACGATAATAAACTGCCCCGGGGGGAACTTATAGACTCTGAGCCTACAGGTGGATGCTGAAGTGAGGGTGGGGGTTTATGAAAAGCTACAAGACAGCAGCAGTGGCTGCAGCAAGTTTTTGCAGCAGCAGTGTTACAACAGAGTTAGCAAATTGGCTAGCAGCCTCCACCACCACGTGGCCATTCCCCAGCTGGGCATCTGGGACCACAAGGGGAATGTATTTTTTAGTGAGTAGAGATGGATGCGTTTCAGCCCAGCAATCCACCTGATATGCAGCAGCAGGCTCAGGCACATCAGCTATGCAGCACATAATTGCCAACTTAAAATCATAAGACTTCAGGCTAGGAGCAGACAATATCTTCTCATGAAATGTAGTGATAAGCAGCAGACAACCATCATCCCATGGATATAAGGGTGACAATGAGTATAAAATGTAGAAGAGGAGCTTAGCAGTGAGGATGCAATTATAATATGAAGAATAGTGTACACATTCGTCACATTAACCCATTTTCCTAGTTTCAATAATTCTAAACTGGTCGCTGAATATGAAATGTGGAGAGAAATAATGAACCTAATTTGTGTGTGACAAAAGCACATTCAGTTTCCCATGAAACAAATATTCATTATGTTAATGGGCTGTGTCCAAGACAACTGTTATATTTACATCCCTAAAGCCAATGTAGAATATTTCTCTCTATGCAGGACCAAAGTCTGCAGTAAGCAAATAGCCAATCCTCCAAAAACAACAGCAACAGCCAGTTAATATAAATAATAAAAGGGTAAATATGCACAAAATTACTCATATCCCTAAGATAATTATTCATATTTCATTAGTATATAAATCAATAGTAGACACTGCTTTAGTTAGCTTCCACTTCTGCGGTGAAGGGGAAAGTTAAGTTAAGTTATAGTGCTTTTTTTTTTTGGTTTTGTTTTCTTAATCTAGACTCAGTCTGACAGTGTCTGTGTGGGGGAACAAAACCAGTGAAACCTTTCTTTTTGTGAGTGTTTCACACAAATAGACTAAAGGTTGCACAAATTTAAAACTGTGTTTCAAATAGTCTCTAGGTTCTCTGGATTAATCTGACAGAATAGTAGTTTCGGTGCTTTCACAAATCTGAAACTAAGTCTTTGGTTTCTGTGGATTAATTTAGTCCAGATTTGACAAGTCGAGATATAAAGATTTTTGATCTAGATCTGATCATAGGAAAAACAACTTTCACAAATCTGAAACTATGTTTTAAACAGACTTTACACTCTCTCTGTAAATCGAGTCCACATTTGGTATAGTGGTTTAGTATATAGTATAGGTATGGTGGTTTTTTCATCTAGACTAGATCCAATGTGGTCTAGATAGTAAGAACATTCAAATCAACATTTTTTTGTTATATCATAAAAAAAGCAAAGGTCTCACAAATCTGAACAGGCCTTAATTAGGATGTGTAACATCCTTTCACAGCAGGAAGTGGATGTCCTTCAGTGCTGACACATTAGTTCCCTTTCACCTGTGAGTCAGAAGCTAACAGAAGCTAACTTTAGCATTGTCAGTGTGAGAGCTTTGTATTACACACCAGGAAAAAAATAAGCTCAGCTACACAAAATAACACAACTGGACCCAGTGTAAGCACTGCATGTAGACAGAAAACTCTTACTAAGACACAAGTCAGTCCTCAGCAAAAGTTAGTCACAGCTTATCAGCCGAGCTAATATCACCACAGCTGTGGACATTAGCAGAAAACAAAAACAAAGCTCACCTGGTTCAGAAGATTTCCAACAACAGCGCTGGTTACAGCAGCTCCCCTGCAGTGGCAAAACCCGCCATCGAGAGGAGGGTGCGTTTGATTCATGGCAGCGACCAGTGCAGTATGTCATGTGGGAAAGAGGCGGCCATGTAAAGGTCAAAGTTCAGTCTTGACTTGGCTGCAAGATTATTTTGATTATCGATTAATCTCCCGACAGTCTTTGCCATTTGTCGATTGGTTGTTTTGCCTATAAAACACAGAAAAATTGTCAAAAATTTGCATAATAATTTCTGAGAGCCTATGGTGATATTCTCAAATAGCTTTTGATATTCAATCAATAGTCTAAAATCCAAAGATATTGGGTTTATTACAATGCAAGGCTGGAAAAGATGGAAATTTTGAATGTGTAGCATTTTTGCTTAAAAATGGACAATTCATTGAATATCAAAATAGTGTTTTTATTTCAGCTCTAATCTTGAACTAAAAAAAGAAAAGAAAAATGTCATCATGCAAAAATGTTTATCTTTCCATGTCTCTAAACAAAAAGATAACAAGAATTAGGGCTGCAACAAATGATGTTCTTTATTTATTAATCTGATAATTGTTTGTAATGATTAATTGATTGCTTTCTTTCTAATATTCCAGACAATGGTAAAAAAAAAAAAAAAATGCCCATTTTGCACAGATTCAAATGTTGTGTAATCACTGCAGCTCTGATAACAATCTTTTATTTTTTTATTTTTTTATTTTATTATTTTCATTTGCAAGTGCAGGAAACTTTTGCATAGTAGTTTACTACAACACAGAGGCAAAGGTCAAACAAGTTAACTTAAACCAATACAACATATTAATCTGTTTTGCTGCCATGAATCTCTTCATGACCGTTACCTCTCACAATATATCAAGAACAATAACATCTATTATGTTTACAGAACAGCCAATTTAAAACAGTTCAGTCATTCCATAGGAGGAAAATAGAAAAAGAGGTCTTAGCGATTTTCTTACAGCCTTCTAATCATGGAAATTCCACTGAGACTGAAAGTTGAAGAAACCCTGCAGCTTGCAGTGTGTGTGTGTGTGTGTGTGTGTGTGTGTGTGTGTGTGTTTGCTTCAAGTTTCACAAGTGGAGGTTCGGGGCATTTCAGGACACTGAACAAAAATCTCTGCAAAAGGCTTAATTGAATTCAATATTACAGCTGCTCCTACACAGTATGGAAAAGTATGGATTTTAGTCATTTCCTGGTCTGGATAAGTATGGAAAAAAGAAAAGAGAGTTTGGAGAAATATTTGTATTTAGACTTTTGCTCCTATTGTTTAATGAAATCTAAAATTCTGAATTTCTAAATATGAATTGATCACGCATGGCGTTTGAAGCAGGCAGCGGCACAGCCAAAATGTTTACCACTGTGTGAGAGAGCACGGGCCAAAGCGAGCTTAATGTTGTCTAAAGCAAGGCAAGAAGTATGTGCAGAGCGCAGGAGTGTGCATTTTGCAGAGCAATTAAGTCAATTGACTTTAATTCTCCTGTCTAGTTAAGTGGTGAATTGTATATGAACACCCCTTCTGTGACAAGGTGTAGAGGTGATTTCAATTTACATAAAAAAAATAAATAACATTGCATTGTTTCAGAAACTTTTTCCTTCATCAATCTACAATATCCCATCATGACAACGCATGATACCAGAACAGATTTTTTTGATCACAGTGAGTTTTCTTCGTAGGGTATGACACTTTGCGCACCTGGATTTGGGGATCTTCCAACATTCTTCTCTGCAGATCCTCTCAAGTTCAAGTCAGGGCTCTGGCTGGACCACTCAAGGACATTCAAGGAAACCTTTTTTACACAAAAATTGGCGCATGTGTGCAAGTTTTTAAATGTGGGTAAACCCACAAAAAAAGGCGATTGACTCTTTCCCATTGCCAGTAGACGAGTGGTAATGGTGGCTTAACAGTAGAAAGCAGCATGGAGGCCAGTGGCTATGTTATGGCGGTTACTTTTTATCTTCTGCTTCAGTCTCTTCAAACTCAATGCCAACTGAACAATGTTGTTGTTGTTGTGAAAAGGCTTTGATGCAGTTATACTATAACTGCCTATAGGTAGTGCGCTCATGAAGTTTCCTAGGAGTGCTTGAATAAGCTGGTTGAGACTGATAAAAAGAGTTCTGCTCATACACCACAGAAGAGGTCGTCACAGCAATTTCCTGGGGTTATAGCAACATTATAGCATTGCACTGAAAAAGGGACGAAAATTAGCATGTCCGCCCGGTTGTCATGTTTCCATCCCTGCTGATTGGAGCTAAAGCTGAAATACCCGACCACTCCAGAATGATTTGACTCGGGAATGACTAATTGTACCTTGAAGACATATGCCAGATATTACTTGAATTTTTTTGTCCAGTATAAAGGGGCTAGGGTTGCCCCTCAGCCACTCCTGTGCTGTCTTGGTGTGTGCTTAGGGTCATTGTCTTGTTGAAAGGTAAACCTTAGGCCCAGTCTGAGGTCCTGAGCAGTCTGGACCGGGTTTTCATTAAGGATACCTCTGTACTTTGCTCCATTCATTCTACCCTGACCAGTCTCCTGACATTACCACTGAAAAAGAAGACTACAGCATGATGCTGCCACCACCATGCTTCACTGTTGGGATGGTTTTGGGCAGGTGATGAGTGATGCCTGGTTTCATCCAGACGTGATATCTTAGAATTGAGGCCAAACAGTTCAACCTTGGTTTCATCAGACCAGAGAATCTTGTTTCTCACAGTCATTTAGTCCTTCAGGTGCTTTTTTGCAAACTTTCACTGAGGAGAGGCTTCATCTGGCTATTCTGTCATAAAGCCCAGATCTCCCAGGTGGAGTGCTGCAGTGATGGTCGTCCTTCTGGAAGTTTCTCCCATCTCCAAACAGAAGATGGAGCTAGGTCAGTGTGATCATTGGGTTTTTGGTCACATCTCTTTCCAAGGCCCTTCACCCCCAAGTGTTCAGTTTGGCCAGGTGGAGACCACTGTGCTCTTGGGAAATTTCAGTGATCAATGTGATATTTCGGTTTCTTTTTTTTTCAGTAAATTAGCAAAAAATTCAGTTTGCACTTTGTCATCATGAAGTACTGTTGAGTGTAGATTGATGAGGGAAAAAATTAGTTTAAACTATTTTAGCATGAGGCTGCAAGGGGTGAATACTTTCTGAGTGCACTGTAGTAGCATACATAGTCAGTGTGTATTATGCATGTTAACAATTGGATTTTGAATTTACTCATTTAATTAATAAACATCTGGCTATTTGTATAATCAGATGTCAAATATGGTCGAAAAAATCTGCAGAGAAGTTTAGAAATTTTGAGCCTTGAAAAGTCTTGAATTTTGAAATGGAAAATCTGTAGGAACCCTGAATATTAGTTGTGTCAACACCCAACAACAATGTCCTGAATTTGACAGGAAATGCTTCTGTTCAGAGTTTGCATGTTCTCTCTGTGTTTTCGTGGGTTTCCTCCTCCTACAGATCAGTACAGGTCAGCAGCTCTAAACTTCCTATAGGTGTCAGTGTAAGTGTGACTGTCTGTCTGTGTTGGCCTTGTCAAAGACTGGTGACTTGTCCAGAGAGAGACTCCAGCAACCTCATGCTGCATGACAGAAATATATGGGTATGGAGGTGGATATTTAGGATATTGATAGGATATTGTATATTTATTGGTAAAAAATGAAAAGTAGATTTAATTTAAAACCAAATAGTTTTGGTTTTTCAATTTTTTCAAACTAACAAAAAGAGGGTGACCTGAGGAGCTTGCCTCAAATAACTTCTACCTCCAGGCTTTATATATAAGTAAATATTAATATTATCTTTTGACTAAGACAGTATCTGTATGTAAAAATATGATTTATCAAAAAGTAGGTTTTTTCTAAAGTTAATAAAGTTTTGATTTCATTGGACTCAAGTCTGTTGGACAACACAAAGCTTTGCAAAGTGAGAAACAGCCTCTCTCAACAACACCACTGCAGTGATCACTGAGTTAACTAATGAAGAAAGAAGAGAAGCCAGAGAGTTGTTCTCATGAATGCTCCCTCAAATAAACTCAAAACCAAAAATGAAACTGGCTGCAGCTGGCATACTGTATTGGTAATTGAATTCATTTATGGAGCAGACATCTGCAGACCGTATTTTTCAAAAACATGTTTTGCTATTTTCTGTAAATGATGGAGGAATTGAGAAAGTGCAATACAATATAACCACGATTCAGAACTAACAGCTCATTCAACCTGTAATAGCTGCTTCATAATTGTTTATTTCTGCCTTTAAAACAGACGAATATTGAGCATGCAGAGATGATGCAGACGTAGAGCTTGACTGTGCAAAAACTGCCTTGACGATAGTAAACATGGTTGGAATGAACTGGTCATAGGAAGACAGAATTAGTAAAAAAAAATAGGTGGGGAAAGGGTGAAATTCAGCTTGGGGCACTGCATAAAAGCTAAGGGGCAATGTGCTGTAATCTTGTGTTATGGTATCATGATTCATGATGTCTTCCTTTTGTTTCTTGGAAACAATCAAGGCTATAACAAATTTATAGCTGACTAATATGAGAAATAGCAGGGTTAGTTTCTAAATTGCAGGTGTTAATATGCTGTTAGGCTGGACCAAGAGGAGAGATTGTTGTGTTGTACAGCATAGTTTGTGGTATTTAGCTCAAAAAAGTGTATCAATAGTGCCACCACATGGAAAGGCCTGAAAGATTCTAATGGCTGTCTGCAAGCCAACATTTCCCCTGAAACACACAGCTTCTAGTTCTAGATTTGAACTAAAACGAATAGAAAACCTGATGTAGAAAGTGTGTTTCAGGTGTCAACTTTAAATTGAACAGATTCTTTTTTCTGTTAGTTTAATATTAAAGAGGAGAGACCACCAAAGAAATGTTAGAACATCATCTTTATATATTAAATTGAAAATCTTAGCAGCAGGCAATATAGACATAAAGAAAGAGAAATGCAATCATTTGAATAATATGATAACAGTTTGACAATGTGAAAGTAATGCTATACAACAAAGCAGCAATATGAAATATTGATAAAAATATACAAAAGAGTGGTTTACTGCCAGCAGCTTTTGACTTTTTGAAACGCTCCATCACAGTTCTTTAAGTCTTGATTCAATTCATTCTCATCCATCGCCATATATTGTGCCCACCAGTGATGACGGTTCTACTAAAATATCACCACCCACAGAGCTTTTGAGTCAGCACAGTCTTCATCCATTACACTTCTTCATCCATTAGACTTCTGTCGGTCTCCAAACTGGTTGCAAACTGGAAGCCAGATAGGTCAAACATGTCACAGTCATGCCACAACTCTGTCTGGAGGAGCTCATCTGGTACTCCTCCTCAGGCTCTCCACGGTCTGCAGGAAGGAGCGCTGGGCTTGGTCCTCCTCCAGGGTGGAGCAGTCCTCCTCCTCCTCCTCGATGATGCCGCACTGCAAGCAGCGGAGGCGTGGCTCACGTTGGCCGGCTCTACAGACGCAAGCCGTGGCCAGAGACTGGGGGAACTCCTCCATCACCAAAGGCAGCAGGTGGGCAGGGAGCGTGTCCATGCTGGTCGCCATGGTGAACGGTGGCCCAAATGTGAGGATGATGAGCTGGACACAGCGAAGCTCTAGAGTAGATGTGGTGGTAGATGTAGGATTTAAAGCCTTTTGTTAAAGATTCTGATGTATCTGATCAGCTGTCTCCACTGCTTTGGGGACAGATGAAAAAAAAAGACAATACTCAATCAGTGGGAGCTGTTTAATATTCAGTCCTGAGGGTTCTGCTTGATGAGAGAAGATTTGAGAGATCCTGTTTTGTTCCTTATTCCAATATGCTCCTCGCTCTGAGACTCTGCTGTGAAATCACAGAGTGTTTGTGTGTGTGTCTGTGTGTGTCTCTGAGTCTGAGCAAGCCGTGGACTTCAGCACCACTGAGCTCCTCTTTATATACATCTCTACCAACCCACTCGTTTCTTCCTTTGGGCATCCCTCCGCACACAGAGCTCTCCTCCCCACCTACATTCTCAGTGATGACACATTTCCGCAGCTTCCATACCAGTGCACCGGAATAATCTCTCAGAAACTGTTGGCATGGGAACTGGATGGCGATGTTTGGGAGGGAGGAGGCTGAACGTGGAAAGCCAACACATTTGTGTGGACTGTGAAAATGACGAAAAATGGTAAAAAATCCCTAAAGGAAGTTACCTGAGCTAAAGAGTGGGTTGTAAAAGGATGTAACATAACATATGGGTGTGCAAGGGATTCTTTATTACGTGGAGGAGTTTGTGGACTTTTTACAGAGTGATAGTATGTGACAGAGATTCTGTACACTTTGTACACTTTCTACATGTGATTTAACTCCAAGTCAGATTTTATCTAATTACAAGTCCCACTAAGAAATTAAAACCAGCACTGTTCTCCATTCAGACCTTAGTATGAAATATGCTAAAATCAGCCAAAACACAAGTGACAAGATAACACAAGAAGTCAGGACAGACAGATGGCTGGGTGATGTTATTTGAAAAGCATATTTATTGTAGGCTGGAAGGACAAATAGAATAAAGTTTTTCAGAGACAGGACATAATAACACCCAGTTGTTCTGTTTTGCTCTGCTTTCATCCCAACAACATGCCTCCCAGGTATTAGGAATACACCTAATGCCTACTGCCACTGCCCTTGAAAGAAGAACTAGCCTTAGAAGTGAATTTGGTCCCCAGCTACTGCACCTACACAGTCAGTATTAGTGAAATGTTAAGTATAAATTTTCCATATCCATTGGGATTAATGCAGTATACAACTTAGAGCTGATAATTGAGCCAAGAAAAGTGAAATATGAGACGACTGCTGACTGAAAGACAGTATGACACACAAACATAGCATACATGGAGTTTTCATTGGAGAACGTCAAAGACATGTACCAGAGGTTTTACATTATCTCATTGGTTTTGTCTCATCTGTACATGTGGTTTGGTTTTAAAGGTCCCATATTGTATAAAGTGAGATTTGTCTTTTTTGATTATAAAGCAGGTCTAGGATCTATATTAATACTGTGAAAGTATCAAAGCCTCAGTCCATAGAGAAATGCACACAGCCTGTATTCAGAAAGTGAGCCCTGCAACGAGTCGTCAGGACTTCTGTAACTTTGTGATGTCACAACAAAGCAGTCACTGCTCTAAGCCATGCCCCAAGACCAGCCCACCTGGACCCACCATTCAACCTTGCAGAATTTAGTTTAGTGTTTACCTGAAATCTGCTATATTTTATTTGATCACTCAGAAAAGAGGCCGATCAGATGCCTTTTGGTTCTTAAAACCACAAATATATCTTCTTATGGATATCAACACTTCAAATAAAACAATGGAAAAGTGTAAAATATGGGACCTTTAACATTTTGGTAAGATGCAACAATACAGGTGAAAAGATTAAAGTAGACATGACGCCACCCACTCATTATAACAGGATTGTATGTCTTCTGAAAGATTTTCATATAGACCAACAGTAACACCAGTTGTACAAATTAATTTGCAAATCAATTTAGTATGTAAACAAAACATACATTTTAATATTCTATATTACACACACCTTCTCCCTCCATGCTGGCTGTTCACCTACACAGCCCACTCTCAATTTTATTCACAGATGAAATTATACATACAGTCCCTTCACCTCACTTTGAAACTTATGCTATGAAATGAAAAAATAAGAATGAAGAATTATGGAACTGATTAATATCACAAGAAAACACACGTCAGCCTTTTAAATCTTGATCACACATTGTTTAAGTGCTTTAGAGAGTGTTAACAGTAAGAAGGTACTGTCCTTCAGTGCTCTAATGAATAGCTTTAAGCTTGTCCACATACTCACAGGAGGCTCAAACACACACACACACACACACACACACACACACACACACACACACACACACACACACACACACACACACACACACACACACACACACACACACACACACACACACACACACACACACACACACACACACACACACACCTCCAAATTTTCTGCATCCCTCCCCTTCTCCTGTTAGGCTGAAATTCTCAATCACATTGTGCAGTCAGATGATTAGCTTCTTTCCATGTTAGTGCTCGGTTCATTAAAGCTGATCACTCAATAAATAGAACCACTTAGTTCTATATTTTTCACACTACTGTTTGGACTGAATACATGTAAGGGCAACTGTGGCCAGTCACTGCTTCACATCATCTATGAGTAGGAGTATCAGAGAGGTGGGGAGGGCTGAGATGTTGCTCAGAAACTGTCACGTTTTCTCTTCTTGGTCCATGATGATGTTGATGGTAGTTGGACGAGTTGTTGACACCTGGTCCCCTGTGTCTGTCGCTGCCGCTCCCAGCCACTGCCGATCTCTCTGCTGATCTATCCCTGCTTCTGTTTCTTGAGGTAACGAGCGCGCTGGGACAAACCCATCCCCATCACATGGCTGTTGAGGATCTTGGCAGGGAGCAGAGCTGTAGTCACCCAGCCCTGCAGAGGGGAATTACATGGTCAGCTGGTGGCATTTACAAATAACAGATGAGCGTTCATTATTAATTTCCAACCCACAGGAGCAACAACTGTGGCGAGCAACTTTGAGCAAAAAAAATAAATAAATAAAAAAATATCTGGCAATTGTTGTATGCTCTTCTCAGATCTCACATCCACTGTGGTGTGAGTCCCTGCAGTATTCTATGCAATTATATTCATTTCAATTTATTTTGTACTGTTGTATTCTATGCCTTGTACTTGCATTTTATCTTTTACTGTGTGTTATAAGGTGTCCTTGAGTGCCTTGAAAGGAGCATATAAATAAAATGTATTATTATTAGTAGTAGTAGTAGCTGCACATTTTGCATATAGATCATAATACTGAAATTTTCTATTCAAAACTTTCACAATAAACAAACTCTCAGAATAAATTCAACAAATTTGTATATATTTTCTAAATATATTGTGCATTAGCAGGCAGTTCAAATTAAAGCAACACTTTTCTGCTTTAACTGTCGTGTAAATTAACTCCAGCTTCACAGACAACAGCTGAAACAGTTGGCTTTGTTCTGAGGAAACCCCCCACTGTATTTAATCTTCTTCTTAAGTAAGGAGCAGTTTTATGAAGCATCATAAATGGTTCTTCCATCGACTTATTATTCAATTCACTGCCAATAGATTTCCTCTTAAATGCATTCTGTTATTCCTCATGCTGAGTTACTTTTAAGCTAAATTCTCGTTTTTCTTAAACTGATACATCATTAAAACCAAGTTGTATGTAATAATGGATCATGAATTTGAATTACATGTGATGAAAGACTTAAAAAGCACATTTGCTGTTGTTAGAGACAAAGTCTGCGACTGAGATTTGTAGTTTGTCACACACATCCAGCTGAAAATGATGACAAAGCTGTTCAGCTTCATCACATCACAATGTTTCACTTACTGGTTGGTTAGTAACATTGTCATTGTGAAGCAACAACAGGGTCAAATCTCAAACTAACTTCTTCATACTTTGGTTTGAAATGTTTAGTTCAGATTTATATTAATTTGAGCTTGTCTTCATGTTGCACGCATCCTAAAACATGCTCAGCTCAGGAGGTTTTTACTGGGAGCTGAATAATCCATGCAGGACTCCTCCTCTCCAAATCAAACAGACCCTGTGATTATAACCAGTAAAAACACTGAATAAAGCAGTTTCACATTTTCTATACGGTGGACATGAGATGTCAGAGAAGAGTTGGGAGTGGAAACTGCTATTAACCCTTGTTTCTTTGATAACTAATGATCCAGATGTTCATGAGGTTTTTACCGGCACCTGAATTATCCACAGAAGTCTCCTCCTCTCCATAACATATGGACCAGGGGATTAAAACCGGTAGATACTATGAATTAAACAGTTTCACATTAAAAATCAGTGATTCACTGATGCTCTTCAGCGGAAGCAGGGCGTCTCAGATGGACTGGGTGCTGAGCTGCCTACTTTTGCCTGGCTTTTTTTCTCTGATAACTTAAGATCCAGATGTCCGATGACTAAAATCTTTCATCCAGTTAAAATATATAGTTGAAAATGAACAAAGTGTATCTTAAATGTGGCTTACAACTGGATAAAAGTTCATTTTTTACAGACAAAAACATTGCTCACGCATTAGCGTAGGGAATATGACATAATTGACAGCTGACCAAATGAAACGGACCATTATCATGAGTAAAATCACGTATTTTTCTAGATTTGAAAAATGATGGAGACATCTGAGATAATGTAGGTACACAACTCAAAAACATTTATAACATGGGTCTAGTTGCTTTTAGGCATTTCAATGTGGAATAGTTACATATTATAACTTTAACTTCCATATCCATTTAGTTTTATCATTTTAGTTCTTTTACTATGATATTAATTGTGCAACCATGAAATAAACAAATGAATTACAGCAGAGACGAAAGGACATCTATTGTTGTTTGTGAATATGTAGAAGGTTGCAGATTGCAGCTTCACAGCAGTCTAAATTAGAAAGTGGTGAACTGTGGATTATTACTAGAAAATGAGCAGAGCTGTGCTGCACAGTTGAGGGGATTATCAGATAATCACGGCAGACACTACTCGTCTGCAGCTTGTGGTTTGGTGAAATACAGGAGCTGATGACAGGAATGGTCTGTGCTGAGTTTACGTTATCTACACAGGATCACCAAAGGCTTTTTTTTTCATGCTGAATATGATTTATTGACCACATGCACACTGTAATGGATGATGTGGTTGTTTATATGTATATCAATAAACACGATCATTGATATTCAGGTCACATATTGTAGTTCAACAACATCCAGCGCTACATGGAGGAACTGGGAGGAGAAACTAGCTGCTGCTCTCTGCGACCTCTGCTAAAACGAAGGCGCATCCTGAAAAAATAAACGGAACTACTTTTTGTGTTTCCATCTCATTTCTGATGCTTGTGTCTCCATGGAGTAATTACAGTGTTAGGATGCAGACAATAGTGCAAGGTAGTGAAGCATCCCACTCCATTATTTCAGAGGATGTTTACCTTTTAACAGATGCTTTAGCGATTGTTGACACAACATTAATTCAGTGAATGGTGATGAGCTGGTTGGAGGCTCTTTTGTGTAAAGTGAAATCGCAGCCTGATGAGCTTTCGCTGCTGTTGCCATGACAGACCTCGACTACCTGCAACACGGGTCTCAGTTTTTCTAACGAGTGTTACGCTGAATTTGAATGATATCACTCTCATATGCTCCAGCTGTGCTCCACTGCCTTTCACTGACATTGCCATATATTCGAGGTGCATTTCAAGCACTCAGGCTGATTATATAACAGACATCAACATGCAGAGGAACAACTGGCCTGCAGAGCAATTTTAAGCAAACTTTGTGAACAATAACCAGTTCACTGCCAGGCACTAAATAAAGAGCCCGAACAGGTAGAGATACAACTGTATGTGTTTGTGTAGGGTTACACAAATCTGCCTTTTCAGCAGGAGTGAAGTGTGTTTCACCCTCTTCTACAAAGACACTTTTTGACTTTTGATGTATAAAATAGATTGTGATGAGTTAATGTTTGGAAATCATTGAAGAGGCAGTGGATTTCAGATTTAGAGCTGAGAAGAAACCCACATGCCATGTTCTATATGTAAATTTGACTTTTTCTTCTTGGCTCCCAGCATTACACACCCAGACTCACCATAATGGCGTGGGGCAGGTAGCCGTTGGTCTGGGCCTGTAGCCCCACAGTGTTGAGCTCGGCTGCAACATAGCGTTCTGGGCTGGGCTTGTCCAGCGTAGCCCGACGGATTTTACTCAGTTTGGTTGCAACAAAAAACGGCAGAACGCTCTGGAAGAAAGGAAGAAACACACCTGTTACATAAATGTGTCTGTTTTTTATATTGACACAGTGTTTAGACAACACTTATTTTTCTTGAGCCGACAGAAGGCAAGGCAAGTTTATTAATAAAGCACCATTCAGACACAAGGCTATTCAAAGTTCTTTCCAGAAACTTGGAAATACATTAAAACTAGAACATGAAGATGACATTAAAACAGGCTTTAAAAACAACAAAAACTAATTTTAATTCATAAAAATATTTAAATAAGTCATATCAGGATTGCATAAAATAAGGTCAGAAACTTAGGGCACTATTTTAAAAGAAATGCTGGCATGAATACAAGCAAATAAAAAGATTAAAAAGATGTTATGTATATAATTTATTGGTAAGCTGCAGCAGATAGTAATGTTTTCCAGCCTGATTTAAATGAGCTGATGGTTTCAGCAGAGCTCAGGTATTCAGGAGGCTTGTCCCTCAGGTGAGGAACATAAAAACTAAAAGCTGCTTCACCTCACTTGGCTCTGATTCTGGGAACACTGAGTGAACTTGCCCCAGATGACCTGAGGGGCCTGGATGCTTCATAACGTACAGAGGGATTTCCCTTCAAACTGCATTTTGCCACAGTTATGAAGCACCACACCTTTTTAAACAGTTTGTTCATGATTTACCTGAATGATGATGCCTTTGCTCTTGTATTCAGCCTGCAGTCCTCGTGAAAAGAAGTCCACAAATGCCTGTATAAGATAAAGTCAGGTCAAACACCGAACACCAACAAGAATAACAACGTATGCAACACAAAAACTGCTGCGCAAAAAGAGGAAATATGTGCAAAAAGGGTTAATGGACAATGCAATTTAACAGCATCGGCTGTTGTAATGAACTGAGGTGATCATTAAATTAAGCACTGAACTAAAGATTCACCCTGGATGTATTCTAGATGCACTTTTAAACTTGCACTGCAGAAAGTGGGATTTTAGTAGATAAACATGACCCAGTATGAAGGCACAGGCAAATTAATCAGCTGAAACTGTGAACAGCAGGCTGGTTCTTAAGCTAACAAACACACATGAGACGCTTATAAAACATTATGACGCCACATGCTCCCATAAACATTTTTAATTGGTACACCACCTCGGGACCTGAGTGAGTCGCCGACTTGTTTATATTCAACAATTAAAACAGCAAATATGGAGAAAGACGATCCCTCACTTTATCCCTGCGTGTAAATAAACACTCAACTAACATCTCTCGTCATCAGCCGTCGTGTTTTTCATCGAAGGCTGTTGGTGGATTCCACCGAATAATTCATGACAGGAGAGCAGAGGGCGGACTTCTCCTCGTGGACCACAAGTATATGGCTGGATGTAAACCATTTATGAGGCTGAGATGCGTGCACGGACAACGCCTCAGTTAACACTTGAAGAAAAGGTCATAAACTGTGTATGGCGATTACCTTGGAGGCAGAGTAGACGGTGAGAAGAGGGACGGGGTACATCCCGCTGGCAGACGAGATGTTGAGGATGGCCCCCTTCTTCCTGGAAACACAGGAATATAAGCAAATGCTCTTTTACACTGAAAAGAAACAGAAAGCACAGGCGAAGAGGGAGACGTGCACCAAACACTTCACCCTGAAATCAACGGCAGGATGATCAGAGAACATGGGGCTGTGTGTGCTCACGAGCTGAGCTGAAACTGCTCTTGTTGTACATCAAAGAAGAGCTCCTAGATGTTGATAAGATCAAACATGCAGCAACATCAATACCTAAATATTTACTGTCTGATCATGTCCTTGCTCCAGCCTGTGCAGCCTTCATAAGATTACTCCTTCCAAACTACAGGTGGATGATATTTGCAGAAATAAATCATATTGTGTGTGTGTGTATATGACGCCAGGTAAGTGAAGCTTTACTTAAACTTCCCGTAGCTACTATAGCTATAAACTGGCTGCAAGGCTTCAACACATTTACATTCTATCACAGTACAATTACCACCATTACAGTTGGTGCAGTATGTTTCATTTCCCAAACAGCAATAATCCTGCATATTTAAACCCTTCACTGTAGACAGCTACAGCAAAAATGAACAATTTGGAAGCCAGTTATAATATTACATATTAATGCACATGTTGAACAGTTGTGTGGTTGATAGCATGCATACCTGTCTGAGCTTTTAAGTGTCATGAAACTGGTCAACTCCTCTACATTCATCTGATGCTTTGGGTGATATGGTTTAAATCCATAACAAAATATTAATTTTTTTTGTGAAAGAAGTAAATAGAAACCCTGCAGCAAGGAGAGATTAGAATATGAGCTTTTCTTCAAATGTTAACGCTCATTAAACAGTAATTAGGGCATGTGCAAAAGTTTGGCCTCCCCACTGAGTCAGCACTTCTTTATTTTGAACATTTTCCCCTGATTCCAGTGTTTGTGCTAAGCTAAGTTAACCAGCTGCTGCCTGCATCTTTAACGAACAGACATTTAAAGTGGCATTGATCTTCATTTCTAACTTCAGGAAGAACGACAAATAAGAAGGAGAATTTCCCAAGGTGCATAAACTTGCGAATGAAAATCCCTCATACTGCTCTGGCTCAGCATCACAACTTATTGATCACCCTTCGGTCTGTAGACCCAGAGGCTGAGCGGGATATTCATCTTTTCAAGACTCAAGTGACACTTTCCAACGCACCTGCACCTAAGACATCTAGATGTGTGAATATCTTCGTCGAGAAAAATTTTTAAAAGCCATTCGTGTGGACGACACAGCTTCATATCATAATCACCTTTTCCTTCGAAGATAGATAAACATTCATCAATCCAGTCTATGTGTTGGTGTTAGTTACTGAAGATTCACAGAAATCACATATTAACAAATCACTTACCTCTCCACCATTCGAGGTAAAACAAGACGCGTCATCTGGAAAAACAAAGGACAGAGAGAGAGAGAGAGAGAGATGGAGAGATGGTGTGAGAAAAAGTAAAAGCATTAGTCTATTAATGTGTGTGGGTTTGTCGGCAAGTGTGTGGAGGAGTGCATCCACATTTGTAAATGTGTGTGTGTGGGTTGTGTGTGAAGAGGTGGTTGGGGAAGGAAGACAAAGACAGTCAGGAAATGATAATGATAGCAGAGGGAGCAGTTTACAGAAATATTAAATGACATAAATTAAGCTGTTTCTCTGGGAACTGACAAATATGGAGACGAGGGATAGAAGTTACTTACTGTGATTTATCTGTGTGTGTGTGTGTGTGTGTGTGTGTGTGTGTGTGTGTGGTCACTCCTCTGTGGGACTAACTGACAGAGGATCTAAAACTTGGACAAACAGTAATTTAAGGACAACCCAGACGTCAGAGTGAGACGTACAACAGTTACAAGTCCACGTCTACAGAGTCACTGTTGGTCCAACTGAGACTGAACCACTTATTTAAGATCATCCCTGCCGCTGGGGGTCTCCAAGTTCACGATACATTTCCACACCTTTTACACTGAGTAATTCGTTTTTTATTCTTTTGCGGGGGAAATACTCAAAAAGCCTCAGTGCATCAGCGTTTTTAAAGTAATGACACTCACCTGACACACTGATGTTATGTTAATGTTGACCATGGTGTCGATGAACTGAAAACGAGAAGAGCAGGAGCGTTACCACAGTTTGGACAGTGTGTTCATGTGTTCACTTCAACATTTTGTTGTTCAGATATGTAGGTTATTTCATCCGCTCTCATTTCGGCTGCAGGTATTAAAGATATTATCTTGTGACCTGTTAAAGCACTAGATGGTAGAAATGATTTGCTAACATGCTAAAGGCTGTTCGCCTGAAAGCGACACACACTCAGGGGTTCTGCTGCTCCAGCCTCGCTTGGTCTGGTGTGACCAGTAGCTTGTGGCAGCTAATGCTACCAAACCTGAGGCAGGCATGGCAGTATACCAGATATTTACATGTTTACACTTCTGTCATGAAGTTTTCTTTACTTTATTACTCTTCTCTACTTGTGTCATTGCTACACTTGGTTTTTGCCACAGTGGCCTCCTTCCAGCAAAAGCGACACCGGCTTTAAGCAGGATGGTATTACTGCAGTGTTATTCATCAAAATAAGAGTAAAACATTCGATAAGGTCTTATGCAGATGGATACTTTGTGCAGCTTCATTTTATCTGAAGCTCGGCTCTCTCTGCACATGAAGCCCCCCCTGTTCATTCAACATGTGTTAATATGGCAGAAAACTGATCTGAAGTAAGAGCTGTGTGAAAGACAAAATGCTCTTGTTACCACTTCTATTCCTTACAGTCTTTTACAAACATTGTATTCTTAATATGCCCATTATTTATACATTCATGGAAGACAGAAGATAATAAACCTTTAACTTACAGTGTCAAGACTGGGGACATTGAGGAAGAACTCAGGGTAAGAGTAGGAAATTCCAACATTGTTCACTGTCAACAAGAGAAAAATAATAGCACTGTGACTTTCTGAACACAACATAATGTGACAAACTGATGGATGTAAAAGAAGATAGCAATTCAGTACATGTGGGACTCAGAGTGCTATTCCTCTTTCCAATCTACGGAGGGCAGCAAAGGGCTGGAGAAGCCAGGATAAATTAACCTTTATGATGATATGACAAACTTACATTTATCATAGAGGATTATATAGCGTTCCTGATGTCTATAGGCCTTGGTTTAAATTGAATTTCCCATTTCATATAAGCAGCTTCATTAAATTTTATGAAAAGTGACCTGCAGCTGCAGTCTTACCCAATACTCCAATCTCCAGTCCTGCAAGTCCATCTTCTATCTTGGAGTAGATATCTACAGCGCTGAAGTCTGCTGCGATGGTCTTGGTCTCTACACCACATTTGCTCGCTGAGGGCAGAAACACGCATGAACATTTTAATTCAGTATATATGAGAAACAATGAAAGATACCAGACAACAGAACTCACTTTAAAGTGTTTATAAATGGCCACGCTGCTAACAAATAGTCTTTTAGAGGGAGAAGAGAAAAATGATTAAACCCTGAAATAATCCTTCACCATCACCGAGGATATCCGTCCCTCAGCAGAAAGCTGTGATTTAATTGGACAGATTCACTTTCAGCTCCGGCATGAAGCTTTACTGCCTCACAGGGTCCTGCTGAATCTCCATTCAATAAAAGATCACTTGTGCAAAACACGCAACTCAATGAAATATCATTTGGTCATTTAGCCACACAGTGCAATATGGATGCAACATTTCAGGTTCACGATGAATGAGGCTGTGTAGCTGCGTGGATCATTAAGGCTGAACTCCAGTCAGGCAGCTGTCATACTTAACACATGAACTATATTAGTCTGGTGCCTGTGGACCACAGGTTCGGCTGATTTCCCTTGACTCTAAGATGCAGGATCAGTTCGACTGATGGATTAAACAGCATCATATCGAGCTACGTGCTGCATTTCACCGTGATTTATATGAAACTCATCCACAAAAATCTTCACTTTCCATTCATTTTCCATGTCTGGCAACATTTCTGTCTGCATTTACCCCCCCCCCCCCCCCCCAAAAAAAAAGAATAAATAAATAAATAAATCAAACAAGTACAACTCACCAATCACCTTGGATACGTCATCCAGCTTCTCCTGAGAGCGGCTGATCAGCACGATAGCGAAGCCTCTGCGGGCGAGCTGACACAAACACAGAAAAACGCGTCAATAAAAGGCGACTGTGTGCACTTCAACACACACTGCACAGACAAAGCTCAGCAACACAAGTTGCTCATTTAGCCTGCAGTGATGATCGAACTGTGACTGGTCTAAAATCCTCTTATAGTCACAAAGTCATTAGTTAAGCAGGTGTGTTGTTTGTGTGAGTGTTTGACAGAAGAGAGACACAGACACGCTGCCCAGCTCCCTCCTGTCCGGGGAGTCTTACCTCCTCTGCATAAGCTTTTCCAATCCCATCTGTGGCTCCCGTCACAACTAAAGAGCAAAAAAGGGACAGATAGAAACTTGATTAGCAGGATAAAAGTTTGTGAATCAAATTTGAAATTACAAAGAATTTAATGCGGCAAACTGCACTTCTCCACATTCTCTGATAATTCACGTGGAGCGATGGATAGATTATTTCCATGAATGTAAAACCGTGGCTCAATTGGTTGCTTCATTAAAACTGAGGGAAGGAAGGTACCGTTCATATACTTCTACATTCATCAGGAGCAGAATCTAGATAGAAAGTAGATGGAAAAACGGACCACAGAGAAAAAGAATGTGACACTGTCGCCATATCACATCCTCATATGAATGTGTATGGGCTACACCTTCACACACTGAGTACTGAGTGTCTGTCACTGAAAAAAATAAAAACAAAAGTCTTCTGGTACATGGTCAAAAGTATGTGGACATAAAAACACCTCATCCCAGGATCAAACCATCAGAAAAATTCATCTCCACTTTCCAGGAGGGTTTTCCCACTAAATGATGGGGCTTGCTCCCATTGGACAAAAACTAGACAAATATATGTGGACATTTACACTATGAGATAAAGAAGGAGTAGAAAAAAATTAAAAAATTTGAGGCATAAACAGATGGTTTCTCTTTACTTGGTGTGAATTCAAGATGAACAGAACAACAATAAATGTTAACGCTGCCAAAACAGAGCAGACACAACAAAGCAATGCAAACCAGCATACAGGAATAGACAAAGAGCGCCACCTACAGGAACATTACCATCACAGAAACCCAGTGATGAAGATGTCACAGTTGTGGACAGTTGGACTCACAAGCGGTCCCTGTAAAGTGCAGAGCGAAGACACCAGCAACAGGCAGAGCACAGAGAGCTCTAGAAAAATACAATGGACTTCCAATGGTAAAGGGCTGAACATCAGCATAGACAGATGTACTGTCGGATGAGGTTCGTGGAGAGCAGCTGAGGTGAAGGAGGAGGACAAAAAGGAGGGAGGGAGGGAGGGAGGGAAAGTGAGGTCCTCTCTGTCATCAGTGGCAGTCGAGCGAACAGATGCCCTGGAACTGCCTGGCACAAAAAGCAGCAGCAGCAGGGGCCTATTTTTAGCAATTCCCATCTTTCAGAAGCAACTATTCATCACACCTCTGGCTAAATATAACAGAAAGTGAGGAGGGAATGGGACACAGAGTCAGAGCGTTACAATATGTCCCCGTGTAACCTGTAAAGAGCAATATTCATCTCGTCCTTGTGTTAACTTGTGTGTTGCTCTTCCGCTGATGTGTGTAATTATTCCTCTGTGTTTTACGTGATTTTGCTCTCTTTTTTTTTTTTTTAAGCATTGTGGTTCTGACCTACTTGTGAGAGTGAAGTGCACTTAAGATGGGAATACTGGTGGGTTGGTTGGGTCAAACCACATCAGTCTGGCTGGATGCACTGAGCAGCGCAGCCTCTGGGGTCTGCTAGCGGGGCTTTTAGACTCATTAAATACGACATGCAGGGCGCGCAAACATTAAGTGCAATCTCTAAACTTTAGTACCTGAGACCACTGAGATTAGATCACTATTGACATTTATTATTTTAGTTGCTAAAGGCTCAGTAAAAAAATAAAAAATAAGGACGCTGTTTCTGATCTGGCAAAGTGCATCCCTAAATTTTTTATTACATGACATATTTTGTATGTACGAATGAGAACAGACAGAGTGTAGAGATTAATATTGCTGAGCTCTACACACCTGATCGTTGGCGTTTATTCGAAAAGTCAAACACAAACATCGCTGCAGAAATAATGTTTATTTTAAGCAAATATTTTGTTACTTTGACAACACTCGTCTGTCTCTCCACCCTTTATGTGGTCTTCCTGCGTACAGATGATGCTGAGGTGCCGAGCATCCTCCGGGGCTGCAGCAGAGCCAAACGAGAGGGAGTGGGGGGTGGGGGGGGGGAAATGACAAACACAAACATGGGGGATCCTGGGGGCAACTAAAAATAGAACAGAGAAAGAGGAGGGGGAGAGAGAGGGGGAGAGTCTGCAGGCACAATGATGAGGGGAACAGAAGCTGGGTTATTTTTAGTTGTTTTAAGAATGAACTGTTTTGCACTCAGGACAAGGGGGTGGGGGGGGGAGAGAAAAAAAAAAGCTTTTACAGCTGAGTGCATGTTCCCTTCACTCAAATAAAACAAGGTCTATTTTAGGAACTGCTGTCTTCTGCAAATGTAGGTTAGACTAGCTCCGTGCTCTGATGATAGCACTAATACAACCCCAACCTGCCATCTGGATTTGAAAGCAGACATCATTTAATTGTTGAACAGGACTGAAGGACCAGGGACAACATCGTCTGCACTCAAAGGAACACATGATGATGATTTGCCTGATATATATGGCTAAAATCCAGTATGTATATTCTTGTGTCACTGTTGCCCCTTTACCTACATGCAGCTGCTTCTCTGGACAAGCAGAAGTATAATAATATAATAGTGTTGCTTTAATAACTAGTAAATACTGTACAGTGCAGGAGAGATTTGAAAATATACACCAACATCCTGCCCTACTTCTAGACTTGCTTTATTTCCTCTAGGGGAGTAACAGTGCATGTGCTTGCAACAAACAATTTCATAAAACAAGCACTGGTATAGGACATCTAAGTACACAATACCAGTCATTGCAATCTACAGTATGTATGGGCCAAACAACTTTCATTTTCTTAACTAGACTGTGCTAAACTGTGCCAATATATCCACGCCATCATCAAATAGCAAAGACAAACAAGAAGCCAAGGAGAGGCTGACAGTTGCCCATATAGTGTAGATGCAAACTGTAGATCAGGGCTGAACAAGTGATCAGAATGTCCAAATCACAATATGGCCAAGTGCAATGTCCAAATCGCAGGAGCTGCAGCTGCAACACATCATCATCATTTTTAGATTTTTTTTTAGTAAAAATGTGATGCAAAACTGACCACTCCAACTGAAATCATGACTCCTATCACAATTGCAACATCTGTCAAAATAATGGCACCATGGTTTATTTTTTCTTTCTTTTTTTCGCATCTCGTTCAGCCCTACTGTAGATTCTCCTTTTCCAGTACATTAACTTAACAATCTGTGACTTAATGTGTCACAGGTTCAAGCTTTAGTTTCCACTGTTCTCCACACGCTTGGAGAAGATGATTCTCCAGTTTTCAGGGGGCGACCTCGAGCAAAAGGTTCCAGGCGCTCTGATGCAGCCCTAACAGTGGCTGATCAAGCAAATGTGATGTAGAACTCAAACATCAGGTCAATTAATCAATTCTGATAATCAATTAATTATTTTTCTGGTAGAAACTTGAGAAACAAATGAGAGAATTTGCTGCTTTTCCACTCTGTTTAATATCATTGTAAAGTGAATATCTTTGTAAGTCTGTGTGTGTGTGTGTGTGTGTGAACCAGATTCTTGAGGACCCTGCGTCTCATGTGAAACTCATTTATGAATGGCCCTAGTTACATAATCAGGCCGTCCTCTCAATCAGGTCCACTTCAGTGACACAAAGTTTGTGAATGAAAGTAGCAGCTGAGGCTAACGGGCTCCTTCAGCTCATTGCATATTCTGAATCATTTGCATGTGTAATCCAAAAATAAAGTCCCCTCCCCCCTCGTCTGATGCCCTTCCATTTTTAGCTGAACACAAAAAGATCAAAGGCAACTTCAGCTTGCATCCCAAAAACATTTGGGTTTCTCTTGCAGCCTGATGTGACTCTGACTGCACAGGCTGAAAAAGACTTCTCCTAAATTACTATTAAATAGTCAAAAAAAGAAATTGTTTTAGTGGTGAATCTAGACCCTGATTTAAAAAATTATAAAATAGTGAGGAGCCAAGTGTTCAAGTAAAAGAATAAACACATAAAATAATTCAGGACTGGGGAAATATACACTGTAAATGCAATAAAATAATTGCACCCAAACAGACTATTATTTACAAGCATTTTGTTCCGAACTTTGTCACTGGATGCAGTGTAATAAAGCTATATCCAAAACCACTGATTCTATTTTCTTCTGAAGTACAGTATGACTGGTTTTCAGCCCTTTTCGTGTTATGATGTGAACCTTGAACGCCAGACTTCAATCAATCCCAGCGGTCTGTTCAAACTTCAAGGTTCAGGCAGTGAGCAGGCCGGACAGATGGACAGCATTCAGTCTGATTTGATAATCCCCTCACGCCATAATCCACTCACAAGATTTACTACAGTTTACACCCAGTGGCAAAGTGCTGATCATTCACTGCCCATTCTTTATTTCTTGTCAAACGTAGCAGAGACTCGCACTGCAGTCTGCTGCTGCCGGGACAGAGACGCCACAGGGAGGAACAAGGGTGTGCTGAGGTAACAGCAGAAGACTGGAGGCTTTGTAATTACCAGTCTGAACTATGAAACTGTCAGAGCAGACTTATTATGCAAGAAAGCTGTGACCCAGTGCAACAGCACAGCACTGTGCAGTTTGTTGATAAGGGATTTTCTTTTTAAAAGGTTACACTGTATTATTGTCATTCTCTCATACTTATTACTTTTACTAATATGCTGATATAAAATGAAATGATTAGATTTCAGAGTCCAAACAAAGAAAATGAAGTAAATCTAGAGGAATGTTGTAAGTATTCATGGATAGAATCATTTTTACAAAGGATTTCCTAATATCAGTCCCTCTGGCAGGTCGGCCCAAGCCTCCATTGCTCAATGACCTGTTATCTATGACTGTTTTAAAAAAAAAAAAAAAAATTTGTTTGTTTATTAAATCTTTTAGGGGCCATGGGATTTCAAAGTTAAATGCTACATCTAACACCCAAGTTTAAAAGCTGGTAAATTTAAACATGCAAACTAACAAATAACTAAAATCAATATTTAAGCATGAGTGCCACATTCCATCAGAGGCTTGTGCGAAGTTGACACTGCGTAGATCAACCAACAGACTGTACCTGTCAGTCGGTGCAGGTCAGTGAATGGTGCTTTTAAACGTTGATGTTCAGCCACTCTTTCACTATATGAAGGCTGAGCTTTTAAAATGTGACTATGAATAATCAAAGGGGTAAAAACGTGATCACAAAGTAAAAGTTAGAGGATAGGGCTGCAACTAATGATTATTTTCATTTATTTTATGGATTTAATCTATAAAAAGTCAAAACATAGAGGGGAACAGGCATGACAACTTCCCAAAGTGTGCTCAGAGAGTGTCCTTAAAATGTTCGTTTCATCCCATCAACAGTCCAAAAGACAAAAAATATTTCGTTTACTATCATATATTATACAAACGAGCAGGAAATCCTCATATTTGAAAGGCTGGGACCAGCAAATATAAATGGCATTTTTGCATGAAAAATGACTCAAACAAAAAATTAATTATTTAAATATTTCTTGAGTAATTTTCCGTCAACTGACTTATCAATGAATTGATTAATCTTTGCAGCAATTAGAGGCGCTCCTTTGGAATTGGACACTGTTATTTTTCCTTCCAAGTTCAGGTTCAGGTTGATGCTCATCTGCTCAGGAGCCTCCAGCCCATACCTGCACCACTTTCAGATTATTTAAAAAGAGTTTATAAGGTAATACCTCACCTGCTTGTGCTTCATAGGTTTATAGGTTTATCTATTCATGTTTTAAAAGAGTTGCTAACACGTATAATTGCAGACTCCAGGGGTCAAAATGTGTTATTAACAGCTTATAACTGATGTGATAAGAATGAACAAACTCTTTATTAACCATTAACACACTTACTTACACCACATTATTATCTCTAACATCCTCTATTCAGTTTGCTGTGACAACTGGAGTTTCTCACCTGCCCATTTTCCCAGTTTAGCGGGGGATACGAGCCGACCGTTGCCCAGCACCCACACCCTGATCCCGGACAGCAGCCGGTACACGGAGCACAGCGACAGCCAGGCCGCGGTCAGAGCGCCGAGCCAGAACAGGGGCGTCTCCACGGCCCGGAGCACGGCTTCTCCGCTGGACGCCATTCTCGCAGCGCACTCGCCTCTGTCTTGTATTGTCTGATAACGCTACGACGCCAGGGCCCGTGGTCTCTGTGTGAATGTGCCGAGAGGTGCTCAAAGTGCAGCTGCATGCGTCGACGGGTATTCCGGATATCCGCATCGGCGCCCGGCCGTCTGTGATTGGCCCGTTTTCTTCTTCTTCGTGAGTTTTTAAAACAGCACATTGCAGGGAATGAGAGCGTTGCTACCACCTACTGTCATGCTGCAGTCACAGCCTTGCCTGGCAGCAATTAATTTAAACATTTAAATGTATATGTTTTGACATTTCCTGAGCTGTTGGGTTGTTTTACAATTAACAATCATTTGTCAACTATTTTCTCTTACAAATATGTTATAGATTTGACTCTTCATCCCACAACCTCTGCAGCTTTATTAGGTCTTAATTCTCTTTCGTTTTTTGTCCTTCTGCTTTGCCTTCACCAGTATGAATATCTTGACTATGTGTTTTCACAAATGCTAAACTAACATTGTTCTACACATACAGCAGTCTGCTCTGTACCATCCCTGAAGAGCAGGGTTTTCCACTCTTATCTCCACTTTTGTAATTGTTGCACATACGACTTTCAAGTTGTGAGTGTGTGGCTGCGTGTATATTCTGTAAATTTATGTAGTGGGTGTTTCTTTAAAATTTATATGAGTATTTTATTTTATTTTATGTAAGTATTCATCATTCCACCCTGAAAGTGTATCACTGCACCTATTACCTGCTACCTCTTTTACAGGAGGTTTGTCTGTCATTCTAGATGCATCACAATTTAATAGGATGGCCTTACATTTTTTTAGACATTAATGTGAGTGAAACTGAAGTCCTCTCATGTGGACCTGTGTTCCCTGGAACCGTGTGTAAGAGATCTGGGTGTGATAATGGATTTTAAACTCAGTGATCAAATCAAGACTTGACTACTGTAATGTCCTTCATGTTGGAGTTGGTCCAGAATGCTGCACTTCATCTTTTAACTGAAACACTCAGTGAGGACACAGTTCCTCCAAACTAGCATCCCTTCACAGGCTCCCTGTACATTTTAGGATTTATTTGATTTTATTGTTTGCCCACAAACCATTAACTCCAACGTATCTTTCTGACCTTTTTGCAACCACACGTCCCATCAAAGTAATTTAGGCTGACCGGTAACTTCTGGTTGTCAGGATCAAGGTTGAGGCACAGCTACCAGTTGTAGCCACCAAACTCTGGAATAAGTTGCCTCTACATGTTCGGCTGGTGCCTACACTGCCTGTTTCATGTTGTGTTTTTTTTTTCCTACATCTTTATTTCTTGGATTTTAACTCAGTATGAGAATCTATTTTATTTTTATTGTTTATAATCTTGCTGCTCTTATTATTCTATTGCTATTTAAGCTGGTCTTTGTGTTTTGTTTGTATGTTTGTTTTATTGTTTTTGCTATTTTGATTGTATAGCACTTTGGTAAGCTGCTGTTGTTTTTAAATTAGCTTTATAAATAAATTGGACTTGACTTTATATTCAGTAATCATGCCAAAGCTGCAGACTGTTTATAACTTCATGGGGAAAATACCTGAGTCTTTGCATTACAGTTTATAAGATGTTAATGTTTTAGATTTGCTCATGTTTTTTGCAGTTTAAGACTAAAAATATTATTATTTCACCTAATGTGTTGGCTGTGCAAAATAATACTAAAAAAAACTGTTTATTGATGGTGTATTGATTGTTATAGACTGCTTTATTGATCACAGTGATCTGAGCAGTTTTGTAGATGTTTCCCACATTATGGAAAAATAATCACCCTTTGAGTTTCTTCCTACTTTGAGTAGGTTGAAAAACCTTGTCTGAAAATACAACAACAAAAATATAATAAGAAAATATATTATCCAGCTCAGTTTTCTATATATAAAAAATATTTTCTCTAGACCTAAAAGTCACTATGCAATTGTACACCCCAAGTGTATTTTAGTGGATTCTCTATTTGCTTGCTTTACCTAGTGTTTTTAGGTTTTATGGAAATACTGTATAAACTGTGGATAAGGCTGCCATTTTTGGAAATGTGGTAAGGTTTTTGGTTTTGCAGTCTCAAGCAATATTCAGTATATATGAAATATACTTACAGTACTGTGAGACATCCTTAAACACAACAAACTCTGGGCATGTGCTGTATTCACCCTGGAAAATTGTAAGAACTATTTTGAATTTGTATGATTTATTTCACAAGTCTCAAACAAGGGTCTAAATCGTGAAACTGTCCACAAAACAGCCCCACCCAGGATTTTTCTTGCCTTAGATATTTTGTGTTTGTTGTAAAATGTTTGATTTTCTAGTTTTCTTAACTACATGTATGACAGATGCTTAGACTTAAATAAATATATCTTTTCTTTCCTTTTAATTTCTTCTGACTTCATAGAAGTTATGAGACGTGATTGAATCCAACTTAGTATACAGACACACACGGAGTACACATAGTTCAGCCAAGTGGAGCAGACAGCAGTGGTCCATAATGTGAGAGTGAGCGTTACATAAGAGCATTGCGTCTAAAAATAGAAATGCAGCAATGGTAAACAGGAGTCTAAACTGTTGGCTCTAAGCTTTCAAAGGAACCTGAATGAAAACTAGATTAAAGTGCTATCTCGGACATAAAGGTCCCTGAGCCTGCAGGCAAGTACAGTAGACCTGAAGTCCACATGTGAGTGAGTGTGAATGAGGCGGACGACGAGTGAGAGTTAAAACTGTTGCACTGATAAATAATCAAGAGAGAGGCACATGACATAGAAAAAACAGCTGGTTAATAAATCTACATTAGAAATATGAGGACGCACAACATGGCGTACTACAGCCAGCAATGCACCACATGTTGATAAACAGCCCCATATCAGTCATATTAATGTTCCTGTCTGTTATTTTTGAGGATGGATGTTGTTGATAAAGAGACAAAAAGTTAGAGAGATTTACAGCTGTGAGCACAGAGAGAAATCAGTCTTTAACTGGAGAAAATCCACACAGACGTACAAGAAAAACAACACACTCATAGAGCAACTGTTCCAAATAATATGCTTATTAAACTCTGTTCTTTAGTGGACAACAATACACATTTTATTCTGTGTCTTTCTTTACTGTCAGATTCAGCTCACACACACACACACAGAAAAAAACACACTGTGCATCATTTGAGTTTTTATTTATGTTTATTTCCATGAGTTATTTTACAGGAAAAAAAAAATCAGCTTTATTGTCATTTCCACATGTCGTACATACAGGGGAATAAAGACTAAAAACTGTCAACTAAAAATGAACACAACAGGTATAAACACCACAGAGTCTGAAGAGGGAGAGTGAGCACAAAGGTACACACTGGTTATAAGAGCTTTGAAATATGGCGCTCCACATGCTGTGGTGTTATTTACTAAAACTACACATGCAAAGCCAATGAGACACATGACAGAAGATTTCACACTGATTTCATTATGAATCAGAGCTGCTGTAGAAATGCATGGTTAATATTAAAACATAGCATGTTCTGAAACAAAACACACACACACACACACACACACACACCCACACACACACGCCCACACACACAGTTAACAGCATACAGATAATATCCATTGATAATATGAATTCGTAATCAAAGCAAATGAGGTGAATTTACCAGTAATACATTCAGTCATTCTTGGGATATGACTAACAGATTTTTTAAAATCTATTTTATTTATGTCGGTCATTTCGTCCACAGACATTATGACACATTTGAACAGAAAAAGAAAAAGAAAAAAAGACAGTGAGAGATAAAATGTTAAATTAAGTTAAATCAATTTTAACAAACAGGGAGAACACACATGAAGAGAGGGGGAGAAAAGTATAACGTAAAAGATAACACAAGGTAACACACACACACACACACACATATATATACATTCCCACATCTAAAGACCAACACTAACAATGACTCCATGCACACAACCTGCTCTCTGTATCTTGTCTCGCTTTGTCGTCTGTTGTTAAATTAAGAAAAACATCACAAATCAATTATTCAGGAGCCAATGGGGAGTTTAGTGGTTTCACACTGTGATAAATTAGCGTTTGCTTAAACAGTCAATGTGTATTTGACCTTTCCAGTTGAAGAAAGTTGAACATGAACTATGAAGTGTGAGAGGAAATGGTTGCAGATTTACATTTAATCACAGTTAAGTGTCTGGATGCTCAGTGTACGTCTTCAAACTACAAAGAGTGGGATCAGCTGTTGGATGTGGTAGTTGACTGAACAGTCACTTGTACTGTAGTCTGTGCATGAAGGACAGATATATGCACAACTTGTTTAATTAAAAATAAAATTCAGACTGCAAATTTCTGACAAAATTTAAGACAAATAAATAAAGTTTCTCTTCTTTTTTTCCTGCTAATTTCACATGCAAATACACACACACACACACACACACACACACACACACACACACACACACACACACACACACTAATACCATAACACAGATGCACATTATCTCCATACACACAACCTAACCAAACTAAACACTGAGACTATTGACAAAGCAGAAAAAATAAATGACCAAGTCAAAGAAAAAAGGCGATGACATATTCTGATATAAACTATAGTTATTTCCATGTATTGCCACTAAGTTGAGCTCTATGTAAAGTGTTTGTCCAGGTAAAACACATTACAAGCTGTAGGGTCTTTTTACACTCCCAAATGTTAAATACAAAAACTAATTAAAACCCCAAAACACCTTCTGATTCACAATATGAGGCCAAATATGTTTACAATGACTCATGAAACGTGACACAGTGGAAAGGAAAGGACACGCACGACATCTTTATCCCTGGATCTAAACTCTGTTCATCTTCCTATAAATAAGGTCTGATATCTCTAAGATAGGAATTATGTGAAGCATTTAAAGTGGTTGTCCTTCACTGTGGGTGTCACATAATCTTTTTTTTTTACTATTTCTGTCTTTTTACCATGTTATTGTTGCCATCCTCACACCTCTCAAAACAGAGAACTACAGAAACAGGCTGTCCTCTGACCGCTGTGTGTATTCTGACTTTTGTGTAATTCTTATTACCTCTCCTTTAAGCAGGTGAGCTGATTAAAAAGATGGCCTGGAGGGGAAACCGCAGTGAGAAGGAGGCTTAGACACTCTCTCTCTCTCTCTCCCAAACCAGGAGCTGCGCACTCTCTGAGCTGCTGGGCTGGTTCACTCCATGCTTATGGGCATGGGTGAGACCCCAGGTCCCAGGGGCTTGGGATCCCTAAGCCAGCGATTCTGTATGAAGTGACTATTATGAAAATATTTCACAATGCAGATTTAAGATCGAATGCAGGGGCCGGTCATTCCTGTCAGTCACAGATGACAAAAAAGCACATTTGTAAAACTGAAAGAATCTCTTAACTGTTCACTCTGAAGGAGTCATGAGAAAGAAGCCACCTCAGAGTTTCTGCAGGATGTTCAGGTCTATTAATCTCTATTGACAGTATGCAATAAGATGAAGACTCTGTGGAGACTCTGTGGAGATATGATCAAACAGCTGGTTTTCACCGGGCAGCGTGGGAGGATTAACGTTACCGTGTGTGCTGCCAGTTGAAGTGTTTGCACATTGAAACGTGATGAATGTTTGAGAGTCAACATGATGTCATGTTGTGACACTTTCTCTCTGTTTTAGTGCTGAGCCTGAAGAGGAACAAATGAAATTACTGACATGACTAGGAACTATTGTGATTTGGGCTCATCCTCAGCTTGCAAAATTAAATAGAAGGCTGTTTTTGTTTTTGTTTTTTGCAGATGATACTGCAAAACAATAACCTGTAAAGGTTGAGTAGACAGATGAAGAAGAAGAAGAAGTAGAAGAAGAAGAAGAAGAAGAAGAAGAAGAAGAAGAAAAAGAAGAAGAAGAAGAAGAAGAAGAAGAAGAAGAAGAAGAAGAAGAAGAAGAAGAGACAAAAGGAATTTCCACTCTTGTGATATGTCGTGATCAATTAGAGGAAGAAGGACTTAAAATACAGCAAAATCTTAGGGTGACACACAAGATGTAGAGTAAATTGAACGTAGCGCTGGGGGTCACATCCATGCTGCATGATGATGTTAGCAGCCATGGTCACTGAATAGGATGAAAAACTATTGTTTGCTTCCCTTTTACTATTTTCCCCACTCACTGTGTGGACTCCACCCGTTGACCTGGCTGTGGACTGGTCACTGCTGTGGTTTCCCCGGTGTAGTGTGTGTGTGATGTAGTGAACCTGCGAGTTCAAAAGGCATAAACAACAAGAAAAAAAAGAATAAAAAATAACATTAGAGATCAGCAAAAAAACATATTTTCATAGCACAGAGAGGTGCTTCTTGCTTAGTTCCTGCCTCAGAGGGAAAACTGATTTGAAATTTGTATACATTGATATGTAAAGAGTGTAATGGGGAAATGTACCAAATATAAATTGAAGGAATGCAGAAGAAACCACTCAAAACAATAAGAGCATCCATAGATTGTATGATGCCAATATACAGAATAAGAATTCAGACACTTTCCATCTCGCATTCTGTTGACTGAAGAAAATAAAGAGCTGACGTTACGTCCACCTCAGGCTTCTCCAAAATCCATGTAACCCTGATTTAAAGTAGCAGATTAAAGTAACTTCAAATTTCTTGAATCTCCAGCATTGTTGAGCAACTGCGTTGAGTAAACACGTTATCAACTCTTTCTGTGTACATTTCTAAAAGCAAGTCTAAAAGCAGGTTCATCTCCTTCTCCTTGACATCTGTCTGTCCAATATTCAGTCTACATCCCAAATGTTCAGTCAGCAGAAAGAGAAAAAAAATCACAACAACACATTGGAGAAAATGACAACTTCTGCTGAAGAACGTGTCTGCGTATTCATCTGCTCGCTTAACCAACAAAAAAGAAACTGCTGCATGTTGAAAAATCCTGTGAGAAACACACGTCAGATAAGAGGGCCTTACATATGCTGCAGAGAAGACAGGATGATGGTGATGTGGTTCTGATGCAGAATAATTCATCAATAAAAACCATTTTTTGTAGATAATAAGGCATAAATTTCTAAAGTGTTGAAACATTTAAAAAAAATCCTCCATATCTGTTCCTCTTTCAAACATGTTTATTTATAGCACAATAGAGACAAACGTTGAACATAATGGGGCAGATCACAAGCGTAGCACCAAACAACCCAGGGACTGCTGAATGAGTGCAGCCCGCACTGCTGTGTCAGGTTAGGGACAGAGAAGTGTGTTCACAGGGGAAGGACAACACTCCTTATTCTTTAGTATTTTCCTTTGTGACCTGTGGCCTCACCCACTTCATGGTGTGTCACAGCCGGAGAGGCAAGTGTTCAAGACTGAAGTCCACTTAAATGTGTAACATTGTGATATTACAACTGACTGAGCATTGTCTGTCATCTCAGTGTGTGTGTGTGTGTTGGAGGCATGGGTCACACTTGTAGACTTTGTGAGTCCGGACCTCGGTTTTTTACAACAAACCACTAAAGCAGTCTTGACAGCGGCAGTGAGCCTCCTGAGCCCCAACAACACGACCGACGTTCAACATCCTCCACGAATGCTTTTTGGGGTAAGGGCTTCCCAGAGTCATGTATGCACAGCAAGCCCAGACCGCAAAAAGATTCGTGACGGACAAGTGCCACAGCTCCAAAATCCAACATCCACTCCAGTCCACGGCTGCTCGGGGGGGCTCCATCCTCCAAGTGTTTTTCACATAAAAACACGCTGCGCTTGAGGGTCTTTTTCTGCACAAGCTTCTCGGTTGTTTTGGTCCATCGTTTAGCCAGCAGAAGTGGACCCCGCCGGGCTGGCACTGCCTTGCAGCAGCACGCAGCCCCGTCGTTAAAAAGAGCGGCGGTGAGGAGAGGCGGCATCTCACCGCCGCTACAGACTCTCACACGCAGCAGAGGGATGGCCGCGATCTCATTGGACAGGACGGCTCGTCATCCACCAATAGCAATGCGAGGGGAGAGAGCACCTAAGCAGGAGGCCAGAGCACCTAACAGTTTCATTACCCCCCCCCCCCCCAACTACATCCACTGTGGACACCAGTGCGACTTCATACCGAACAACAGCCAACAACTGAGTCTCCTGAGATGGAAAAAAACACAGGAGACAGCGGAGACCTCCCGGTGATCGGATGCGTGGCTGTGGATTGGTTCCACGCTTGAATAAAAACACTCTCTGATCAGAGCCTCTCGTTTCATTACTGTGAAGTTTCCCCCTCTGCGCAAAGGGTTAATGTGGCTCCAGACCTCCAGCCGCCGGAGCAGGGTCCCCACCCCTCGCTCGGCTTTCATTGGGCCGCCCAGCCTCTCACCCACCCGTGGACGCGTCTCTCAGCCGGTCACGATTTCCCCCATCTGTCTCGAGCGCACCGGAGCCAGACGCCACTGACGCAGCACGCGCCTCACTCACTTTTTTTTTTTTTTTTTTTTTTTAGCAGTCACGACTCGAGACCCGTCGCGCACAAAAAGGGGGAAAAAAATTAAAAAAATCTGCAAACAAGCATCAAATTGTGAAGGTAACGCTGCTGCAGCTGCTCTGCGTGGGAAAACACACACACACACACACACACACAGCTGAGGGAAATCAGAGGCTTTCTGAGGTAAAAATCTGCTGCAGCAAACTTGTCGGAAATGCCCACAGTGGGCAGCGGGAGCACGGTCCCTTGGAGAACAGCTTCAAACACTTCAGCACCACCACAGGAGGACAGCTCCCCGAGCCGCCGGGAAATCTCGGCTCTCACTGTCTGATGACACCAAGTCGCGATGCAAAGAGCCGCGGTGGTGATATCAAGCACCGAGCACCGAGGACAGACGCGTCCGACCTTCTTCTCTCAGTCATGACTGAGGGTGATTCCCGTGTAGCTGCAAAGTCACACAGGTTTGATGCCTCTGAGCATCGCTGCAAAAGGAGCACAAATCCACGCGAAGCACTCATGACACCGCGCGCATCCCGCCTGAATCAAACAATCACATCTGCAATGAACTGCCCTACATTTAGCACTGGATATAAAAAATAATAATAATAACAATAAAAAAAGCATGTACATATACAGCAAAGCCTTGAGAACAGGAGGAAAGGAAGCAGGAGCTGGAGAAAGGTTGACACCACTCACCACTGTAGCAGCGGAGCCTCCTTTTCAAAAAACACGCAACGTAACAAATAAAGAACAAAAAAAGCTTGTTTGTCCGTCAGGAAATACAGCCCTGGCTCCCCCCTCTCCAGACTGCACACACTGTACTCCTGAATGGCGGCTCTTTTATAGCAGTGATGCCCCCCTATCTATTTCTGGATCACGATCCAACCCCCGTTTCTATTTTTAGCTGGCGCGTGATAAAAAAAAAAAAAAAAAAAAAAAAGAGGCGCGCGCGCAGAGGTTCCTCGGAGGAATTTCGAGCCGCGCGCGCGCGCCCGGCAGCACGCTCCACGTTAACGACCCCGCGGAAATCTGCACGCCCGGATCTCACGGTGACCCCCCCCCCCCCCCCCCCCCAAGCACCACCACCCGACTCCCGGCCCCATGACGGGACGCGGACTGACCCCCCCCCCCGTCAGCTGACAATAAATGTGGCTGCAGTGCACAAACACACATGTGATTCTGTGGATGTTATTTTTACGCCGGCGGCTGTGTGTTGACGGTAGATCATAATAATAATAATAATAAGAATAATGATAACAACAACAATAATGGTAATAATAACAATAATGATAATAATAATAATGATGATGATAATGATAATAATAATATTAATAATGATAATAATGATAATAATAATAATAATAATAATAATAATAATACTGACTGTCCTCTCCTGGGGGCTGCGTCAGTCACTCGGCGTTGACGTCAGGTGGAGAATCTCCCACTTTGAAGGTGGGAGCAGGAGCCTCGGTTGCCTATAATGTGGCGAAAAGGAAGATCCAATAAATGTTTAATAGCAGAGGATAGGCTACAGAGGCGCAGCCCCCCCCCCCCCCCCCCCCTTTCCTCTTCCTCTTCCTCCTCCAAACCTGAAGGGCCATTGTTTGCCGGCTGTGGTGAAACCTCTCTCTCATGTCACTGGGAGGAAAGGAGCGGTTTACGACCACACACACATAAAACGGGGAGTGAACCATGAGCTCCACTGGTCATGTGACAAACCACCACCAGCAGCAGCAAACGCCAGAAAAGGGGCAATTTACTTTACGATTTCCCCCATAAACCCACTCTTATGCCGGTGAAGGCGGCTGGAAGGAGTCCAGGCTGGGCCGGCCGTGCAGCGGACCCAGAGGAGGCCCTCAGTGTGCTGATGCGGAGCTGCACAGGGAGGCGGAGGGGTGGTTACAGGCTGCCGTGCTCTCAGTCCTGCAGACCCCCCCCCTGCACAGGGCAGAATGCTGAAACGCGTAGTAACGGAGCGGCGCTTGGCCGAGCGCTGATGCTATTTTTAACTCTGGTGCTCGACATGCCTGGCGCTGCGGGTTTCTCTGCTCAAGCTGGCCTACTGCTGCACGAGAGGCAAACATAAACACAGGACAGCGTCCAGGCGGGAAAACGGCCCGGATCTGCTTTCTAAGAAGAACAGTATAACTATATATCCTCCTCAGATTATGGGATGGGTTTGTTTTTCTTTATGAATGTGTCTCTTTAAGAATGAGACCCTGCCTCATTCATTAAAGCTGCAACCTGTAGGATTTACATGGCGGTACATTTACATGAGATGAAACTTACTGTATCATTCTCTACTGAATGTGCTTTATTCATATGTTTTTTTTAATCATAAACAAATGAAGCATGATGATATTATTCTATATATTTATGTTCATATCTTTACATTCATATTTAGTGCATACAATTGCAATATGATTTACCTTTAAGATAAATAACCAGGCCTAGTTATAGCACATAAAGGCATGGTGCACAGCAGTGTGAAAGTCAAAGGTAAGCTGAGTGATATTAGGTCAGACCGGACAGACTGAGGAAAGTTTAGGTGTCCTGTCCTGGTTTTGCTCTCTGGCATCATGCAAGTCATTCATGGAAGGCAGGGGACCGACTGTCAGAGATGGATCCGGTCCAGACGGTGCCGCCTGAAGCTGGGGTGATTAGAGAAGCTGACTTTAAGCTGAGTGTGGTCTTATTCCACCTGACAGCGGTGGGAGTCATTCACACTGGCCACAGTTGGTAGTCGGCAGGTTTTCTGTTAAAGCCAACCTTCACTCCACACAGTGCTGCGAGGTAGCTCAGCTCTCACCTGTCCACCTGGCTGATTGTTGGGGACACTGCAGACAAGACACACCTCTTGTCTTGTGTTTTTAGGTCTGGTCTCTTTAAGAGCTGATGTTTAGTTTGACTGAGTCGTTCCAGGATCATGGCGCTGAATGAGGAGCCAAGACCAACAAACAGATCCAAGACTGACTGAGTTATTTACTGTAACAGACAAACTACACAACAACGAAGAGAGTGTCTGTGATTATAAAGGTACGACTCCAGGCACTCATATGAAAATCGGATGTTACTGACATAGGTTACCTTGCAGCTCTAGCTCCCAACTGATAATGGATGGTTGCAAAACAACAAGTTAATATAGTTTATATCCTTAAAACTGTGAAAATATTTGAATGCAAAACCAAAGGTGTGGTCTGAAATGGTCCTGAACGCTGCTCAGAGAGCGAGAGGAGACTCAAGGTGTGGACTAGATTCACAGGACTTGAGGGAGAAAGAGAAAAAAGATGTAGAGCTTAACACCAATAATTCAGGACTTCACTCAGACTTGATGTCCTCCTCAAGCAATGGCAGGATTTCTTTATGAAGTCTGAGACCTGTCTGTACAATCGCTTGATGTGCAGTTTCACCACTTTCCCTGTGTGCTGATATGTCATCATCAGGATTATCCGTACGTTATGGTGAAAGGTTGGAAAAGTGGTAAATAAATTTTACATTTACGTTCCTTAGACTATGTTTTCAGTTTAGTAAATAGGACACAATTTGTTTACAGTCTGGTTTAGGACTTGAAATCCAAAGGCAGTTTATGACTTAAGAGTTTGACCTGGAAGTGTAAATATTTCCGCTTTAATTGTGATGTGTGTGAAAGTCAAATTAGTGTGAATCATTTGTTTTTATTATTTTTTGAAAATCTTGTTATAATCATGCTAATGCCGTCCAGATGTTCTGTGATGAGGCTTCTTTTCCATGGCAACTGTAACCAGACCTGCTCATCCTGATTGGTCACATTAGTGACTGTCCAGCTCATGGACAGTTCACGGCTTCTTTCCATTTGGTTAATATTATGTTGCTTTTGGGCAAGTGGCCAATCAAGGCCTTCAGCTATGTCTTCAACAAAAGTATAAATCATGCCTTGGCTCTTTGTTTGAGGAGATTTCTCTTCTTGACTTCAAGGTTGAAAGGTTGTTGTACAATATATTTATAATATATTTATTTTTCTGTGTTTTGAGTGTTAACTGGATGTCCAGAGTGTTTCAACAGAGCAGCTGTCCATAACACTTGAAAAACAATCACATGGTTCAGTGTTGGAGTAGGCCACGACCAGCTCAGATTTCCAAAAGGAATCATTTAAAAAAAAGGTCAATTTTAAGAGCAGGTCTGCCAAACAGTTTCTAAGCTAAAATAAACCCACTACGCCTGTGCACACTGTCCTAACAATAGGACAACAGATAACAACAGATGTAAGATGTCATATAAATAGATTTAAAAGAAAAAACCTGATGGGAGTGGTCTATTCCAGGATGACAGTGCCGCCATCCCCCGTCCACTGAATGGTTTGGATGAGTGGGAAAATGATGTGACTCTGTGGTAATGGCTTCACTGGGACATCAGATCACAAGTCAGTCAAACACTTTAAGTTTTAGACAGCATTCTCAACCGCCATCATCTAAATAGCAAATGAAGAAACATCTCTTGGAGGAGCAGGGTTGACCTCTTCAGTATTACTCCACACACTCTGACATCAAGACGCTAAGATACTGTGCAGTGTTTTTTTACCTTAAGTCACCCATGTGAATGTCAGTGGTACAGCAGTGTGCTTAGCAGTGGGCGTCACTGTGGAGCTGTCCATGGTACTGGAGCCAACGGTGAAGCAGGCAGGACAGCCAGGGGTGAGGGGTTCCCATAACAGCCTTTAAAGTACAGTTCGGGTTCAAATGCTGACTGCTGTTAAATTTTCTGTGATGCATTCGCTTTAGTGCTGCTATGATCAGTCCATCAAAAAAAAATTTTTATTTAGTGATTAATCGCTTCAATTGCTTTAAGCAAAATTGCCATACACTGGCTGGTTCCAACTTCTCAGATGTGAGGATTTTTCTGTTTTTCTGCTTGTCGCTTATGACAGTAATGAAACGTCTTTGGGTTTCAGGTCATTGGCTGGACAAAACAAGCTATTTGAAGATTGAAGACGTCACTCTTGGCTCTGGGAAACTACAATAAGCACAATCTTTAGACTAAATGATAATTGATGAATGGAGAAAATAACAAATAAGTAGACAAATTTATAATGAAGTAATCACTAGTTGCAGTCATTCATTAGGTAGCCTATGTAAAACAGACTTAATTAACTACAAACCAAACAAACTGGATACAGCCTAGCATGCATGAGTGTCTCCTGCAGTGCTTAGATGATTATAGCCAAAAAAAAAACCCAGGAAAATGGTGGAGAAAATAGATTTTTTTTTCTGCCACACAAGTGTCTTCTACTTCATGAGATCTTCACACGCACATCTTCAACCTCAAACACAAAAAAAAAGATCAGACTGTTATGATGATATTTTACTATGGTGTGTATATGCAGGCCTAATAAATATGTTTACATTTAAAATAAGTAGCTATATGCATCAGAATACTGTTGCAAAAGCCAGCTGCAATATATATATATATATATATATATATATATATATATATATATATATATATATATATATATATATATATATATATATATATATATATATATATATATGGGCTATTGACTTCCTTGTTTTGTATTTTGTTTTATTATTGGTTATTTTTTATTCTGCTAATAATGTGTGATTATATTCTATTTTCCATTTCTGGTTTCATTTATTTTTCTTATGATACCTGGAAAATTCACTGTATCTTACACGTCCTGTCTGAAATCAGGTCCAGTATTATTCTGCTGCAGAAACCAAGAAGCCGCTGTCTTGACATCAGATGATAACAATACATGCAAACGTCTGTGAGCCTGCACCATAAACAAGAGACGGCTCCATTCAAACAGACTGACATCCTTTCCTTGTGTGTTAAAGTCTTAAACCACTCTTATGTCACTGTGTCTTTAAAAAAGCCACCTCCTTTCATGTCTATGTAGGAAATTCACTATTATTATATAATATCTCACAACATCTATTCAGTGTTACTATATTCAGCAGTGGTGAGCCAAAGCAGCAAGTCTGACTGGTTGCTACATAAATAGATAGTTGCAAAGGAAAATGTCTTGACTATATCTTAACAAAACTGCATTAGTGAAAATGACACTTTAAAGAAAACAGTCTTGATCCAACCAGTTTAGAGTGTTGCACAAATATAGAATAAGTATTAAAACATTTACATAGTACTAACAAACAACTGATAAATATGAGATTGCCAGATTAGTGCAGCACCTTATTATACACTCTAAACAATAGCAGCTCTACATTAATATCCATATTTGCTTTAACAAATCATGTAGTTCAACTATTACAGTGAAAAACATAGATCCTATAAGCTCAAATGAATATATGAGGCTAGTTTGTCAAGATGAAACTGTTTATTTAATCAGTATTAAACATGGAATTTATATATGTGTAAACCTTGATAAAGTGCATCATTTATATATATAAAAGGTGCATGCAACTTAATGTTTAGCTTGTGCAACAACAGAATTAGCTGTCTCAGCTGCAGCAGACTTAACAAAGGACTCCCAGTGAGTATACTATCACTCTGAAAACACTCAATGGGTACAGAGCGTCACACACACCCATTCAATGCAGTGTCTCTGTGGTGTGCCAACTCACATGCCTATTACATAACAGGGCTCCTACTCCCAGGCCTCACGCCCCTGGCAAATCTATGCACGCTTTGCTACACATGAGCTATTTATATACTGCACCCAAGACAGGGCTGGTCAAAAATACCACCCCAGTCAATTATTCATTGAGAAACATTCCAAAACAGATCTGGGAGTGGGTTCAGCTGCACAGGAATAGACCAAGGGGCTCACAATAAATAATGTCCATTAGCAATGCAGCAACCAGTTTGTCCTCAGTGGTACCGAATCTGAGGGAGAGAGAGGGCGGGAGCTGCAATTGCCCTCTCATGTGTTGTGCTTGTATTTATAGGAGTCTGTGCATACACTTCAGCTCCTCTGCAACCATCTTGTTCCTTTACAGGATTCTAAAAATAGCAGGCTGCACTGTGCCTGTGCCATTTTTAGCTCCTGCAATTTAAAGCGAGGGGGAAAAAAAAGTGCCGTTTCACACGGATACTATGTGGATTCACTTCTTTGTGTGTGAACTGACGCACTGTTCCATCTTTTGGATGAATGCTCCATGCTGCACTGGCAACATCACATTCAAATAAACAGCTTTAAACTGCCAGGTTTTAAGGTGTTTTTTTGCACTACACATTTGACACTGGAAATAAAGCATTTTGTTTTGTAAAGTGCTATAAAAACTAATGAGTTACGATCAGTTTCAGGGTTATAACTGCCAAACCTATGAAGCCTCTTAAGTTTCTAATTATTATTAATTTGCTTCTGCAAACAACTACAGATAAACAGCTGTAGCTATAAAAGCTATAAAAATGACTCCTTCTCAGAATGCGATGCGACTTTACATACATGTCCTTATGCAGTTAACTGTTAGCAAAAAATAGGTTAATTAAAACTGATGGTTGAAAAAAGCAGATATGAATTTTTAAAGAGTTTATGTTATGTAAGAAAACAAAAGCACAGAAACTCTGACAGCTTCACTTTGTGACTGATCTGTTGCCGTTTTCAAATCTCGTCACTGCACAACAGGTTACTGAACAAGAATTTGACAAGAAATATATTTTGAGCCTGTAAATGTGTAATTCAGATCACTGATGCTTATCAGAGCTACTAGAAATCACATCTGTTGTGAGCTGAAGCAGAGTGTTTCCAAATTTCACACCTTCAAGTGAAATTCTTCAGGTTTCCCAAATCTAGCTTCGATTAGGCTAGGCAGTGAAAAAAGTTTTGATCATGGCTTTAAATTTTCCTTTCTGGACTATGGTGTAATAATCCATGAAGATCTTGTTTGTACTGTGCACTCATTGCCTGCAAGCTCCACCTCACTGCAGTCATAACGAACCTGCTTTTTAAAAAAAGTTTTTCATAATTATTTTACACAAATTGATTTTGTGTCTATCACCTAAACATCCATCACTTCTTGCGCAATGTAGCATCCACAGTTTTTATTAACAGGCCCAAAGTGGACTCATGACTATATTGTTTCTTGGTTGGTGACTGTTTCAAAATAGAAAATGTATTCACCTGAAAAACTATAAATTATTTTGACTTTGATGTCTTTATCCAACATAAATATAAAAAAAAAAAAAAAAAAATAGATTTTACCAGAATTCTCCATTCCAAGTTGAATGTATTCTGATGCCATTTAATCTACAACATAAATATCTCATTGGAGTATTTTGCAGCTTTTATGTTCCTAAGTCATAATAGTGTCATTTCATTGCAGAGGCTACGATGACAGAGCCTTGTCATTAAGTTTCCAAGTCAGATTCGTTAAGGTCACAGTCTTTGAAATGAACTGACCTGGGGATGTAAAATAATCATACTGTCATAGCTAAAATACAAATCTCTGTCAGGTAATCATTATTTACCTTCATAAATATAAACTGAACACTCTTCCTTCTATTATTAGAATATTATTTACAAGTTTGAGTGCGATAACCAAGCTACAGTTTGGTTGTTTGAATTATGGCTCAGTCATTACAGAACTGGTAACATGTAGCTGTTGATTTTCCTAAAATATATGTGATATTACAACCTGTGTGGACTGCTTCATATCTTTGATCACAAAAAAGTGACTTTTAAATTGATATAAAATGCATTTTGGACTATGATAGAGAGAGGGAGTGATTTTAGGAGCTGATAAAAGAAGTGTCTTAAAAGGCTGGACAGCACCACCATTAGGTTGGTTTTAAAATCTTTACAAGAAAAAAATGCAGTTGTGTTCATATTTATGTTTAGTTTTCAATCAGGGATTCATATAATGTGGCTGATCACAGTTAAATGTTATGTCCACTGTTTAATTTAAGCTTCAAGGAGTCCAAACACTTTGTTTTTAATTCCCACAGAAACAAAGAACTGATGAAGAGAAATGAACTGATGAAATCCACACATTGCCTTTAATACTGTACATTTAATACAGAATCCACTTTAGAGTTTTTTTTTAATAGATGGTCAATGGCAAATCTTTTTTTCTGCCTGATGATTTCCATAAGTTAAAAAGCAAATGTAATAGCATATTTCATTTTCTCTCTTTTGTATTTAAATTAGCTTGGAGCAAAATCAGAGTTTGTAGGTCCCATATAAATAGGAATGATACAGAAAAAGTGCAAAAACTGAGAATTCCCATCCGTTTTATGAGGCAGAAAAAGTGAGGGCTTATATCGTTCACATCGACTTGTTTAACCTCCGAGTTGAGAAGCACAGTCTTTACCATCTCAGCAAAAGATTTAGGCGAATACTGTATAATATCCTTTTCCAAATAAATTCCCAATTAAAATATTAAATTAAAACATGGCACCATTTCCAAGCTGTAGTATGTTTGTTCCTTGTGAACAATGGAACAATATACTTATATTTCCTTTATTCTAGATGCCACATCCACAAACCAAAATGCTAAAAAGTCTTCATGAATGACAGGTTGAGCTAATCTTCCCATCAGCAAAGATTGAGAATAATATATTGCAGAATTAACTGGAACTTTAGAGCCTTATCCCATTTCATTTTTGCAAAACAAGCAAACCTAGAAAAAAAAGGTTGACAGTCTTAACTTCTTGATTGTTAGATAACAAGAGGTCCTGCATTTAACAGATAAGTTGTGGGGCAAAAGTATCTACAGTTGTACTCTGTGACGTTTCCTAATTCTTTGGGAAGTCAGATCTCAAAGAGAAAAAGCCATATATTTCTGGATATGAATCTTGATACCTCACCTTTAACCACATTCAAGCTTCTTACACTTGTTTTGTGTAAGTTGTCTGTGGTCTTCAGATGAGCGTGTGTCTCTGTGTGTGTCTGTGTGTATGTGTCTGAGCATTCTTTATCTGGCGTGCACATGATTGCAGGGTACTCGTGGGGTCAAACTGGTAGAGTGGTTCAGGGCTGACGGCGTTCCCTCTTGGTGAGCAGGTAACACTGAATGGTTCTCAGTCGATCTTTGGCAGGGGCGAACTCCGGCTGCAGCTTCAGAGTAGACTCGTACCAGCGCATGGCCTTCTCAAACTCCTCCTGTTGTCAACAAACAGAACAAACACGTCAGCGTAGCACTGGGTAAACTTAAAGAACTGAGCAGTAGGTCATGTCACTATAAGGAAACAAATAATGACCAAAAAGCAACAGAAAATTTGATTGCAGCCATTACCATTGCTATATAGACGTTGGCGAGGGTAAAGTGGTTCACAACAAAGTGCGGGGCTATTTCTACAGCCATGCGGGCGACTGTGAGGGCGTCCTCCCATAGCCGAGCGTTCTGGAAGATGTTGGCCAAGCTGATGAGGGGCACATCCTGGTTCACAATTCAGGAGGGGAAAAGAAAGAATATTGATTTTTCTCATGTTTGAAACAATCCTTTATTCAGCAGAAAGACTATGTAGGTTAAGTGTTGATGTCTAACTTGCCTTCATATGATGGGGGGCGTAATTCAGAGCCTGTCGTAGGCAATCAATGGCTCTCTTGCCTTGACCTTTCACCCTCCAGTACAGTGCAGCCATGCTGGATAATACCCATGATGTCTGATTCTGCAGGTTAGGGAAGAGAAAAGCATGTACAACTGAAACTGCATTGGTTGAGTGTTAATAGTTTTATCGTTAAGAGTTGAAATAGCTGAGTGTAACTGCTAATAAATAATGCACAGTAATGGCACCTTATCCTATCTTTACATTTCAGAAAATCCTATGCAATGTATTTTAGGTTGCAAAAAACTGTAAGATCAGGGTTGGAATGGCTACTGTTGTAAGCAGCCATGACACTGAGAAGTCTTTGGCATCTAAAAAATGGTTGAAGAGACATTTAACAGTTTGAATGTGGACTCCCATCCCTACTTCTTGGCATTTCGCCTGTTTCCTCAATGGGAAAAAAAATCTGTCTTTAATAGCTATTATTGTCCACTTTCCTAAAATCCCTATATTTGGAGAAAATGAAGAGTGATGAAGAGTTAATCCATATAACTCAGACAAGACTAATTGAGCCAAAAGGACTGAATATGTTTAGGTAGAGTAGAGAGCTCATGTCCATCAGATTCAGTTTTGGAGGAACAGCTGCACCAGCAAACCCTGAACAAGTTGGCTAATGAGCAAATGTTGTGCAACACAGTGTAATATATCTCACCAGTTCAAACTGCACATAAGCTTTGCTAATCTAATAGCAGTTAACTGTAGGAGTGTATGCAGTATTGTAAGAGAACACAAGTTAAGAACATTTGATTGTGACTCTCCCCAAAAGAAGCCAAGAACTGGAACCACCAGAGAGCCCTTACCTTCTCCAGTACTTTAGCAATGCGTGTGCCCACCTGCTCAAAGGACTGAGGGGAGTACTTATCTTTGCCTAGGTTCTGCAGGACCTGTGGATGAGACAAAAAGAGACATGTGAGACTATTAACTTTGAAGTTGAGCTGTACTGATCATTTAATAATAGTCTGACTGTCAATTATATCATTTTCTCTATTGCGTATAACAATGATTTTCCACTTGAGAGATTCAGTACATGACTGACTGACCCTGTGCATGCATTACGTACACCTGTTGCATTTCCTCCTGAGACCTCAATTCTTCACATTAAGTTTGCATATTGATATAATACATGGTTTGCAGAAGTACACCTGTGGAACTGAAACTCATTTGGATGGGAACGTTAGATGTGTTCAGCATGTTGACATTAGTTTTGATGAATAATCAACTTCTCTGTCATTATGTTTATTATTGTTGTGATAGAGACAACATTTTTTAGGGAGGAGGATGGATGATAATTCTTGTATCTATGGCTTCTGCCTCAGCCTACCTCACGCAGTTGACTCTCTCCAGTGTAGTGGATGGCGGCACGATTGGCCACCCCTCCCAGGTGGTCGAGGGTGTGCATACTGGCAGCTAGGTTGGCGTTGCATAAAGGTTCAGCAGCTGGCTCCTGGAGCGGAGTGGCAAAATCTATGTGCTCTGTGATGCTGAAAAGAGACAGCCAAGGTTAAATATAAAATTAAACATAAAAGACTAAAATCTGTATTTACTGAATTTTGGTTGTTGATATGACTCAATGAGGCAGTGATGTTTTCTTCTTTCCTGTTTTCTATTTCTAAACACTCAACAGGTGTTTCATAAAAACACGTTATGTGTTGTTGTATGAAAAGCTTTTTTGGATATTATTTTTAAACATAATGAATTAGAGCGTCACTCACAGTGTGCACATGGTCAATATTTCTGCACCTACTAAATTCACAGTAATATAATAATAGGATATGTGAATCCTCTTTGGAATTGACATGTTGTGGAAGATGAAAATGAGAATATGATCAGGACAGTGACAGTCTTACTCAATGTTCTTGGCAGAAACAGCCAACCAGGTGCTTGCTACAGTGGTGAGGTCTACCCTTCGTGTCCGCTGGCACTCCTCTGGCCCTGGCCAGCCAAGACTTGTGTAGTCCCTCCAGCGACCTGTCCAGACACACAAAAACCACAAGGACATCTCTCTCAGTTGGGTGAAGTCCTGTACCTCTCTGCATCTTCTGTCTAAAATGTAGGTGCATGTGGTACCTGAAGGTCCAGGTGATGGGATAGTTGGCCCACTGATCTCCAAGACAGAGTTTGCTCCAGGCAGTGACTCCCCATTCTGGCTGTCATCAGAGCTGGAAACGCTCTCTGTCCCATCCACCTTAGCCTTCCTGACCCGCTTTACCTGGAAGGTGATCTGATGAATGACAACAAAAGGCATTCACACATTCAGATCAGCTGTACACACACATCAGTCACATCACTCCCACTCATATCTGCAGGAGTCTGATGATTATTAAGCAAACTCACTTACCCACTCTGCTCCCTCATCATCCTCACAGTTTCCAAAGCAGGGCCCACCTCCAGCACGGGCACCCATGACACGGTCATTCTTTAGCACCCGGATACCTCGCAGGTCCCCCCGCTTGCCTCCTACATCCAGTGCTCCTTCAAAAGCTCCCATCAGGTCCTCTTTGAGCTGCCACTCCTCCTCCCCTTCCACTCCTCCACCTCCAAATGGGGTGGCCATTTTAGCTTTTCCCGAGGCAGAGGGAGAAGTCCGGTGCTGTCCAGCTGCCTCACCTGACCCATTACTGTCCAAGATGACCTCTGGGGGAGCCAGGATACGAAAGGATTTAATTAAAGTGGTGCTGAGCTACAGGAGCACTTACCAAACACACTTGCACCTATGGAAAGAGTTTCTTGACTGTTTTATGTTATCATCTCATTCTCTCATTCTTACTTTCAAAGAGCAAGGAGTCCTCCATTGCAGAAATGGCTGGTCCATCCTGCTTCTCTTCGCTACCCTCCCATTCTTCCAGCTGTATGCCAAGGTCCTCCTCAGCCATGCAGGCACCCTCTGGATCAACACAAGTCGAGGGACAACTATTACTCCAAATCTTACCATGATAGTAGACCCGGGGCCGACATTTACTGGGTGGGACTGAGACATTTGTATTCATAATGAATTAATTGACAAAGACTGATAAAAAAAAAGCTTAGCATGTGACAAACACAAATGTTTAATGTATTCCCAAGCACTGTTCTGTATATCCACACATATTTTGGTAATGTACATTAGTTAATTTGGAATAAAATGAATGTTCTGAGACCTGAACAATTATCCGACTCCTGTGTGGGGAGTTATGTAATCATGTTAATACAGGCAAGTTACTATGGCAGTTTGGATGTTTCCTATACCAAATCAGTCCTTTCAGCTTTTCTGTCTCTACACATTGCTGATTCCATTCACTGTCTCAATCCACTAAATCCACAAAGGGAGTTTCCAAGTTTTCAAATCTGAACTACATTACTAGATGTCACAATCTTATAGGAGCCATGGCAGACCTGTTAATGAGTTATATACATGATAAGGGAAACCATGGATGGCTAGTTCTCAGCAGTTAAAATATATGTATATCTTTTTTTTTTTTCTTATACCGCTAGAGGCTGAACACAGCTTTTGAGGCAATAATACAATGAGGCTTTTAAGCTAGAAATGATAGTAACATGGTCTACCATGGCTTATACCTCCTAACACCACAGCAAGAATGCTCTTATTGTTGCAGCCCTGTATTGGTCTTTGTCGCACTAGTAGGTTTTTGCAGTTGTTTATTAGCTGGTCTACACTGACTGCGATTATCATGATGTTGGGCTGTGGAATTTTTGTGCATTATTGCCTTCTATATGGCCTTCCCCATAATGCAGACCCTTTCTTTTTAGGTGATTTTTTTTCCACCACATGCTACAAACCATCTCAAGATTTATAGCACAAGGAGCCAGGAAGGCAATGAATGAATGAACTCATCAGGTGCAGTTGTCTGCGACTAATCAAAAATGTGAATCTATGTATAGCATTTTGTTTTTCCACAACCATGAAAAAAAAGATGGACAGCCCACATTAGTACCATTTATATGACTGTAGCAACACTGCTAAAAGGATCAAACATGTAGGAGGATCTGCAGCCACCATAGAAATTATTATGAGAAATGTTTGTATTTTTTGTGTATATTTAAACTTTTGCCCCAACTTAAGGTGGGTGTGTGTTTTATAAGTGCTTGTGTGCCCTCATGTACTCGGCGTGCTTTATGGGAGCAATATTTAGCTTTGGAGAATAAAATATAGACCCTTCTAAATTTGGCATCAGCTATTTTCTGCAGCTTAAATTATTGAGTGGCAAAATTTCTCCACTTCAAAGCACTTTTCTCTTCCCTCCCACTGATATGAATAAAAAAGCAGGTGCAGTCTCTGTTCACATCAGAAGCACAACATACTACTTGTTTTTCACAGCCACTCTTGCAGCTTCAAGGGACAACATGGGGGGTTTCTGAGTGTGTGTATGTGTGCATTATGGGTCCATGGCTAATTTTCAGTTCAATATAGCCAACTGGCAGAGTTGGGCAATACAGAAAAAAATATTTGTAAGCTGTGATCAAACAGCTTTGCAAAATGACCTTTTTAAAATCTGAGAAATAATTTAGACTCATAGCCTTTAATAAAAACTGTGAGATTTAGAGAGTACTATAGTAGTAAATGTGATTAAAATGTTTTGTTATGTTTTATACAAAACTAAACCAATATACAAATTAAGAAACATATTGTCAGGTTCTGCTTAAGTGGCTATAATGTTCGTCAATGTGTTATGGAAGACATCAATATATAGAACATAGAGCACATTGTAGGTAAATATAGGGCAAATATTGGGCTGGGATTTGTTTCCTGGAGCTGTCCATCTGTCTGGCACAAAGCTCAGGTAAAGATGCTTATCACCCCTCTGTCTCTGCTTTTTTGTTATATATGGCAAGATTAACCAACAATGATACTCAGTTTTAAGAAACCTGCAAATTCTTCAGGTTCTCCCACAGCTTTAACGCAGTTGCAATTGTTAGACCAGGAAAAAAACTGCAAAGCTCTCTTTAAAAATACCTCACTCAATCTTGTTGAAACTCCCCAGTGCCTCAGAATCCCTAAACTTTCTCCCAGATCATTGCTGATGTTCTGAATCTGTACTCCAGTTCAGAGTTCAATTGAACTCTAACAAATGATTGTATATTATTAATCTAATTTTAAAACCTTTTACATGATAGTTCAGAGATACAGTAAAATAAGCCTGCATGTGTTTTGAATTACTCACGTGAGCAGGGCTGTCGGTGTGAAAGATTGTAAAGGAAGGGGTAGAACTGCAGACAGCGCAGCAGAGGTAGGCTGGTACGACACTGATCACAGCCAGCAAAGGATGAGAAGGAAGTGGTGGAGGAAAGGGCCATCACCAGAATGTGGCGGAACAAGGCCACAGCACCTGTCACATTGCCCTGGGCCAATTGCACGCTCACCAGGCTGAGCAGAGTGTGTGGCTGAGGAAAACCAAACAAAGCAAAAGAGCATTAGCTGATGGTAACATACATGAAAACTGACAGAGATATGGGGACAGAAGAAGGTATATGCATTTTTATTGCAAAACCACAAGAACACTGCAGTTTACGGTGATTCAGTGAGGTTGAATCATATAGTAGTGACTCACTGCAATTCCCTACTACAGCTTACCAGCTCCAATTCTTCCATATATTCTCTAGCTGTGGTTCCTGGATTCATATATCAACAACAAGCATCATATGAATTGTATACACTTATGGCCACTTTATTGGGTACACTCCTTTTACCTCTACAAGTCCCTGTTTTTTCAAGGCTTGACTTAACAAGATTTTGGAAACGTTCCCTATTAATTTGAGTCAATGCTGACTCAATAGCATCTTGCAGACTGTGCACATTTTTCAGGCACACACCTGTGTTTTAAATCTATCCTGAGGTAGTCTTTTGGGTTACAATAATCTGCAGTTGACTGGAGAATAGTGAATTTGTGTTCTTGGAATCACCATGAGATGATAAGTTCTTTTTGACATGGCACAACATACTGCTGAACACCTCCAACTGACAAAGAGTTCAGTGTATGGTCATTGCAAGATGCACTTAGTCTGCACGACTAACCTGATGAATAAGAATCTGTTAATAAAAAAAACACATACAGCAAGAGGAGCAAGACTACTATGATCCTGTTGGGGTTTTATCAATACAGTTACGATGATGCACTGATATTGGTAATGAGTGTTGTATACTACAAAGAGCAGCAGACATGTGACTGTCTAAAGGAGCTACTCATTTGTGTCGACAAACATGCAGCTTACATGGCCACAAGTGTGGGTCCAGGTAATACAGCGTATGCGTGCACCCAGCAGGTTATTTACCAATGCGCCTTTACCTCTGATGCATTGAGTGCCAATGCTTGCTCCAGCAGTGTTTGTGCGTGGGTGGTCAAGCCGTGGTGTAGCAGTAGGTTAGCAGCGTTGGTGAGGGGCAAGTGGCGGTGGGAAGGCGGAGCTGAGCTCAACACTTGGCGCAGGCACTGTAGGGCACGGCTGCCATTGCCTTTGGCCCGCCAGAAGAGAGCTGCCTCATTGTGGATCTGCCAGCGGGGTATAGTGGCCTATATATACAAACAAACTTCTGTTAGCTCTGAAAGTGACTTAAGATGGGTTGAAGTGGGAGCACTTAAAATTGGCTGAAGTGATTTATGATCAACTTCCCAAATCTGAGATGTGATGGAGACTTTTTATCAACACAACTCAAGTTAGAGTGTGAAACATGTTATGTGCAACTCTCTACAGATTCAGACTTTCAAACATTTTACACAAGGTAGTGAGATACGTTATTGTGCTACAAGATCAAGAGTGAGGGGCTTTAACCTGTTTCATAGCTTGAGCTACTCTGGAGCCAATCTGCTCCAGCGTCCATCCTCCACTGCGTAACTGCAGTATCTGTAAACACACAAAGTAATAGTCATGACTGGATATTCTTCTGCTCACTTCAACATAACATATACAACACTCGCACACAAAACGAGCATACAAAGTACAGGCACAGTAATTCTGTAAACATACTACACATAGTATGTATCTATCTCAATCATTTTCCTATTCAAACCACAAACACACACGCACACACACACAAACATAGATAAAGAGGCAGACGGATACCTGGGAGGCAAAGGGATCTGGCAGCTCCTTTTCTTCCAGCGGCCAGTCTAGTGAGGCTGGCAGGAGGGCTGGGTATGGTTGAGGGGTGGGACCACAGTCTGGCAGAGCTACTGTCTGAGGAGGACTACTCTTCCCATAGAGGAGAGCTGCCACTGGGCTGAATATACACAATTAGATATATTTCAAGTCATTTTATGTGGTAAATTCTGATGTATAACTCACTCTTCTCTCACTTCCCTTTAAAATGAAATGGAACTATGCTGCTACTAGGCACATTCAGTCATGTGTACTGACCTGAGGGCCTGCGTTTCAGGTGGAAGGTAGTAGGTTGGGAGCAGGTGAGCAGGGGGAACACTTGGGTACTCATGGGCACACTCAGTCCTCTGAGGCCACAAAATCCTCTGTATGTCCTAAAGGTAAACATAATTTCAGCAACTCTTGTCCTCAAAAACTATACCATAGTCTATTATCAGCACATAATCAAGACAATACAGGTAAGCCACACAAAAATCTCAGACATATTTATGAGTCTCTGAGAACTTAAGATCTTTTAATCACAATTCCAACTGACAATCTCATATTTTCAATGCTTCAAACACTTTATCTTACGAAATGATTGAGTTTGACTTTTGACTGCAAGACCAAATGTGACCTGGCAATTTGGATACAGTAGCATTACATTGTTGAGTGTGCATTAGCATTGCAGAGGCTTCATTTGTCCTTTTGTTGTCAATTTGACGGGGTACTCTGCAGTCACGGAGTTGGCCTGCAAAAAATTAATTTGCATGCAGTTCTCTTTATCTTGCCTGTGTGTAATCCTGACGACTGCCCCACAGGGCTGCAGCAGGGTCTTGGTCTCCGGACACAGAGGGATGGAGCTGGGGACCTGTTGCTGTCTGGTTGGAGTTGCGTTCAGACACAAGCGCCACACTGGATGCCACTGACACCTCCTCTCCAAACTAAGAACAAAGAAAAACAGACAAAACTGAAACAGAAACTGGCAGAAGATTTCCCTCAATAATTTGTAAAAAAGAATGTTTTTTATTTTTATTTGCTTCTATTGATAAATATCAACTGAAAGCTGCACAACATGTTCTTTTTGTAGTGAAAGAACAGTGCATTGTGGTTGAAATTCTCTCTGCATGAAAAACCCTGAGCATATAATCACCTTCTTATAAACACCCTACAACATCTCAAAGACTCACTTGGACATAGTGGACATGTTCAAACAAATCGCCACGGTGATAGCGCACAGGCAGGTCAAAGGGGCAGTAAAGGCTGCGCTGCTGCTGACCCAGAAGACACATCTGATGGTTCCCTGGAGCACATATGACACACAATACTCAGGTGCTGCGATGCTTCAGGATTAAAGGATGTTTGTGTACCAATATGCATGAGGACTGAAGCTACAGTAATATCAAAACACATCTTTAGAAGCAACTCATATGGTAAACTTTCTAACTCATGCCTCTCATGAGTTCCATATAATCACATTTATCTTGACCCCATAGCACTGAAGCTTTCCCCTTCTCATAATTGATAGATATATATCATTTCACTGCACTGCACTTGCTTGGTGATCTCACTTCTTTTTCATAATTATCAATCTCTGCTATTTGTCTACTATACTAAATCACATTTAGCACAAGTCAACACATTCTTCTTTGATGTACCAAAGCAATTAGCTTTTCTTCAGTTAAGAATAACATATACTGTATACACAATCCAAAAAAAGTAATCAGTTGTGAGATAATACTACTTGCACCTCCTCATGATTGTGTTCTCAGTTCTATCATGCCCTGGTCTAGTTGCTGTGCATGGCATCCTACCAAGTTGAGCTTCCTTGGCCATCTGGGTCTCATGGATAATGTTGCGCAGGATCTGCTCTTCCTGCAGCAGCTTGTGTTTGTCCAGTGCCTCCTGCTGGCGAAGGTAGTGATCATGCTGCTTCTGGTACTCCTTCAGCTCATTCAGTGTCCGCTGCAGGGATCTACAAATAAGAGTGAAAAGAGGACAGGAAACACAGGACAGTTGGCAGAAAAACATAGTGGGGTATCTGCAAAAAGATCCACTGCATTCACGAACAAAACACTGACACTCTGCCAGCTCTGGGTACTGTGCTTTTACTTACACACTCTAATTGCCCCATGGAGGGATGTAAGTGCAAGGAGAATATCTCCAAAGGCAAAAGTATTTTGGTTTTATCATTATAACATAATCCCTAACACATAATGAATGATACTCTCACATTTTCTTTGCGGGCCACTGTAGGTTCAAATCTTAGATTTTTACTTAAATCATTGTCTAAAAACTATAACCTGCTGAAGAGCTTACAAGTTCTTCATATGATCATAAATATGAGTATTTTAAAACAGTGAGCAATGATATAAAAGAGGAAATTGGAAATACAATTATTAGAATGCCTACTCAGACAACTCAGACAGAATACTGGTAAGATGATAGTTTATCTTTTGTGTGTGTGTGTGTGTGTGTGTGTGTGTGTGTGTGTGTGTGTGTGTGTATATATAAATGAGTGCTTGCCTACCTATGCTGGGCTTCTAGACGCTGCTCCAGCTTCTGCTGACAGAGCACAGCATGCTTCCTCCTCAGAGCCTGCTCAAAGCCTGGCTGGGCCTGCAGTGCCTGCTCGTAACACAGCACTGAGTGGTTGTATTCCCCAAGCATCTGGTCAGACAGTGACAGAAGAGGAGACATACAGACCATGGATATGGCAGAGGTCAAACACTGATTTGTTTCATGTAGAAATTACACCGAGACAAAAAAAAAAAAAAAAAAAAAAAATAGTAATAGTAAAATAAAAATAGTAGGGAAAAAACAAAAGGCACGAAAACTCAGCTCATTGTTATTTAGTTGGCTAAGTCTCAAATGGCTTTCTATTTCTTATCAACACATAAAAAGGTGTTAAGCACAGGTGGGCAGCAAAAAATGGGAACCTGAAATCATTTCTACATTTGATTAATGCATGTTGCTCTATCAATACATACATCAATTATGAAGCTAACTGGATCATTTTTACTTTCAAATCATTTTCCATGGTAGACCACAAAAGTCTGTAAACTATTTTGTTTTGTAAGCTTTTATTGTAACACATGCACATATATAAGGACTACGATACAAAGTTTGAAGTTGATCTTTAGCATACACCAACAAATTCAGGACACAATAGCTGTGATAGTATGGTGCTAACCATGGTTGATTAACCAGTTGGCAAGTTTGTGGTTTAAATACATAACAGCCTCTGCAGCAGTTGAATGGTTTTCCTTTGACTTACAGCATAAATGTTGCCTAAGGTGTAGTGGCTGGTGAAGAGATCTGAGCTAAGGTCCAGGGCAGCGTGGGCGAGAATAGCAGCATCTGCTGAAAAATGGGCCCGGTGCAGGATGTTGGCCATATTAACCAGGGCTACATCCTTGTGTTGCCTACAAGTACAACACACACACACACAGCATGAGAATATGAACACTTGTGAGCAGGCTCATATAATGAAGTACAGTATGCTAGTGCATTGGGTTTCTGAGCGGCCTGACAGTACCTTGGGGAGAAATGCAGAGCACGCACCACACAGTCCACTGCCTTCTGAGGCTCGTTCTTCATACGCCAATAAAATGAAGCCATGTTGTACAGCACCCAGGATGATGAATTCTGGAAAACACAATCATACAGACATGCAGACATACACTTTTTTAAACTTTCTTTGAAAGACTAAGTTCTGACTGTTAGGCCTCTATGGAATCTTAATTTTTTTCCACTCAGTTTTTCTGCATTGGACAATGGATCTTAATCATATGCTTGATTGGGCTCACTTGCTGATACTCTATATGTCTCTGGGCTTGCACTGACAGTGATTACTTTTTCACTTGTTTGGTGTTAGTAACCCATCTTCAAAACCACACTGATGCTGACTGAAAGGAGGGCAGATGTATGCAAAAGTACACACACAACCACACACACTTAAGCAGATATTATGTACTTCCCCTATTTGACATTTCTATAAAAAAGGCTTCTCCTGAATCTAATGTGGGGTTTTTCGACACACAATCCATGCTTTTGTCTACTAGTTACAAAGGGGAAGTAGTTTAGTGAGGCAAAGTTGTACAGGCAGACCTTACCCTCAGTAAACCTTGATGGATACGGTGGCCCACCTCATCAACACTGCGGCCCAGTTTATGGGACAGTGAACTAAAAATGGGATCCTCCTTAGAAAGAAGTGGGGAGGTCAAGTTTGCCCTTTCCTGCACACCCTGGAACAGACAAATGGGAAAAGTCAGTCACATGGAATTTTAAAATTGGAAGAGTGGGAAGAGTCAGTCACCTGGCAGCAAGGTTAGCTGAAATTCTCAAGTGTTTTACAACTAGATACAACTAGATAAAATGCATACCAACTCCCAAGGTGAACATTTGAACCACATACAACTATACACACACACACCACAGTGGAACAACATGATGAAGCAAGACAATAAATAGATTACTTAATAAAAATTGACAGAGTTATCTGGGTTTTTCAGTCTCACTGTCGCAAAATATCAACTTTATTCATTGGTACTTGGCCACAAAAATACCACTGCCCATTAATCTTTACCAAAAGGCCTCACTCATAAAATTGTTGATGATCTTCAATGCAACATTTAGATAAAATCATGTTGTTCTTGAGATCTGGAGACACAGATTACAGTGCCTTGCATATCTCCACAGGGGCTATTTTATTCTATAAGAGTCACAGAATATAAATGTCTTGATCTGGCATGAAGAGAAATTTACTTTTACGTATCATAAAAACCATGCTGTTGATAAACTGCAACCAAAGCTTGGCTTTTTGTACAGAAACAAAACCACCTAGTTTTTCCTTAGTTCTGGATTACTGGGATGTAATTTATTGACATGCAGCTGCCTCCACCATTGGCCTTTGGATTGCATTTCACATTAAGTTCTAAGGGTCACTACTGAAGATAATTACAACACTCATTGCTGCATTTTATTTGATAAGGTTGGCTGGGCTTTTCAGACTGAGAAACTTAATAACCTTTGGCATTCAGATACAGTGGGGTCCAAAAGTCTGGTGTCAAGAGAACACACAACACATTTATATCCATAGTTCAAAACCATTCTTAGTAATCATCTCATATGTGCCAATGACTGCTTTAGCTGTGAGCCTATATAATTGTTGTATTTTATTATCTTCTGTATGTCTCTGCTCTTACATCCCTTAAATAACTTCACAGTGAAACTGTGAACAGCATTGCTGTAAAAATTAATGTCAGCTCTGCTAAACTAAACATAAGATACATTCCCAACAGGATGCTTCCATCAGACGGATAAAAACTGTTGAAATACTATTTGAACAATAACTGTTATATTAAGCACCAGACATTAATGATTTTCAAATTAACATAAATTTGAGAGAGAAGAGTACAAACAGCGTTCCAGCAGATATGCAGCACACCACCTCTTAAACAGACAAGAAACAACAAGTAGGTTTTTTTTTCTTTAACACACACAGGAATATGACCTCTGCATTTAACCTACAGTATCTGTGAGCACACACCTCACAGATAGTGAGCACTGACACCTGGAGCGGTGGGCTGCCACATTATCAGCAAACCAGGGAGCAGTATGGGGGTTAGGTGAATGGTAAATGATAAATGCTCTGCACTTTTATAGCGCTTTTCTACTCTTATCGACCACTCAAAGCGCTTTACAATGTAAGCCACATTCACCCATCAAGGCAATTTGGGGTTCAGTATCTTGCCCAAGGACACTTCAACACATGGACACTGGAGGAGCCAAGATCTCACCACCGACCCTCTGAATAGTGGACAACCCATTCTACCTCCCGAGCCACAGCCACCTCAGGTGTTTTGCTTAAGGACACTACAGCCATGAATGATGAGTGGGTAGAATGCAGTTCATTCTCTCCCACCATCCACATTTCTCCTGCTGGTTCATTTGGAATTGGGGAATTGTCCCAAGACACTTCTAATCGCTAGGCCACGACTGGCCAAAATACTGGCTGGCTGCATTTTGAACAAAGTATTGACAAGTTTGACCTTACTCACCCTGAGATGTTGGAAAGCATGGATACTATAAGGTAGTTCAAACACTTTTGCACAGTCAGGCTTTTCTAGATCTGGGGGCAGAGCTGACCGGGAATCCACATAGTCTTCAGGACTACAGGGAGGAGAGAGGGGAGAAAAAAAAGTTCATCACTTTAAGATGAAGAATTTATCGAAATCATAAAGTCACTAAAAACACACTACCTCCATGATTCAGCTATTCAAGATTTAAATGGTGTGCCATCTAATTTACAAAACCACTGCAGAGACAAGAATAAGAATAATGGCAATGATGTGTTTTAATGAGGAAAGCTTACCTGATGTCTTTGACTTCCAATGAGATATAAGTGCCATCATACAGGTCCAGATCCCCAAGGGGTACCTTAGCCATGATGCAGTCTGCATCCTCTTTGTAGTGTCTCTGCTCTAACCCTGTGTCTCTGTCCTCATTTTCCTCAATGTGAATTTTCTGTGCCACCAACTGCTTCTGCTCAACAATAACCAACATCAGTCAATCAGTGAGGATATGCATACACGAGAAATGGACAGTAGACAGAATACAAATTCTTCTCTATGGTTGGTAAGAGAGAGAGAAAGCAGAAAACCCATTTGACAACATCCTTGAACATGACACTGACAAAGTGAAACACACACACACACACACACACACACACACCTCCAGCTTCTTGAGGTAGTTAACACGAGTCTCTTGCCTCATGAAGATCACAACGTCATGTGGATGCTTAAGATTCAAAGGTGAGTCAACCTGAAACAAAAGTAGTGATGTAAGGACTGACATACAGTATGCATATTCATGTGAGTCTCCGTGAGTGCGATATAGGTTTAACCAGCGGATTGGTCAAATGATATGACACCTTATTAAAGTACTGCGGAGACAAAGCTTTCTCAACTTAAATTGCAGATGTGCAAACTCCTGTCCGCCTGTCACATTAACACCAACACCGTCTTTCTCTCTGTGTTAAGGTAACGTAAACTCAGGCATAGTATAAGCGATTTCCATCGCGGACATTGACATGGGCCTGAAACATTTTGGTCATCTTGACCTCAAACACCTAGCGATAACGTCAGTTTTAAGGTAGCTGGTTTGGGCTAACTGACTCAGCCAAACAAAAACAACTTTTAATGCTACCTTCTCGTCGTATGCAACATTACCAGAGCCTATAAACGAGTCTCGCTGAGTTCAGATAAACCACTAAAATAAATAATAATAATAATAAAACCACATAACAAAAAAATACTGTTGATGCTAACAAAATAGTTAGCGGCACAAGCTAGCCACCTAACGTAAGCGTTAGCAGGGCAATGAGCTAGCTAACTGACATACTTGTTGTTGAATTTTTCCATCCTCTGTGACAACCCAATGAGTCGTGGCTGCTGTGGAGTCCACTAAGAGCAAGCAAAGAAGGACGAAAAGCTTCCCCTCAAGCGATGTTTTTCGTGAGCAGTTGACACGACAGGGTACAGACTCAGGACAGATTTTCCTGAGGTCCGCCATTTTTCTGTCTTCTTTTGCTCTGTGGCAGTAACGGTGAACCCGCCGCCTCCGGGCGGCAGGGGGCGCTGCTCACCGCTTCACCCAGCAAACCAAAAAAAAAAAAAAAAAAAAACACTTCAACCGGTTATCATTGATGACGTTTCGAAAAAAAAACAGGAAATTTTCTAGAAACGAAAAGTCTGAGACATTTTCACGTCAAAGGTGCGTACATTACAAGAATTTTTGCTTTCACAAACCTACTCATTACTCCCATGCTGTCGTTGCTGCGTTGCTGACAAGGAAGCGCGTTTGCCGCCTGCGTTTGTTGGTCAGTATCTTACTTTTAATCTCTTTTCAGTACAGTCAGACTCGAAGTTGCAGTTCCGCATCCAGGGGCATGACCGGTCCATTAAGTGACAACATTGTTTGTTAAGTGCAGTTGTTAAGGATTGAGCGCTGTAGTTTCAACACCTCCGGTATGTGTTTTACAAGCTTAAGTCACTGGATCGAAGCAGATGTGGTGCACAGCTGCAGCTTTTCAATTATACCAGCAGCTCTGTATTTGCCCTCAAATTCAGGGCTCAAGAGCATCCTTAATGGGTATTAAAACTTCTTATTTTTATCCACAAAGATCCAGGTTGTAATAATATAATATTATTTTCAGGCCTGCTGTAGGTAAGTAATGCAGGCTTTAAAATATTTTTGTTTGTGATCTTACTAAAAGCTGTCTGGAAAATCCCCAGTACTTTTGTTCCTGACCTCTGGCCTTATGTAAAGTCGTTATAAGGATCTTATTTAGGTAAGCCATCCATTTTCTGTTAACTTACACAGGCCCGGCTCATTGTTAATGCTTAATTAATGATATTATCAGGAATTACTATATGAAAATATCTGTAAACTCGTGGATTTTGTAAATAAGTCTCTGCCTTATCATCCTTGCTAGTTTTCATTGATATATTTCACACTAAGGCCAGTTCGACTGTGAAATGGATGTTAAATTGCATTTTGTGGTGTTAAAAAGTCAATATGACTTGGTGAACCCAACAGAAACCCTGGATTCAGGACTCAAGACTGAATACTGTAGCCTTTCTGACCTTACATAAATCAAAACAGAAACCTCACATCACTGAGACATAAAACGAGATTCAAAAACCTGAATGGTTTTATTGTTTGACCATGAAAATTTTTTCTGTATTTATTGTAATAGCAAACTGTGACTATATGGGGGGTTGGACACAACAAGCCTTTTGAGGACATCACCTCAGACTTAAGGAAGTTGTGATGGACATTTTTTAAGGCCAGCTTTTGAAAAAATTGCACATTTTTGTCCCCCTCTGCATAGATGGCTTGCTTTGAAAGCAATAAGGGAAGTTTGGAAGAGGACAGCTATGAAGGAGCCGCTTTTGAAGAGCTGTCCGGCTGTGCCTTGATAATGCTGGAAAAGGAGCGGGAGTCCCTGCTCAGCCCATCAGAGAGCCCCGGCACCTTCATCAGCAGCACCTCCAGCAGTTTTCCGGCTGCTGCCCCCTTGCAGGGCTACGACGTGGAGTTTGACCCGCCCCTAGAGAGTAAATATGAGTGCCCTATCTGCCTGATGGCTTTGAGGAATGCTGTTCAAACACCCTGCGGTCACCGTTTCTGCAAGAACTGCATTGAGAAGTCAATTCGGTATGTTATTGTGCAACATTGAAGACTAACTCAGGTTTATGGTGCATTTGCTAACACCACCATCATGACATATTCTTGAAGAGCTGTTGATTTTTTTTATTAGCAACAGAACAATCCGCAAAATGTTCTCTAGGTATGTTTCTTAATCTTAATGATTACTGTTTGATTACTGACTACTGGTTACTTCCTCTTGTGATACAGAGATACAGGACAGAGATGCCCCGTGGACAATGAAATGCTATCGGAAGATCAGCTGTTTCCTGATAATTTTGCCAAACGGGAGATTCTGTCACTAACTGTCCGCTGCCCAAACTCTGGCTGTGTTGAGAAAATGGAGCTACGACATTTAGAGGTGAGAGTTTTTAAGAGTGACGGCCATCTCTGATCTTTGAATGCAGCTTAACCAATAACATGGAAATCAGTATTTTTAAAGTATCTTGTTTTGCACAATAAAATTTAAATGATATTTAGACCATTGCGATTACTTTAAGTTGTTTATTATACTGTTTAGACCATAAATGACATGTAATTGTGATCTTTTATGGTTGATCCAATACTACCATTGACCACACTGAGATTCCAGGAAACCTAAACAGATTGTAGATGAAGGAGTAATGAGGGATTTCAGAGGCTGTGACACTGTGTGTCCTTGTATTGGCTTGTAAAAAATGGGATGGATGTCACATAAAGAGCTGGATCTTTCTCTGGCATAGACAATAAAATTGTAATATATATGAGCCACTGCTTACCTACTACAGAATAAAATTAACAGCATTGTTTCAATATGTTTGTTTTCCTTCCAGATTCATTTGGGACAGTGTCTGTTTGCCACTGCGCCTTGCCCTCAGTGCCTACAGTCTGTGAGAAAGAGCCACCTAGAGGAGCATACAACTGTTGAGTGCCAAAGGAGACCCATGTCATGTCCAGACTGTGTGGCATCCTTTGTTTACGAGGAGAGAGAGGTACTGTTGACTCACTTATGTAACTGCTCCTCTTGCTTTTTCCAGAATAGTTCTCACAGCAGAATCACAGAGTTGCATTGTGTATCAGTGAGGATTAGTCTCCTTACAGTCTGGTTTTGGTTGCTCCTCCAGCTTCACGAGCAGCAGTGTCCCTTTGCTAACGTGAAGTGCCAGTACTGTGAGATGGATCTCATCAGGGACCAGGTGAGTGTATCTGCCATGAAAAAGGCCTCTGGTCAATCAAAATGTTTTTAATGAAAAGTAGTGACCTGTTAATCATCTAAGCTAACGTCTGTTTATGAGAACTTCTCTTTTATTTCAACAACGCGGAACCAGAGCCAGTCACAGTTCATGTCATAGCCGATGTGGGCACCCACCACTTCTGCAATACCAAGTGCAAACAGTGATGCTTTAATTATGTATTTCCGAGAGGGTTACTTCATTACATTTGTTCACAATTGTGATAACTGGCTTCTTGAAATGCTTGTTGAAAATATGATTTCAAAAAATGAACATGAATAAAACCGAGCTGTTTTTGTTTCAGATGGAATCTCACTGTGATACAGATTGCCCTAAAGCACCCATCGCCTGCAACTTCAGCACCTTTGGATGTAAGGAGAGGGTAGGTGGTCCATTTCAAAGTCTCCTATCACACTGTTAAAAGAACAATCCTTGAGAACTTGGTTTGTTACACGACCCTTAGTCCTACAGACCACGTTTCACGAGAAATATAAAGAAATATTGTCGTGCCTCTGCAGATGCAGCGCCACAACCTGGCTCAGCACATGCAGGAGTTCACACAGATGCACATGCGCTACATGGCTGAGTTCCTGCGTGACCTTAGCATCAATGGCACCACACCCAAATCCCTGTGGGCGCTTGGATCCTCTGCTTCTCCAGAGGATCAAGGAGCTGCAGCATCAGCGTCAGCCTCTAGTGGGCCCAGAGGATCTGTAAGCTGCAGCAGCAACTGTGCTCCATCACAGCCTAGTGAAGAGATGCAGAGGATCAGAGAGATGGATGGGCGATTGGTGAAGCAGGATCACCAGCTTCGTGAGCTCATCATCTTTAAAGAAACACAGGTACGGGATGTCAGAGTACTAATATGTTCATTCACCTGGTTTATATACATTTTCTATCAGGACAGTTCTGTTTTTGCTTGGCCTAAGAAATACTGATGGAATTTGAGTTTTAGAAGAAATTAATACACACCCATCGTTAAACACAGAGCTGGATGTTGCTTTTAAATGACAGAGGAAAACAAAGTAACGATGGGGAAGTATCCACGCTGAAGGAGATACATAGGGGATGTTGAGGAGATTTTTTCACTCCAGTGTTTCTTTTGCTTTCCTAAAGCTCACCTATGCTCTCAGGGCACAGGCCATAATGACCCCCACCCTGTTATACAATAGGTTAGGAGACACTTCTGTCCTCCGTTGCTGGGGTATCCAAGGTCTTATAGATAAGGAGGCAGGAGGAAAGCACAAACTTAATATTATATAATATAAAATATTTTTAAGATTTAGGACGAGACTCTTGCAATATAAATTAGGTTTTTTGTGTCCCATAGCATCTTCAAACACAAGTGTTTAGCATCGAGTTTAACGTTATATGGAATAAGGTGCTGTAAAATATTGTAACTGTGTGAGATCTGGGAATATATACCGATTGTCACATAAGACATCTTCAGAACTTGCTGTCATTTTATTGCTCATCACTTTATCTGTGGTGTGTCAGCTTGCAATAAATACTTCTGCCTGACACATCTGAACTCCTGGTCATCCTGTATTCTTCAACTCAGAGGAATTTTAAATCACAGGGGTGATGTAAAATGTGACTTGGAGACAAACATACTCTAACTGTACTCATGAGCTCAAACATGGTTTTTCTACAGAGTGAGAGTATTGCCTCCTTTTCCTTTCCTGATGGCCCAGTTTTGTTGGCAGCATGTTGTCTCTAGCTGTTTGAGACTTTTTAAACCCTGTCATGGTTGTCTTGAAGTCTCAGTCCTTTAAAACTATCGTGCTATCTCTTTCACAGGCAGGCCAGCTTGCAGAGCTCAGGCGTAGGGTCTCAATGCTGGAGGACACAGTGAAGGAGCTGGAGGCCCAGCAGTGCCGCGGTATCTTCATCTGGCGCCTCAAAGGCTTCTCTGTCCATCTGCAGAACCAAGAAGCATGTCTGCCGGTGGTGGAGCACAGCCCTGGCTTCTACACAGGCTGTCCAGGCTACAAGCTGTGCCTGCGTCTGCACCTGCAGACCCCCAATGCTCCGCGCTGCTCCAACTACATCTCCCTCTTTGTCCACACCATGCAAGGAGCTTTTGACGGGCAGCTGACCTGGCCATTTCAAGGCACCATTCGGCTGGCCATCCTAGACCAGGGCCCTGAGGGTCAGCACCACATGGAGGTGATGGAAACGAAGCCAGACCTGCAAGCCTTTCAGAAGCCCACCATCCAGCGCAACCCCAAAGGATTCGGCTACGTCACCTTTATGCACCTGCATCAGCTGAACCAGAGAGCCTTTGTTAAAGACGACACCCTACTTATCCGCTGTGAAGTGACACCACGGTTTGACAATATGCCTCACCGCGAGGGACCAACAGTGCAGCCCAGAGGGCATGAGGCATCAGTTTCAAGGGACTAAAGTCAAACTCATATCTATGGCATCATTGTTACACTGAGATGACAGCACCATACATCTCCTAATGTTTCAATGCGTCTTGGTTCATTTTATTGGTGCAAATCAGTAGGAGGAAGGTTGATGTTGACAGCCATTTAAAATTTGGAAACAGCAAGTATGCTTGTATTTATTTGTTTACCAACTTTTAAATGTCTGTATAGTTTTTGTTTTAACAGATATGCACAGTCCCCTTGAATTAAATTTGAAATGTATGTTCTCACCTATATGGTACCACTGTTCACTGTGCCTCATATGATCAAAGTGTGTAAATATCCAATGTTAAATCAGCTCAACATGACCAGTTAAAGAGATGTTCTCACTGCTTACAGACTGAACATGACTACAGACTTTGCTCTCTTCTTGTTTTTGCTGGAGACAAAACTGAATGTTTTGTAGAAAGACACCCTGTGGAGTTTTTGACCTCTGGTGGCTCAAATGAGCAGTGTTCTGGCAAGTAGATCCCCATCTTTGTTTTACCTCATCTTCTACTATTACACTCATGCAAGCATCCACATGTATGTATGTGACACAGGCCCTGGTCAGACCTGGTATTAACATCTGTCTCTGTGATCTGATCATAAGTGAACAGTTCTAAGCACAGCTGTGAGCGCACCCAAAATGCATTCAGGATGCATTTGAGATACGATCACTCAGACCACATTCGGAGGTGGCCTGGGTCACATGTGTCCACACTCTTTTAGCAGTGTGAATGTAAATATAGCCTGGGCCACATTGAAGGACCGCCTCCTCTGCCACAGTCTGATCTGCCGCAGTTTCATAATGAACTGAAAATATTTCACTATTTCAAATGGATAAAACCTTTTTTACACTGTAGAGCCGTGAGCAGCGCTTTGATTCGCTCAGCCCCTCCATACTGCTCACACACACACACAGAAGCACATTGACAACAGACTGTCCGATTGGTGAAAAACAACACTGCATTATTTGCATATGAAGTGAAATGTCATCACAAGTGGAGACGCATTTTAAAGCCAGGCGTGAACAGACGTACTGACCACTTGGAGCAGACCACTTGTGATGGAATCACTGAGGAGGCATGCTGATACCAGGTCTGAACAGGGCCACACATTCTTAACGACTGCAGAGGGCAGGAATGAAAATGAATAGTGCATAAAAGGCAAACAGGTGAAACTAGGCTCCAGGAACAGAGCTGGGCTGTGTGGCGTTTTGTTGTTGAGAAATGTGATGTTCTTTGGTCCAGATCATATAAAAGAGATGGCTGCACAATAAAGAAGTGCCACAAACAGATGGCAATTATTCTTCTTATCACAATATGACGCCTTATGCCAAAAACTTGGAAGCCTGAAGAACTTTTGTGTGTGCGTGTCAGGTGAGAAATGGGTGCTATCCATTTCTCTTTAATTTATCAATGGGTGAAATGAGATGCAGAGGAGCATCATGTCAATGGTTACGTGACATCATCAGTTTCATGATGATGGATGTTTGCTGGTGGTAACATGGTAATCAGCTGAGTAAAGTTTGAGAAAGGGTGTAGAGGAAGACTACTAATTGATGTATATATGGATATTCAGGAATAATGTAAGTTTCAAAATTAAAGGTCTTATGTTTTGTGAGGAAGGAAATGTATTTAATACATTGGTTGTGTCTGAAAGACACAGAGTACGTGGATGGGAAACACTGACTGTAAACGAAAACTCCACAGGGTACTTTTGGTTTGTTTTTAAGGTTTAAGGTCATTATAAGGATTAGGAGGATCAATAGTCAAACTCATGCTCTCTGAATTCAACATTAATGCTTCTCTTATTTTTGACTGTTCTGTCCTTGGGGGTCCACTGACATTGACACCTTTTTAAACATGGAGAACCACTGTATATTTCTGATGAATACATTACAGCTAAGTACATTAGTCTCCTAGTTGCCTATATTGCTTTTGACAGAATTTATAGTGCCTTTCACACAAGCCCCTGCTTAATGTGACCAATCAAAACATTTCAAGAGCAGACATAAATACTTTTTATTTTCAAATAATATGCTGCCTGTTTAGCCTTTATGGATGTTAAGCCTTGCCAGTAGATTGTGTTGTTGCTTTTTAAATGTATTGGTATGTCACCATTCAGTGATTTGACTGTATAAACAATGATGACTCTTAATCTTAATCCAATGCTGATGGAAATAGCCTTAAATTAAAGCTAAGCACACTCACTGTAGTGTCAGATATTCAAGGTCTTCTACTGTCTTGATACATTATGATGGAAAAACAGCTTTATTCCTGTATATTTTTGTCACATAACCAAGGAACCTAATCAAAGAGTGACCTATTTGATATTTTGCTCTATCATTTGGTGCTACTGAAGGAAGCTGGTCAAATATAAATAAATAAAGAAAGAAAGGTACAGTTCAAGTGAAAATGAATCTCATATAACAACAGAAAGCTATAGAAGTATTAATAATGTGTCCTGAGATGCAACACTCAAAAAAAACAGGGAGACATCTGTGAATAAAACTAATATAATTTAATTAATTAAGGTAATGTCCAAACCAAATCAATATCGAAATATTCTGAAAATCTTACATAGTGTCATAGTTCAGATTTATCTATGTACGTGCTACCAGCTACTATTATCACTTTCATTCATCAATATAAGGAAATTTTTTGTTAGCTCCATATCCTGGGTGACCTGCTCTGGCTTCCCCTGTGTCCTGTTTGGCTTCCTTCTCTGGTTCACTGTGAGCTGCGTCCTTGGAGCTGCTTGCCTTGTAGACTGTCAGAGATGCTGAAATTTAATGCCACATTGAGAATAAATTAAAAATTAAAAAGTATTTTTGTCTGTTATATAATGGTCAATTATGATGTGATTATATTTCCTGTGTCTGATTTTTGACTCACTTGGAGCTCTTGGAGCTTCTTTCCCACACTTGAGTGTGCTCTGGGCAAAGCACTCTGCCATCCAGGACAACACCTCTCCACAATATCTGATCTAGAGACAGAGAGTTATGTAAACTGTGTCAGATTACTTACTAGATTTTTATGTGAAGCAGATTTAGGAAAATGCAACCAGAATATGTCAAATAGTGCTGTTGAGGTGACTTTTCCAGGTTTACCTGAGCCTCCATGGTTGCCATTCGTTTCTCTTGGTCTTTAAACCCACCAACAATCCTCAGCAAACTCTGAACCCTTGATCACAAACAAAAATCAGTTCAAACCATATTCAATGCTGCAGTGATCATTTTCCACCACCAGGGGGCAGAAGAGCTTTAAAACAAGCTGTGGTTTGGAGCTGGGTGCAGGCGGTGAGGAGTGTACAGGGGTTTATCAGCGCTTGTTTGCTTAAAAGATTTCATTTCCCTAAAATCAGAGTATATGACAATTTAACCACTGTAACAAAATAGCAAAATGACAGTTACTTGGAGGAGGTGTTCTTGAGTCTCTCCTCACTGCTTTCCCAATGCTGGCGCTCCAGTTTGGCCAGGTAGTTCTCTTTCTGGACCGTCTCCCATGTTATCAGCCTCTGGTCTAGCCCCACCGGCAGCTCCCTCTCTGGAAAAACACAGACACACACACACACACACAATAGGAAGCAGTCCAATAACCAATTAACTGACAGGCATTTCCAAGGACAGAGCATGTGAAGGACAGAGATAAACACAGTGTGTTTGCCTTATTTTAATTTAGCAACAAGAAACTATTTAATCTATTATAAAAGTCTCCATTGGAAATATAGTGAAAGATGCATATGGACCCTTCATACCGAGGTGCTCCTGCTTGGACTCAGGCCGTTTGACCAGGCTGAGGAGGATCTGACAGAGGTGGCTGATGATGATGAAGGGTGGAGCCAGTGCTGGACGGCTGTGGTATTCCACAATCAGGTTGTATCTCTGGAACTTCCAGAAGATGTCCGTGTTTCCCTGCACCACCTGGAATGTGTAGCTGTAAATGGGAAAAAAACAAAAAGAAATAAAACCAATAAAACCAGTTTGAGTCTTTTCATTTTAACATGTACAAACAAACCACTAGCTCAACTCATTTCATCAGTCAGACAAACATATGGGCGGTGTTCTGGGTTCCCACCTGAACATGGCAATAAGCAGATTCAGCAGCAGGACATTGGTGACAAGAAGGAAGATAACCAGCAACAGAATGACCAGCCAGTTGGCATAGATGTTGGGACATGGCGGCCGTAGGCCCATGATAATCTCCTCTGAGTCATTGGTGCAGTTAATTTCAGGCATGCGAGCAGCTGTGCTCCGTTTATGAAAGAAGAAAATTAGATTAGCGTTCGGCAACATTCAGGCCAGCAGAGAGCCATCCCAGATTGCATGAATGAACAAAATGTAACAGGACAATTAACTGTCACGCTGCACAGCGCACGTTTAAAAAGTTGCATCTTCTTTATCCTGAATACACGCAGAAAAAAATGCATGTACTGTAGTTTTACCATCTATTTCCTCCAAGGGGATCTGGCCAAAGATGTGCAGGTAGGGGCGGTACAAGGCTCTGCGAAACACCCAGTCAATCCTGGGATCATTGGGGTGGAGAAGAGCCTGGGTGGCAACACCGTACGCAATGAGCCACACACTCAGGAAAAAGAGGAAGAAGAAAACGTCCTTCATCTGTAAAGGAGAAACAGACATGTTGTCACCTATGACAGAGAACATCACTTTCATGTTTAGATAGTGGTGTTCTGTTTTGCTCACCATTCTCTCCACAATAATGATCTTGGGGCCGAGCTGCTTATGGATGGCAAAGATGTGGATCAGACGCAGAGTGAACACCATGAAGTCTATGGCCAGCACGGTCCTTCCTGCCTCATAGGTGTGATTAACCATCCTGTAAAATCAAATTAAAGGGACACTGCCTTTTCATTTCTGCCACTTCTTCACATTCAGTAGGTAGTTCATTCTCCTTTCTCTGCGTTTTGTCATTACCTGCATGAAACCCCAACGACAAAGAGTGAGATGGCGACCATGTCGCACTTGTTCCAGTTGTCCTCGACGTAGAGCTTGAACTTCTTCAAGATGTTCATCTCTTCATCCGTGAAAAAGCTCTGTGTCAAAAGACAGTTGATGTTTTACCATAAAATGTAGTTCATTAGAAAATCATAGCCAGTCATTTTCTTTATCTTTGGTACGAAATTTTTGTTTGTTTGTTTTTTTATTTCTGTTGAAAGACAGGTTTTATTTATTTTGCTTGCATATTCTTTGTGTGGTTTAGTGGTATTAGAACATATATCTGTTGCGTATTGTTTTAATCTGCATCCTTGAAATTATTTGTCTTATGTCATATAAGTCTTTTTTGCTGTTGGCTCAAAGAACGGAACTGATGTGTTACATTACATTATGAACACATTTTTTTTTTCTCTATTAGACCCCAGTAATATTTTTCTCATGCTAGCACACCCGCTGCCAGGTTATACATTGGAGCCCTATTCAGACACACCTGCAGGGCCAAAAGGGAGCTAACACGCACACAGCTCTGCTGCTTTAGAAGCACCTGCAGTGACCCATTTTCTCACTTCTGTGAAATTCTCCTACACCTGAAGTGTGAGGCTGAGTGACTCTCATGGCTCCATCAGGGCACCTGTAAGTACACCGAGAGAAACAGTGCTTGGTCTCTCGATGGCACAACTGGCTGACTATCAGAGGGAGGAGAGCTGCTTTCATAGAGTGACAGACTGGTGTGTGAGCCCTGACTGTCACACTCCTTTATGCCAACACGAGGACCAACACTACCCCAACACAGTGACAAGAAAAAGAGTGAATCCTATGACATTACCTGCATGTATGATTGGACGTGAAATGTGATCTGATCTTTTTCTAAGTCACAAGCATGAACAAAACACAATGTGCTTAAGCTAATTACACACAAATAATTACAATATTTCACATCTGTAAGTAACACACCCAATAAACATAGTTGGAAAAACTAAACACTGAACCCTTGCATTCACATAATGGTACAACCTGCTTTGGCAGCTTTGAGTACCTGCACAATGTTCAGGAGGTACAGTATGTATATATGTATATATGTATATATATATATATATATATATATATATAGTGCAGCATACTGGTTGTCACAGCTTTGTGAGGGAAAGTGAGGAGCCTTGCACCAGCCCATCTATTAGATTTAGAAAGCTGGTAAACCTACAGTCCCTGTTCTATGACAATTATGATAAGAACAGGGGCACCGTTGGCATTGTCTCCCTTCAGGGAGAAGCATGCACCCTAGAGCCATCCCTTTGAAGGCACAGGAGCCCCGCTGGGCTTGGTAGCATGCCAGGGCCGCCTGTGGCAGCCTGGTTCTGTTTTTGGAAAGCTGTACCATAGTTCTGCTCAGTTCAGGGACTTTCTGAGATGCACGTTGAAAAAGTGAGCCGAGGGGAACGGAGGTGAGGCCCTGTCTCATCTGGGGCTTTTGCGCCCAAGGGAGCAAGTCTGAACGGGATCAGTGAAATAAGGGCTCATGCTTGTCTGACCTGGCTCACTGGGAGGGAGTCAGGCAGAGAGGTGAAAGGCTCATGAATCCTTAAAACCCCAGAGAGAATGAGCTCATCGCAGCGATTCACATCAGCTCCTACTCAGATGTGTCTGACTTGCCAAGCATGAACTCTGTCATGCAAGCAGATAAAATAGAAATGGCAGAGCTTCAAAATAGGTGTCACACTGCATAGACTGATAGATGTAGTGAATACCTGAAAAAAAAAATCACAAAATAATGATCTGAGAAAATCTCTTTGAAAACCAGTGAGACTGGGAGCTTTGACGGTCACCTGTCGAAGCTCCTCCAGCACCAAGGTGAAGACCCAGAAGTAGAGCATGATCTCCGGGGCTCCGGGACCAGAGGGCGGTGGTGGGCGGAAGTCTAGCAGGAGCACGTAGGTGAAGAGACAGAGGAAGGCGAAGTACATGATGACATTACCAAGGAACACAGTGACAGGGGCGCTCCAGAAGCGACGCCAGCGGCGGAGTAAGAAACGCCACCAGACAGAGGCACAGCTTTGAGCTGCTGGATCTCCAGGTGGAGAGTCCCTGGAAATCAAAGAGTGGAATAGACACTGAGGTGCTTTAACATTTGATGATCAGCTCTGTTGATGCAGGCTGGATGTACTCCAGGTTTTATGTTATGCTGTTACTGATGTACATTGTTTTATGTGAGCGTCTGTGGTGGGCTTTCACAATTTTTTTTTTTAATTCAAGTCTGTGTCCTGTATTTCACTTAGCTGCAAGACTTCAAGAAAAGTTGAAGTTGAAATTAAGATGTGAATTGATTTTGAGCATCTGATTTCTATACTTAAGCTGTACATGTATCACGCAAGGTAGTGGAATACTACATGTTTTAGAGAGAAACAATGAGAATATGAAAAAGAAATTTAGCAGTAAAACAACTCTAATAATGCTTAAGGTGGTGACTTAAATTCTAGCTACACAAGATAATTTTCATTATCATTTAACGTCGATTTAAATATCATATGATGGCAGACTCACAGAGGGTCATCGTCGTCAGTTAACAGTAAAGCCTTCTCTGTATCCAGACTGTCCAGCTCCACAAACTGCTCGCGGCCATTACGATTGTCAAGTTCCTCGTCACTGAGAAACACACAAGTTTGTCAGTGCTCACAACCAAACGACATACAGTACATCCCCATGACGAAGGCAAATGGTGGGGCAGCATGAGACTGATCACCTGAACTTTATGAGGTTGGTCCAGATGAGGGGTGGACAGAAGAAGGACACCACTAGTTTGGAGATGGCCGTGTCTGTCGTCATCGCCCCCCACCAGATCTTTGTGAGCAGAGCCTGCGGTAAAAGTTTAGTTTTGTATCATTTAGGTGAAGAATCATCGGATGGTTTCATTAGAGGGATAAACTAACTGAGCAGGTGAATGGTATTAACCACAAGAGGGCACCACAGGCTATAGGATGATTCTGCCTTACAGTTAAGCGACTGTGGTCATGGAAGCATCATACAGGGAGTTGCCCCAGTTGGTTCACAAACAAAAAAACCATCATCAAACCATTTCATATCATGTGTGAACCATCTCCTTCTCCTCAGGTGTCTCGTTGCAGTCTGGGATGGGGTCATATTTCATTCTTACTAATAGTCTAGTCAAAACAGACCAGTAAAATGTGCATTTTCTCAAAACTTTACAGATTTATTAAAATATAATCAACAGCTTCCCATTAAAAAAAAGTTATTTTATTCCAACTGTGAGGTTTAAATACACTATTACTTAACTGTCGAGAGTTTTGTACATACTAACTTTCCCTAGTTACATTTAATAAAGTCCCAGTGATGACTTTCTAATGACAAGGACATTTGCTGGAGGGATATTTAGACAAAACTGTGCAGTAAATGGAGGCCAGCGAGCCGGAAAAGATATGTATATTTGAAATGGGTATTCAGTTCCCTGGAAAAGTAAAAAATAAATCACCAGCCTCTCTAAATACACTCTAAATACACAATACTTTGAAACTGTTGGATGAAATAATAGAGAATCAATTAAACTGGAACCAAATGTGGAGCATATGGATTTCTCTCCTTGTTACCTGAACTCCATCGTGGGCAAAGAAGGATTTGGCATCTGCCTCCGTTGCCAAGTTAAGGACGGTAGATTTGCTCCAGCAGTGTGTTCTCCTCACTAACAAAGCATACGCTCTGTCTTCACTGTTTGAGTAACACTCTCCAAAGACATCTGCCACAGTAACAACAACAGGTACACAGTGTCAAACACTCAGCTACATTTGGAGAATTTGCATGTTCAGATACATGTTTTACTCCTTCCAGCTGGATCATGTTTGTGCTTGTGAAAGACGGCGCTGTTTTGAGGTCAGTGAACAATCCTTTTGCTATGTTAGACCCTTACTTCTTCTGAACACACTCTCTACTGTTATAAATGGTAAATGGGCTGCTTATATGGCGCTTTTCTAGTCTTATCGACCACTCAAAGCGCTTTACAATGTAAGCCACATTCACCCATTCACACACACAGTCATACATCACTTACATCTACACATAGAGCACTTCTATTTCACACAAATGCATTCACATTCACTTATGGAACAGCCATCAGAGGCAATTTGGAGCTCAGTATCTTTCTGACTGGAGAGGCAGGGGATCGAACACTCTACCTCCTGTGCCACAGTCACCCTTCGTTGTCATTGACCAGTTCAGGTACTCACCAAGTGCAAACTGCTCGTACTTGGCCTCCTTCATGCTACGTGCAGACTCAGCCTCAGATTCCAACCGTGCCATCTCTTTCAGAATCTTACAACCCGCCAGCGCTGCTGCAACCGCCTCAGGGCCCTGAAGGATTAAAAGAAAGCTGAATCCAAGAAATGGGTTTGAGAGAGGGATCTGAGAAATCTGGTTTAGACTTTTAGTGAGCTGCATCTTTGGCATCTAAATGCGCGTGTGCATCCAGCTGCAATAGATACATTCCTCTCTCCAAGTCCACCCACTGTTTCTAAAGGTCCAGTGTTTGAGTTGGCCATATAAATTACAGCTATTCCCAAAGTGTGCAATTACTCTGTGTTCCATATGAGCAAAGTTTTGACAGCATCAGATAATATCAGTATCTCAGATGTAGTTGTCATAGCCTGTCAGTTTGGGTCATGGATAGATTACCAAACAGGCCTAGTGACCACAGGGGGGGGACACCTGGGCCAAAGCCTCTGTATGAAGTGACTGTCAATAAAAGAGGCAAAACGACCACAAAGGGAAACAAAACCTGTCTGTGACCAGGGGTCAGTTTTCTAATAATCTGTCCATGGTTTGTGTGTGACAGCAGCCCCATGTTTTGAATTTTAGCAATGCAGTTTCTTATGTCCTCAAAATACTGAGATAATTAAAAACACTCTCTCATCTGTCTATTCAATATGAAGCTGTTAGCTTAGCTTTGCATAAAGCCAAGAAAAGTTTGCTCCTAGCCAAGAAAGAGTCTGCTCCTGGCCAGGAAATAGACTGGCACATAAACTCCTGTAAACTTGTTTCTGCACTTAACCTTTTGTACAGATTAATTAACTGTGATGTTAATCAGCTTTAGAGGTGCTGGTAAACAAATGTGTTACCTGTGGACAGTGGTAGTATCGCTGTTTCCAACGTGTTACCTTTTCATGACAGTAGCAGCGGCAAATCTCTCATAAACTCAGCACCTGCCCTGTCTCATGATTTTGTGCTGCCTGTCTTATGATGAACCTGTCTTATGCATCTTGCTCTCTGCTTGGACATCTTCACCTTTCTCCTTCCTGGCTGAACAAGTTTTAGGATTATTCTTCTAAACGGACAGTAAACATATCAAATGTGCAGTATAGAGGAAAATGTCTAAAAATGATCGCTTCTGTGATAACCTCCAACACATTTATCCTTAACTGACAACTACACAGTGACGATGCAGATCCTGTATTTTCCAGCCTCAGTGTAGTTAACCTTTCCTGGCTCATCGTCCGGACTGTAGTTGGGAAACACAGATATGCGGGAACTTTGGTATTGAGGAGTCGTAGCATTTATTTACTGACAAACGTGTGACTAAAGAGCACATACAATCACTGCTACGTTCACAGCTACACTGCTAACTGCTAACTAACCTGCTAACTCTCAGCTCCGGTTGCCGGACTCACGACAGCCCCTACTCTCTTTCTCTGCCACTACGCTCACAACCTCCATACTGAGCCATTCCTGGAAAGAGCTGCTCTACTCCTGTAACAATACTCTGTCTCCAACGAATCAAACATACTGCAGATATTGCACAGAGATGAAAAATTACTCCACTGGCTCATTGCTTGCTACTGTTACATTTTGACAAGAAAAGTGGAAGTTTACGCATGCGCATGATCCATGCAATATCATAACTGATCTCAGAACGGTAGAAGCAAAGTAGTTGGGTCAGGACAGCTCGTCTAGCACACTGTAGTTTCTTTAGCCAATCACCAGTCAGGTATCAGGATTATGCGCATGTGCAAACCTCCAAATTAAGATGCTTTTTCTCTCTGTTTGCCAAACTCCGGCCTTTGTCAACAAGACACGGTCACACCCACAACAATGACAGAAGGGTAGCTTACAGGGACAATACCCCGCTGCCACCACAAGAGGGCAGTAAATTACATGATGACAGCAAACTGGCACCAGATCCTGTATGGGACAGAAACCCAGAAAGCTGTTCTGAGATCAGATGAAAAGAGAGATATAAAGCATGATGGTACGCCACTTATGCGAAGCTAACTGTCTTGTAGGTCTAGCTTCAAATTAAATGGGCAGATATGATAGTGGTATCAATCTCCTATTATCTATATCATAATAAACAAAGTTATATTCAAGAGTGTTGAACTGTGTCTTTAAACCAGTGCTTTAACATCAGATTGATTTTTTTCCATCATCCATGTGAGAATACAAGGAAGGGGCTTTTATAAGAAGACCTGACCAATAACCAATGTACTCTTCTTCACAAAGAAAACCATTACTTGGTCGTTTCTAGATAGAGACTGGCATCATCTGTTATGGCATTATAGTCCATTATGTTTCCTGTGTTATATTGTCATTTTCTATAATCAACAGGTAACAGCAACCTTTACTTTGAGGAAGAAACATTTGCAGGACCAACATGACAAATGTGTATATGAAAAGCAACATACAAAAACTGAGGCCTCTTCATTTAAAGTTACACAGACCCCTTACCTCTTTATTTAAATGATCAATGGTTTTTATATATTATACTGTATGATGTCACTCTTGGGTTCGTATATATATATATATATATATATATATATATATATGTGCTTATTAATATTGAGATATTTTGCTTGCATAAGTCAAGCCTGCAAGGATAATTGTGATGAGGCCATGAACACAAGAGATACTTCAAACAATCAAATTATGAATGTAGATATCCCAGCCAGAGTCTGAGTGGTAAAACGATTTGCAGAGGGGGGATGGACACACAGTGAATGCAATTACCATAATTTCAGATAATGTTTGAAATAAAACGCAGGAAAGGAGCACATCCCGGTGACCGCTTGTGAGATTACAGTAATTGGTTCCCTTGGATCAGGGAAGGGCAATAAAGAAATGAAAGGTGCCTTGAAAATATGTTGAAAACAAAGAGCAATTACCGTTGACTGGTGTCATTTAAACTGTTCATAGAGCATCAATTACATGTCAGGATATATTTCTCATTAACTTCCTCAGGACTTCAGACACGCCTGCCTTACCTCACCACTGGTGTGCCACCGCTTGAATATACTGCCCCAGCAAGCGGCGTGACCTTCATTTGAATAATGTTCTTAGAGATAAGATAGCTTTTTAGTTCACCTCAGCTCTTGGTAAATATACCATTTGCTGGGCTCTTTTATCTAGACTGACATTTTCATATGGCAGGACTGACCTGCACCTGCACTGTGCTGGCCCACATTTCTCATGTTCTCGCTGAATTCAGAATACAAACCAGCACAGAATAATTCATCTCACTTAAGTTTGGTTTGAGCGTTTTTCTGCCAATGTAAGGCACAATTAGACTTTTACTGATTGAAGCACACAGCACTGAGCGAGTATGAGCTGGAACTGAACAGACTAAAGAAGCTGACAAGACTGACCATGGCCCAAAAGTAGTTAGCCATCTGCTGTCGGTTCTGAAGGACGGCCCAGAGGAAAAGATCCCTCCAAGGATGTTCACAGCGCTCCTCTAACTCAGCCAGGTTCTTCTGGCTGTGGAACAGTCGACCCTTTGCTGGCTTCTCCTGGAGCACACAGACAGTACATTGTGTATTAAATTTGCCCAGATTACGGAACATGCAGTTATTACAACATACATTACACAACATAGAGAGTGGTAATTAATTCACAAATCCTGAGAATATATTTAGACAAGATTTCTCAGGACTGCAAATCTGGTTTATGATGATGATCCATCTCTTCCTTTTCACAGTTATAGTGAAACTGAAGGCCCCTTTCCCCAGTGGTCCCCAACCTGGGGGTCTGGACCTTTGCTGAGGGGCAGCATATTGACCAACAGGATGGAAAACAGGGAAACTACACAGTTTTGCTACACAAATCATATCCAATTTTACATAACTTCAATTATATGATGTAATTCTTGGTAAAACAGTATCTTGGGTTGAGACATAACACAGATGGAGATCCTTCCAAAGTGTAAAACAATGGGACGTCAATTTAGGAGAGAAAAGCTGACTTGAAAAGAGGGACAGCAAGAGCAAAATTCACAAAAAATTGTGATGATGTTATTGGTCTGATTTTATGTTTCACATCTTCTAGTGCAACAGGAGGTCACCATTAAAGAGTCACTTTTCTACAGGAAGTGAGTTCACCATGAAGTCGGTACATTGTCTATTCCATTGCATCCTCCAGGCCTTTAACGGCTTTAAATGAAACAGTCTGAGAGGGTTAGAGAGGAAAATCACTCTCTGCTCACAGCCCATAGACACATGCAAACTGTGTCAAGGGGTCACAAACAGACATTGCTTCACTTTATGGAGTCAAACACTAAAAAGGATGAGAGCTGCTGCAAGACGCAGTACAAGGTGGAACCTAATTCATCAGTTAAAGGATTTCTTATTCAGTGCAGTGTATGTGATTTATTGGACCTTTTGTAACAGAGTACACTCACTGTGGGAATCTTTTGGTAAAAGCCTTTGCAGGAGTCATGGAGAAAATCTTTAAGCACTTTGGCGACCTCGTAGAGGGTGAAACGGGGTTTCCCTTGCTCAGGTGGATGGTGCCCAGGTGGACCGGGCGTCCTGGCGGCTCCGAGCAGAAGCTGCTTCTCCTCGTACTTTTTGAGGAGCAGGTTGTGCAGCAGGCTCTTCTCTGACACAGACCAGTACAGCTCCTGCAGGCGGCCATAGGTGAGGAACTCACCCAGGTTCACACCGTTGTCCACAAAAAGGCGCACAAAGTCTGGTTTGTCGTTGATCAGTGCGTCCATCATCACCTCTTCAAGGTCGCATGCCTGCAAAGATCATGTGTCTTTGTTACAACAACTCATAAAGCAGAGAAAAGGTTTTTGTAATTGTTTTTTTTTCTTCTTTACTAAAATGTACACCAGCTTGCCACTGCTTTTTAAGGAGTCACTAGTCATTTTCGAGAAATGCTCATTCAAAATAACCATGCTTATCTTCACCATTCATGGCTCTAAGGAAGGAAATGTCAGTCAGCCCGTCTGTTTGTCCACCACTTTGATTCAGACTGAAATATCTTACATTATTGGATGTACTGAGGTGAAATTTTGTACATACATGATTGATTATGGTTGAATTTTACAATGTTAACATAGTGAGTGAAAGACAAGGAGAAAGCTTGTGACAGAAAGGTCCCCGGACTGACAGGAGGAAATCTGGGCAGGAAAATAAAGGAGCAGCACTTATCCAAACCCTCATCAACACCACTGTTGGGCCCTTGAGCAAGGTCTTTAACCCCAACTGTGTGAATGCAATCAGCTTCTCTCCCAGTCAAACTTCCCTGAGTAAATAAATAGATAAATGCCAGAGTGTGACACACCTCTCAAACCCCTCAACACCCCTCATCAAATCATCTGTCTCACCTTCCACTCCACATCCCCATTGAAGATGTCACTCTTGGCAATGTCCGCCCTGTTCCAGGCCACAGCCAGCTTCAGTTCATCCAGGAAGTCTTGGGCCTCCTGACTTTGGCTCTTACAAGCTGATATGCACACAAACACACAACAACACACAAGATGTCAACAAATTATGAAGGGCTCAAACTGTCAAGGCTCTCTCTCCGTGCAACTGTCAAGTCGCAAAACCTATAATTGTTCAACCTTAGAAAATTGCAAGTTTCTCAATAACTCTCTCACGAGAAGTACTTTACCCTTGACTAGAGCTTTGAGAATGACAGTATCCAGCTCAGAGCTCTCCTGCTCAGGGTCGTGGACAGTTAGGAGATGCCCGTGATCAAGTATCCTCTGGATCTGATTGGCAGGATAACAGTCAGTTGTTACTAATACCTCAATTGAGTTAAGTAATGTGTATTTTTTTTTTTTTATCATTCATGCATATTTTTCCAAAATTGCAATCCCTTCTCTGTGTATGTCGGCTTGAAAAATATCTCACATTATTGGTATCTTTCCCTCCTCCTTCATATCCTTAATTAGGTCATCACATACAAATTTTGAAGATAAGGCTGAGAATCCTACATTTGCTTCTCTCGCAATCTTTCCCACTGTGTCCCATTTTTCTGGCAGTGTTCATGATGCGTGCATATCTGTGTATGTGCCTGCCTCCACGCTGTGCACATCGCTCTCACCAGCTTGACCCAGTTACTGATGTCTGTGCTGTGGTGGGCATTTGGAAAGGTGTCCAGCAGCAGCTCATGAACACTGTCCGTATCCCAGCATCCCCTATTCATCAGTGTGACGAGGATGTCAGCCACGCCTCCCGAGCCTGCCAGGATCAGCCATGGTGTTGAATTGCCAATGCCTTTATACATCCTCTGCAGGGAAGGACACAGTGTTCAGACATGAGGACAAACTCACAAATGTCATCATTTTTTTAACTTAATAACTTCACAGCGACAGAGAGTTATATTGATCTGTGTAAGCTGTCTACGATCTCCCCTGTTATAGCTCTGTTTATGCAAATAAACATGCAGGCTTTCTAGTCGAAGAGACAGTCTGGCTCTGGCCTGCCTCTTCAGGAGGTGGCCCAAACAAAATTTGACTCGGAGCTGGAATCTCAAGCCACTGTTCAAAGTCAGATTATTCACACAACAGAACAGATATCTGGGTTTTAAAAAGTCTCTTTGCGGTCATGTCCTTAAAGTTCTTGAGGTACTGACTGCACAATGAAATAAAACTCACCTTTAGGATCTTGGGTTCCCCATGGACCAAGAGACACAGAACTGGGATCTCAAAACTGCCAGCGCCTGAAAGCACCAAAAACCACAGTCATAATAACATCATTTGCATCTCAGAGTGTCTGAAATTAGAACCACTCTGGTATTAGCTCCCGCTATTGTCTGGTTGGTGCAGCAAGTGTTTTTTGTATATATAGTGAAACCAAAGTATGATGTTACCATATTAGTAGTATAAAAAGTTGTGGAGGCTTATGGAGTCAGAAAAAATAAACATAATTTGCATCACACTTTTTTTTCTTATTTTCTCTTTCTGATTATTTGTGTTTCAACCCCTTGTTGGGGTCCTGACCCTGAGCTTGGAAACCAATATGTCTATACTATGTGCTTTCACAACAGAGGCAGATTTCTTTTTTTTTTTTTTTACCCCTTATTGGATTAATGAAGCAACATTTTTGAGAATGGGTGCCTGTTTTGTTTGTTTTGTACTCATGCATGTGTGAGTCACATGATATGTCTCCCTCAGGCTGATTTTAGGCCACTCCACTGGCTGTCACTTGTTGATGGTAACACACAAAGAAACAGAGCAGTGCCCCTGCAAAGGCAGAGAAAAAGACTGACTGCAGACATGGATGCACAAATGCACAGTGTATGCACTGTAAACATAAACTCTATGTAAATGTAATGTTTGTTTGTTTACAAGAAAACTCCTGAGCACCTTTGATTACTCAGGATTTTTGTGAAGTAGCATCAGCACTGAAGGGACCACAGAGAAAACGTCTGAAGCTGTGTGTGCTCGCTTGCTGTTCTCTAGGAGACGGTCTGTAGTTCAGTCTTTAATAATATGTTTTGTTTTGTTATTTGACTTTACCCATGAGCAGTGAAGACTCTGTACCAGGATTTCACAAAAAAAAAGAGTTCTGAGCAGATGTGCGTTTTGTCACTGCGTTTGTGAACAATTTAGAGGCACATGATTTTACAACACGCCATATGAAAAGGTAATAAAATATGTAGCAGAGCTTTTTTAAGCAATCAGTATATGAAGCTACCTGTACTAAGAACATCGGCAGAGTGAAATAATGCTTAATGCATTATGAATAATAGATAAAGTATGAAGTATATAATTCAATACCTTGAAAGGGACCATTTGTTGGAATAAGTACTTCTACTTTTAATATTTAAATACATTTTCCAGTTTATATTTCTGTAAATCTTACATAAGTAAATGTAAATGCAGGACTTTAACATTTAATTAAGTCATTCTAAACTCTGGTATTGTTACTGGTGCTTGAGTAAAGGATTCTCAATCCATTACTGGTTCCCAGCAGTGACCTAAAGAGCTTTACCTCCATAACCAGTGCGCTGAAGAGAGATGTGTTTGAGCAGCTTCACCCTCATTTCACTGGTGGCTCCTGGTCTGTTGGGATCCTCCTCCACCAGCACAAAGTGAGAGTGGTGGCTGTCCAGGGAGTAGACCGACCCATGGGGCAGGTCCTGTGGCTTGTATGCAGCAGGCTCGTCCACCTTGAGAGCACGAACGCAGGTGTGCAGAAGGACAGAGGACAGCATGAACACATTGATGTAGAAGATGCAAATATTTGCTCCCAGACGTTGCTGCTGTTTGTTTTTTGTTCATTAGTGCTGTATTGTCTTGTGTGTGTCCTGAAACCTTGGCAGTGAGGAGTGCCTCTCGGTTGTGAATCATGTTCCAAGGTGCGATGCCAATGGCCACCACTCGAACTTTAGAGGAGGTGCTGGCCAAGGAGTGATCTCTTACTGCCTGGCCCAAGTGCTTGGTGATGCCAAAGCGAAGGCCATTCGTTAAAATCCATGCCCCTGGAGAACAGAGAAGCAGTCACACCGTATGTATGTGGGTGGGGTATGGACAGGTTTTGTGCACTCTGTAGTGGGGTCTAGGGAACCTAAAAACAAATCTTTACTATGTGTATGTACTGAACTAGAAAGTTGTGTCCTGGATTCCACACAAGCGGCCGGTCTATTGGTGATGGTCTACTGATTATTGCCTTATATGGTAATAAAGCATTCAGTGTTAGTCCTCCTTACATACATTAAAATTAATGAAAATATTTCACCAATCATGCAATTAAAAAAACACATTAAAAAAGCCCCATAAATAATTTATGAATCTTATTTTAGAACCTCATACATCTGAATAAAAGACTGGCTTTCATCTGTGTGATGTGTTTCTTGTAGTTCTTCTACCAGTCGACAGAGGGCAACACGGAACACATTCTCTGAGCAACGGTTTCAAAAGACGAACCCAGCTTTAGCTGCTTTGATTATAACCTGTGCTCTGTGCCGCCTTCACAAGTCCTTTTCTCAGAGTGTCCCTGAGCCAGGGTTTCATCTGAGCCAGCTCGTCTCCCCCCACCAGCGCCACCACCAGGTGTGGAGGAGCCAGGCCCCACTCTTCTGTCAGCATCTGGTAGATCAGCACTGGGTCTGTGTTGCTGCACACCCTCACAAACTGAATATAAAGACACAAGTTGATATGTCAGCATTCTGCTCAAAACATTTGCTCTCCAAACTTTTCCTTTTTGTGTTATGTAACCCTCCGTGTTTGTTATGTTGTCTAGTTTCACCTTTCCTCTAGTCTTAGTGGAGCCGATGAAGTCTATGTCGCCCACTCGTCCAGCTGCCCAGTGACTCTTCTCCCTTTTCATCCTGCTGGCCAGGCCTCTGGCTACATTCTGCAGTGCCTCATCCACTGTGGAGCAGCAGGAGCAGCCCAACAGGACACTGAGAGAAACATACAAGTGCATTGTATCATTCGGTCCTTGCAACCAAAACACAATGGAAATGATTGTGTATACCTGCTCTCCAGTAGTGTAGCAAGCACCAGGAAAGGACTGTGGAGCCTTAAGACTCACCTCTCAGCCTTTTAGTCCCTACATTTTTCTAAATGCAAAGCCAGTCTGCCTTATAACCACCATCCCAGTGCTTAAGTTGTAGTTTTGTCTGTCAAGGAGGTCCTGTGTTTGCTTGTTTGGGTGTTATTTAGCAGAGGATTTATAATGCTAATCAAAGACATTTGCAGTAGATTACTTGAGTCAAAGTACAGAAACTACTTGCTTTTAAAAATACTTAATTATTCAAATCACATCCCTAAGGCAATGAGCAGAATATGCTCCAAAGCCTATAGAAATGGCAAAAGGAACAATATTGAATCAACAAAAGTTTTTGTTTGTCCTTGTTTGAAGTTTGGTCATAGTAAACACACCAAACGTTTAAAACAAAAGGAAGGAACAAGATAAGGCCTATGGCTGTTCGAATTCTTAAAATAAAATAAAATTCATTCTGCTGACTAGTCCTTCATTGAAATGTACTGGAGACAAATGTACAATTTGTCTTTTATGTGTAGTAGAATAAAAGTCATAAGTAAAAAAATAAATAAAAAATAAATACTCAAGTAAAATACAGATACTCAAAAAATAAGCTTGAGTACAGTACCTTTGTTACTGTTCAAACCTGGCCATGGGTCAAGGACAAAAAAATCAATGCCACCACTTATTAATCCCTTTAGATCATAACTCCTGAACAGTCAGGCAAACAAAGGCTCCATGGGAATGATCCCAGTGATTGTTTGACAGATAACTGGACATAACTCATTATCTTCTCTATATTATAACCCTCAGTTTCATCCTTAATTGGGCAAAGCTCTAATATTTCCAAAGAGAGTCACAATGCATATTATGTTGAAGCAGATCCCGATGCAGAGGTGGATTTAAAATCTAGACACGTGTCTGACCATTAAAAACAACTCATTTGGATAATTTTGCATCGTTGGAGGTTCTCTAAGTGCTTTATAATTCAGCTGCTTTGCTATCAAAAATGTAGTACTTTTCTTTCTTTTTCTTCGTATTTAACACTGGATTCTATTCTAGAGCTAGGAAATAATAACCAGCTCTCATGAATAATTTAAATAGAAAACTGTACTTGGAATTAGTTAAGGCTTGTTAGCCCAGTACAAATGTTTGCTTCCCGTTGCACCTCTCACCACTTACGCTCTGCTGATCACTGGACTGATCTGGATGCTTGCAAATGTCCATGTTCAGATGACGTGACGGTGACTTCTTTATCGTGACTACTGAACAGCACTGTCATTTGTTTCAGATAAGAGCCTTTGCCGTTGTCATAAATGTATACATCACTTCGTGTGGAGGGAGTAGGCTCATCATCGACTTCTAAACACACACACACACACATACACACCTGTGCTCCTCTGACCACTCCAGTACATCCCCACATCGCAGGCATCGTGTCTGTGGCTGCAGAGTCGCCTGTAAACAAATGAATGCGCAGATATTATGTCCATTTTCCTCTAAATCTATTATGACTTACAGATGGAGAAGTTCTTAGAGGCACTTGTGGCCAATGCAAAGTTGGCATAATTTTCATCCTCGCCTCATATGCAAAGAGCTTCCTGCCTGATGTTTGAACTTGAAATACACGAAATGCTGTCACTCATATACAGTACACGAAACCAAGGAAACTGGGCCACAGCACTGATTGAACCTCCGAACATAAAACCCTTCTGATACAAGTGTGCACAATGTCGCTTGTGACATTATGACTTGGTTTTGTGTGTAGTCATTGTTTTACACTGAAAACAGCTACAGTCTGTTTATCTCTGAATGATTCTTTTCAAAAGAATAAACGACACAGAGTTCAGATGGTAAACTCATTCATTATTGATAAGATTATCCATTTGCCTGAGTAAACACAGACTTTAATCAGCCTGCCTTATTTGCATGGGCACTGGAGCTGTTTGTGAAAGATGATTAAAACAAAAATGCAACATAAGTGCCCATTTCACTGACAAAAAACAGTGGTCTCCCTGTGCACCTTCAGTTAAAGAAAGAATTCTAATAGAATTGTGGTGCCATGGCTGACACCAATCAGTGTTTAGCCATCTGCCTGCGGGAGCCTTTATTTGACTACAGGTCTGAGTCTGGGAGGGAAAAGACGACTGGGTATGCAAACGGGACAATTTGCATGCAAAGTTAAGAGGAGAGCACGACCAGCTGTGTGCGTATGTGTTTCATGGAAGTAATCAACTTTACACAAGAACACACTTTACATCTTGCTTGAAGTCTAGCATGATGGAGACAGGGTGATCTGGGAAGTCTGAGTCAATGTGTGTATCTTAGTAGAGAGCCAACACACGGCTACAGAACATGGGTACAGTAAATGTGAAACTGCAGAGCCCAACAATCCTCTTTAGACACATGTAGAAAACAGTTCCTCTTTAGATGTATAAGATTTATTGCTGAAAAAAGAAAAAACCTTCAACACAGTAAAATCTGAAAAAAAAACTTTTGTGAAAAGCTATTTCACTGAATACAGTGATGCAAATACATCTTATAGGCTTATATCTTTAGGTTTGAAAGGTCAGAATTAGGAACCAATGTTGTATAAACTGTGGCTTCTCATATCTTTGTTGCTGTCTTTAACACCATAGACCATGAGAGTTCAGACGTATGCATAAAAAGTGATGATCAATGTAAGTATTGATTTAGGACTGACTATTGATTATGAAAAATGCATGAAATTTGTATCTGCATTTGTAATACCGTGGGTACATCAGTTCATCTCTTTGAGTCTTTATGGCTGAAAAAAAGACCAAAGCCACAGCATCTGCTTCATCTTCAAGTCAACTGTGTAATTATTGCCTCCAGATTTAAAATCACACACAATTTCACTCTATACAACACATCAATCTCAGCATGAATTTCCAATATTGTGCAGCCGTCCTTGACATACAATATACAGTGTGAGTGGTGGAGGAGGAGTAGACACACTGCTTTGTGCTAAAACATTTGTCATCATATACAAGTTATATATTTTACCAGGCAGCATTCTTTCACATTGACCTTTTTAAACTTGATACACACAAAAAAGAAGGTCACTACACTGTAAATACTCACCAGAGCTGTGTCTTGTCTCTGCTGCATGGCTGAAATGAACAATCCTCGACTCCTCCTGCCAAACCACACCTGTGAGGGCTGAGGGGGTTTTCTCTCCCATCCCACAGGTCAACCACCTGGGCCATCAGGAAGTGGGACAAAGGTGGGGCTCTTCCTCCGGCCAATCCCGGCCCGGCTTCACTCTCTTACTTTGCATGTTGGTCAGCTGCTGCACTTTGCTCTCATCAGGACCAAAACACACCTGTTGCCTAATGATACACTTTTACTTAGCTTTACAAGAATACTTTACTGTTAAAGTTGACTTACTCTCCACAGTGTTTAGCATGGTCATGCACGACTAATGAATTATACAGAATTATAAATGCAAATTGCAAATCAGCAGAACGGAAAATAGATTAACATAAAACTGTCATTTTTCCCATTAGCTTCTGCACCAATCACCACTCATAATATATATCAGGGTGATTGCCTGATGAATTACATATTAGTATTGTGCACCATCACAACATGCTTTATATATATGTTATGCTTACTTTCTTTGCTCATCCTTCATTGTAGCACAGATAATACCTAAGATAAGCAGCATATTTTCAGGACTATGGCTCGACCATTTCTTCACACTATCAGCATAACAGTGCCCTGTGATGGACTGAAACCTTAGAGAGTGGGTCTTGAAGGTCACCAGACTGATAAGCAATATCTAGGTGCGGAAAGTGAATGGCCCCCTCCCTCATTACCATCCCTATGGTGTCCTTGTGCAAGACCCATAACCACCAGTTTTTTCAGTGGAGCTGCCCAGTGGCCAGCAAATCAGACTGGGATGTAATTGGCAGCTATGAATGTGCAGTATTAGTGGGAACAGGGCTTTCTATACATTTCTCAGCCATTGTTAAAAAAAAAAAATCAGTTTAATCAAGCAGAAATTGTAATATAATTAACATAAAGTAACAAAATGGAATTGGGTCTCTGAGACAAATACAAAAATGAGAACCTTTTTACAACTCCAACCTACACACAACTCTTCTTACACTGGGGACAAAAAGCAATTAAAGCAATGACTTTTTAATTACTGTAGTTTTGACCTATATGTAACTGAAACTAAATCCCATCTCCTGACTTGAACTACTTTTCAATTTAGACCATACACTTGCTTTCAGTCTCATTTTGGCAAGAAGGCTTTGGCAGGCAGGGCCTCCTGTAGTGGCCACTCAGCACTGTTCCCTGGAGACTGAACTGCACTGCTGCGTTTTGGCACCATCTCATTCAGAAAAACACAGCCTATAGACAGATGAATGACTGTGTTTTGCACTCACTGACAGTTTGCAGTCATGCAAATGAAAAGTGGGATTGGTCTTGAAAAAGGTAGACTGATGTCAGACAGCAGAAATCGTCCTAGTTGTGATTCATTCAAAACTGATGGTTACTTGTTGAGGGCAGATTTTTAGAGACTTTGATTGATGGTGTCACTGCTCCTCATCACACAATGAATGAATTTCGCCCCCTCCCCTTATCCGCTAGCTGCAGCCAATCAACATCCTCTGTTCATTGTGTACTAACAGAGCATCGTGCGCCCTGCAGCTTTTAAATAGCCCTGCTTCCATGTGATGAGCAGAACAGGCCGGAGGGACACAGCAACAATACCCTTCCCCTAAACTACACCGAGACTTTCACCACCATAACTCGGCCAGAACCATTACTAAGGATGAACTCCATCAGGCGCAAAGAGTCGGTTTGCAGGAGTCTGTTTGGCCCGGTGGACCACGACCAACTGCGCCGGGACTTGCAGCTGAAGCTGAGGGAGATCACTGAGCAGGACAGCCGCCGCTGGAACTTCAACTTCCAGACTGACACGCCGCTGCCGGGCAGGTTCGACTGGGAGGAAATGCCCGCAGACCGCGCCGCTGCTTTCTATCAGGAGTCCGCACCGCTGGCGGAGGCTGCCGGCTGCTCAGACACTGCGGATGACGACAGGCTGAGCGACCGTGAAGGCAGCGCAGGGGCCGACCAGGAGAACTGCTCCCGCGTCTCCAACACGCTCAAGCGTCCCGCTGAAGTGACGCCCGCCCGGAGGAAGAGGACGCTCTCCAGGGAGGCATCCAAGCCCAGAAACAACGCACGAATTACAGGTGAGGAACAGGTCTTACACACCCTCAGTGAGTTTGTTTTCATTTCATCATGTAACAAGCGTCTATTCACTTATAATGGCAGAATATCAAGTGACCTAACAATCTTCCTTCTTCTTGTTTTCTTGGCAGACTTTTTCGCTAAGAGAAGGAGGACGACAGAGACCAAGAGCATCCTGAATCCTTTTCACACAAGTTCCAGTGAAGCAGCTCTGTGCAAAACAATAAGATAAACGTGCTGCTCAAAGTGGACTATTAATGTTTCTACAGACATTTTCATGGACTGAACCAAGGCCAGTTCACTGCACCAAAGGGATTTTATTTTATTTTATTTTATTTTATTTCACAGTTTCTTATTTGTGCCAGTCATGAAACTGTACAATTTTGTGGTATTTATTTTATTTATGGACCCTTTTATTTAATGTGTTTTCACTTTCTTCACATATGATGTTTGATCAGTTTGTTTGTTAATTTATCTAGTTGTGTTTTTTCATCATTGCCATCAGCTTCGTTGTTTCGTGAGCAAGAACACTGAAATAAGTGAACTGATTTTTGTCTGTGTATTTTATATTTGTGTTGAATGAATGTATTGTGCAGAGCTGCTTCTGTTAACTGTATAAAAAGCACTATGTTAATTAACTGAGATGCAGATCGGAAAGCTTGTGAATTCCTACAAATGTTGTAATTTTAATAAACTACTTTACCAGTGATACTAATTGTACTTCTTATTTTGTGGATATTGCATTTTCTGCAGTCTGCTTTCTTTTTGACGACACAATAATCCATAATCCAAAATAACTTGTTGATAAATGTGCATTTATTGAGTTTTCTGTGGCCAAACCTTTTCAATATGGAGAACATTCTTATATTCTTACACTTATATTCAATCTTTTATAAAATGTGACAAAACACTTCAGAAAGCCACATCAGTCCTCTAATCAATGCCTCACAAATTTTTGTCCAGCGTTAAGGTCTGGTCTGGGCCCTCGAGCACATACAGTAGATATATAATTTAGAAAATAATGGGGTTTTTTGCATTGTGACAATTTATCTGAAGTAAAGATCTTACACTGAACTGAGTTTAAACTTTCTAAACCCACGCTGTCAAACATCTTGCCTTTGTATGTTGAAGACTGCGTCTGTTTTTTCTATTAGTGTTCATAATTTTTACACCAGTTTCCATTAAAAAAAAAGAAAATGCCCTCATTATGAGCATGACAAACACTTAATCGAAAAGCTACTAAATACTGGTCTGAGATTTATAATTATACCCACTGGTGAACAGATTTTCAAATGATTGTTTTTTCAACATGGCTGTAGTCTTATGAGAAAGTACATTACATTAATACTTTAGTAATAAGTGTCCCTCTGAAGTCATAGAAAAATCTATTCAAGTTGCAAGTTTGGCAAACGAAAGAAGAAAAAGGTTTTAGAGTAATTGCATTTTCTAGGATGCATTATGAAATGATTCATAATCACAGTCATAAGCGCTGTGCTGTCAGGCTTAAAATTATATCCGTTAATATGAGCTGTAACTGCCAAATTAGCCCATTAGTGAGACCAAATCCCGCAGAAGCGTTTGCACTCCCACAGTGTAAGGGGTTTCAGCTCTAAAGCATTTTAAGAGGCCATCTGGCCGCAGTGCAGGACAATGGCCACAAAGCAGAGTGTGCCATCTATTTCACCTGCAAATCAGCCCTCAGAGCTCTTCGACCCCCCAGGTTTTTCCTCAACTCTTCTCTTTTCACTTTGTCCCTTTTCATAGTCAAAGCAGCTATTATCACCGACATGTGCCCAGTTTATTCTCACTTCGGCTCATGTTTGCTTGTGTGCCACCGTTGCAGGAGGACCGAGTTCATATTTACACACAAGTGTAAAAGAAAGAGCAAACATCACATTTACATCTTTAAATGACTCCGTGGCAAGGACAACCAATGTTAAGTGTGCTATTTTTCAATCAGTGACAAATGATCTTAGACTCTGTTCCAGTGGATTTATTTCTAGATTACCAGTCAAAAAATCAATAATCAAAATATCCCAAGGGTCCAAAGGGTCCCATGGGTTCCCCACCCATCACCTAATTAAAGATGAACACTACAAGCTGCTCAGTACATCATCAGTGAATGAATGCTGAAGTGACTGTGTCAGTGATGTTCCTGCTGAATGTTTTTAAATGTATCTTCATGTTCACACAATATACACTAAAATAAAACCTATGCTGAGCTTTCACTCAGGAATAGAAACTGGATTCATTTGCATTAGCTCTGGTCTAATCGTCCAAATTAGAAAAAAGCTAAATGAAAAGAGCAGGGAAGTCAATAACTGAGGGAAGTTTACGTCAGCCAACATGTATACTGTAGATTCAGGAATGAACAGATCATAGATTATTATAGCTTTGTTCATTTTAGTGTGATGCTTGATCGAATAGCATCTTATTAAACTGTAGTTTAAATTAATTTCTTAATTTATTGGAACTACTTAACCAAAGCAGTTATTCGTTTTATCTTGTTTTGCTGTTTTTTGCTGTTTTATTTTTTGGGATGGACAGATCCTCATTGTTTCAGTGACTGTTATGCTGATTACTGATTTCCTCTCCCTATACCTAAATTAACACTAATTACAAGGGTGGGTGGGTGGAGGGGCTTTTTAAAACCTCCACACCCCCCCTGTAATAAAACTCTCCCCTCACCCAACTCTTGGTCAGCACAAAGGCCAACCACCCTTCAGCACACTTAAGGAGGGTGGGGCCCATTGTTGTGGACACCAGAGGCAGATGGTCACTTGGGCCTTTTCTCCACATGGCCACTTGTGTGAAGGAATGCCTGGACACCCCATGGATGGCCAGCGGGGAAAAGGTCACCATCTGCTGCCCAAAGGTTACGTGTGTAAAGAGCAAGGTATTATCCATGCTTTTAGCCATTCCATAAGTCAGTGGGGGACACGGCAGCCACCCCCACCCTCACAACAATGAAGATGATTCTGCTGCCAACAGGTTTGACACGTGATTATTCAGAAACTGTAACTTGAATGGTGGTTTAAAAGTGAAGTGTCTATTTGACTGATGACTGAGGAGGAAAAAAAACTTTCACTTTTTAATGTAAAAAACGTAACCTTTTGTCTTATTTCAAGCAACTTCTGGCAAAAATAATAAATCTCTGAAATTTTAAATATATATATATTTGTTTTAGTCACAGATTGCACTAAAATCACCAAACACATCACATAGACACTTGGTAATAATTACCATTTTATTACAGAAGAATATTTCTAAACATTTACAAAAAAAAGTGAAATAAAATTAAAACAGTGAAAACAGCATTTGATTAAACTGAAACTTTTCAAGTGAAGTATTGAAATATGAAGCCTCTCCCCAAAAATGAACGTAATTACATTTGCTATCTCAAAAGAATATAGGATTTTGAATCACAGTACATGATGCATTGGCACAGTGGCAGTGTCTTTGGCATTAACCTGAACAGAGTGCTGCAGCGATGACTTGCCTTTGTAGGCCAACCCAGATGCATTACCTCCTCTTACAAAGTTAAATAATAGTTTGCAAAAGTGTGAATATGAACATGATGAGGCTCTAAATTCAATTCAATTTTCAATTCAATTTTATTTGTATAGTGCCAAATCATAATATACATTATCTCGAGGCACTTTACAGGGTCAGGTCGAGACCTTACTTTGTTACAGAGAAAAACCCAACAGTTCCCACAAAGAGCAAGCGCTTGGCGACAGGGGGGAGGAAAAACTCCCTAAAGAAAGATTGCTCAGTATGTCGGTTTTTCTGTCAACGGTTAACGTCCATGACAACCTTTGCTGTCTAATTTGGCCATTTGTTAGCGAGCGGCCTTTTTAAAGAGACTTAAAAGCTTATGGAAATCTTGATTGGGGAATTTACATGCATATTTTATGTCGGAGGATAAAAGGTGAAAATGTCTTGAGCTTGTGTTGACCACAGACCTCAGACTTTGGGACGAGGGAACTGGAAGTGCTAAAATGCTAACTGATTTTCAGGCTTTAAGACTCATTCCTGCAGCACTCTATACATCTCAAGTATAATATTCAATGCAGTCTGCCTGTTGAGCTCAGGTTAGCTCACTTGGTAACCACTTTTAAATCTCCCTTAAAAACCCATTTTTTCTTAAGGCAGCAGCTTGGTGCACTTGTATTTATGGTCGTTGCGTGATTCAGTACTTTTATGCTTATTGCTTGTTTTGTTTTCTGTTTTGATGTTGTGCATTTGCATTATTAGGCTAAATGTTTTCAACACTGTGTGTTTTATTTTAATATTTCACTTGTGCAAACACCTTGTACATTTGTTTAAAAAGGTGCTCCATAAATAAATACATATTATAATAATTATAACTACTATACAACAATCCAACAGGGAAATCATTTCTTTGCAGTGTTGAACTGTCTTTTCTCTTTCACACTTGTCCCATATTTCCCACATGCTTCGATGAGATATTTCACATAAACATCATGATGCCAACATTCAGCAGAGCAGCACCTGCTAGATGTGCCTGTCAATATTTGCTGCATTAATAAGATAGATAGATAGATAGATAGATAGATAGATAGATAGATAGATAGATAGATAGATAGATAGATAGATAGATAGATAGATAGATAGAGCATGTTTGGCTTCAGGTTTCAGCAGCTCTCATCCTGACTGGGGGCGGTGCTGAGGGGGGGGTTGAGACATGCTGCTGTGCTGGCGGTGTTGGAGGAGAAGGACGAAGGTGATGAGGACAGCTGGTCGTAGCTTGGCAGGCTGTCCTGGCTGGGGAGGACATGACAAGTCCGTCCAAGCCGTGGCCTCGATCTGCCTCCACCTTCGCCCTCAACTTCCTCAACATCCCTCTGGTCCAGCAGAAAGACCAGGGACTCTGCGATGCGGTTCAGTGTCTGGTCCATGTGTGTTATCTATTAAAGTTGAATAAATTAGACAAATCAAAGAATTCACAGCGTCATGCTGGCATCAGACTGAAATGATGCTTTTTTTAGTCATTCAAACTAAGTGAATGAGTGAGTGAGTGAGTTCAAACAGAGATGAATATTTGTTATATCCTTAAATGTATAATATCTTTAATCATATATTTTAATCATAGAATGGAATTGCCCAGTGTGTGACAAAATGAACTGTAGTATTGATCCGTAACCTGTGCTGAAATATTTTACAGTTGTATTGTACGTGGTCTTTTAGTCTATTATGATAAAGATCAATCAAGATTACATTTCAAGAAAGCTTCACTGTGCCAGGCCAATATAATGACCATTTAAGTTTTTATTTTGATTTGACAACAAGTGTCACAAGAATTGCTTTGTTTTTCAGATTCTTTTTTTTTTTTTCATCTTGAAAAAAAATCTTGACAGATAATTTTATACATTTTTGCAAGGCACAAATGTAAGGCACACTTGGGGAGTGAGGTTTGATTTTGATTTCTGATTTTTGATTTTTTTTATTTTGACACATCTTAAATGGAACTGAAAGAAAAACAATCTCAAGGCTTCTCTTTTTGCACTGCAGAACTGGCACAAGCTGTTAAAGTTTTATAACTGAATCAGCAATAACACTGCTAGGCCCTGACGACAATAATAATAATAATAATAATAATAATAATAATAATAATACAACAGAAGACAGGATCCTTTGTTGCATTATACAAAACTAGTCTCAATTTCAGTTTATTGTGATAAGTCAGACTGCCACTGTCATGTCAATATCCTCCCTGAGAGAAACCTTATTTGTTGCATTTCCAGAAAAGTTAAAACTATAAATACAAGACAAACATGGTTGTATACATTTTTGACAAACAAATATAAATGATCTTAAACAGTATTAGTGAATATTACATTAGTGTCACACTGAAATGGCACAAGTCCTACCTTATCCTCCATCCTGTTGAGTCTGGATCCGATAGAGTTGTTGCCTTTGTCTCTGGCTCTGTCTGCAGAGGGACACAATAATCAAGTAAATAATAAGACAGGGGGATTAGGACTGTGGTTTGTTTTATAGTTACTGTATTATATTTTGAGTGAGCACTGGAGTGATTCATTACCTGAGCCAGTCTGGAACAAAGTTATTTTCCCTAAAGACTGGTCCAGTCTGAGAGAAACAATGGGAGGCTCAAGTCAGAGGAACGTATACACTGAAACACTCGCTCTGTATTTCCTCTCTTATTCCTTTTTTCATTACACTTGCAAAAAAGAACCTTATGCACCCTTTGTCCAATTCACATGAAACTCATGTAACTTAAGAAGTTTACCTTCTCTGCAACTCCTTGATTCGCACCATGAGGTTGAGGTGACCCTGGGAGTATTGCTCAATCACATCTCGCACATCGTACGGCTTACGAGCTTGCTACAACAGAAAAAAAATGTTTGGAATAGCTGCATTAAAAATATTAAATGTCTTCTTAGGCATACAACTTTTACTTGTCCCTATTATAATTCTGAGCTTTGTTTTTGTGTTAGAAAATAATGTCATTACTAAAGGGGCGACCACACCAGGAAAGATAATGATAAGGATGTTTGCATCTACACTGATGAACCATAACTGATGTGTTTTGATCGACTGTGTGTTTCTACTGCTCATCAAATCACTCTGAAAGTCAACAATATTGTTCACCACTGTTGTGGTTACAGTTTTGGTGTGGACTCCACCATCCACTTGAGTTAGAACGATTTTTAAAACAACATATTTATAGTTATCTTTAAGGTTTCTCGTTCTCAGTGTGGATTGTAATGAATTTACATAGATTTTGGCCTTGTCACCCCCCAGTCTCTGCTGCTGAGCTTGGTTACAGTACAGTAGTGGTGAGGTTCAGAATTCAGACGCCTAATATTAATTTGGTACATGCAATACTTTATATTCTCTATCACACAACAATATCACTATTTTATATTTTACTAGATTGGTTGAAATGGAACAGTTCCTGTAAGCAGGTTTCAGTTGACTAATTTAATATATCCAAGCTCTGCTCCCTTTTTTTTGTTCTGTTATGCTGCTGCTGCTCATTTGCAAACTGTGCTGAAAGATGGTTTCAAACACTTGCTGTTGCCAGTGCTGCTGCTGCTGCTGCTGCTGCTGCTGCTGCTGCTGCTGCTGCTGCTATCACCACAAGCCCAACCTCTACCCATCTGCAGGTCTAAGTTCGAGTGGGGCAAAGCTTATTGTCAGTCCACAATCTGTACGACTGAGCTTGGTGTTTGCTTGTAGGCACTGAGAAGTCAAAGTGTAGATACCCAATAACAACCATACACACTGTGTACGTACTTCATAATAAAAGTTCAGGTTCATTGGAATACCAAAATGTCAACATTGAAAAACATGCGAGTGAAGCTAAATTGTCTTAAGTCTGATCAAAGTACACAGGGGTTAGTTCATTTTAAGTGATGTTTTATATGCAAAGACAATTAAAAGTCAATTATTTTCCAATATATTGAAAGAAAAGTTATTTGCAATGAAATAGTATCATACTTACCTGAAAATTTCTCTTGGCCACAAAATAGCGCATTCTCTGGATCACCCGGATGGCTTTTCGGTGCGACTCTGTCAATCTGTGTGAAAGAGTTTCATAGGAATGTACCGATGTTACTTTGAAATTTCTCCTGAGGAAATTTAATGAAGCTGAGATTGTGGTGAGAAATATTACTGTAATTGCTTTTTTGTAAAACAGAAGTGTCAGAGAAAAAAAGCTCCAGACCTCTGCTTTATTTTTCTCGTGTGAAACAGGTGTTTCACTGTGAAAAGATGAAAAGATGGTTGACACGGCCTTCATACCCAAACTCTATCGAATTAGGAGAAATATTCAGTGCAGCCTTTTTATATACAGTCTATGAGTGCAGCTCAGTTTCATGATTACTTTTCAGTCTACATCAAAAGCCTCTCCCTGAAGACTTTTCTTCTTTTGAAGGTGGTGAAGGTGAGTTACACGAACAACAAAGGATGGGTGATTGCTGGGGTCAGTGTGTTTCTGTGAAAATCATTAATAAAAAGCTCAGAGTGACTGTAGTACATTTAGCCTCTGAAATGTTGTGGGAATTATTAAGGATCTATTACTCATCAGGGGCCATTACACTGGCGAAGCAGTGAATAAATATGTGAGGGGGAGAGCAGCGAGCTCTTTGTCAGATCTAGTTAGGTGAAAGAATGTGAAGAAACAAGGTCTGTGTGTCTCATAATGGACTTTTCACAGGCAACACAATGGGCTGATTCTCAAATGCAGCTTTCATAACGTTCTGCCAAATTAGGTCTATATCAAGAAATGTCAATGTGCTCTGAGAGCTATTATAGAAATCCATTTCCCCCACAAAAGGATTATGTGGTGGTGATATAACCAGAAATACACAATACGGCAAACAGTAAGACACAGTTTCTTGAAACTGTTATGACAGATGTTGAATTCTACTGAAGGTAAAGTTTGAATAGTGAATGGATTTCTTATTTTTACCAGGAAATGTGGGGAGAGAGTTGGGAAGTGACATATAGTAAATAGTCCGGTCAGCCAGGAGTCAAAGTGGGGACCTGCTGCTCAGGGCTTTTAAATCCCACCTCAGCTGCTCAGCTCTCAGCTCGTCCCAAACATGTGTAAATCGTAACTTTAAAACATCCATATATAACGTTCAGAGAACCTTTGTTAGCTACCGCACAGTGAACGGCTGTAAGCATACTGTTGCTCACAGGCTGGTACCAGTGAGCATCCTGGGCACTGGCCACAACAGTGACAAGACATACACGACATTCTAATATTACACCGTTTTGATGGTTTAACTATGATGACTACGATGTTGGCCTTAGTTTTCCTCCAGTGTCGCTCACTTTTCGTTTGGCCAGAGGAGCTTCACCAGATTGTGTTTTGTGTTTCCTGTGTTTTGACGGAGGTGGAGTTTACTGGAGGTGAGGCTGACGAAGCATTTGTTCTGGTCTGAGATGCTGGTGGTGTAGCACAACATCGAGTGGCAGTGACCATTATTTACAGAACCTTTGAGATGTGTTGAGGCTGTTAATTATAAAAATGGTTGAGGCTGTTCAGATGTGAAATGGAGTTAACACAAAGAGGAGAAAGGGAAACTGAAGCTACACTTTTTAGGCCTATTTCATATTTTTAAAATGAAGCACTTCACTTGCAGTGCATTAAGCTAATGAGTGTTTTCTCTTGCCTCATGAGGTAGTTTATGAACCAAACAATACAAACACTGCAAAACACTGAGAAACTTAGCTCCAGCCCACCTTACTGCTTCACATTAGAGGCCATGTCTGCTGTGTTACCTGAAGTTTTAATTTTTGCTTGTTTGTGATGAAAGTGTGGCGGCTTTGTTAAAACCCTCAATACCTTAATATTCTTCACTTTGATGTCAACAACAAGGCAGCTGCAGAAATATGACTTCTGTGAACTATTCATCATCATAACAAGCAGCTCTCTCCGCTGCTGTCGACAGTACAGACATTTTGAAATTCAGTCTGTGATTCAGTTTAAAATCTGAGAGTTTTCGCACTTTTAACACCTTTTTCAAGCTTTTTAAACACTGTGTTTTCTTGTCATGGATAGAACAACCAGTAGTGTCTCATAATGGCTCAATTTAGCTTGGGATTTGATGTGGCATCACACTATGAAAACAGCTGGTTACGTATTTTGGAGTCAGCAGAGCACGGAGTGATCTTTGCCAACAACACTGCTGCATGCAATTCCCACTCTGCATCATTACCCCATTGTTCAGAAAGTAAGTCCCACGGGTCAAAATTGTCACTCCATTTGTTTCATTTACTGTGCACTTACATTACACTGCAGTTACTTAACACTCATTTCCTCATATTACTTTCAGTCTCTCGCTGGGCAAGTGCCTCAGCAAGCAGTGCTTTTCCCGACTAGAGAATCATTACCCAGCAGACAGTAGCGCTCTGGGGTTTGCCGTGTAGCAAAAGTTAATTACCAATAACTAAAAAAATACAGGCAAACAGTCTCTAACATGCTCACTTAAGTACACTCATGCATGAACGCAGCATCAGTGCCATGGCAGAGCAGCGGTGAACTCACTGTGACATTGAGGTGGCAGGAGCCAGTTCACTGTCTCGCTCTGCCTCCAGCTCCAGGTCGTCTGCAAAGCTGCAGTTCCTCTGGAGGGGGCCGGGGGAGTGGACATCCAAGAGGCCAGGGTTTCTTTTCACTGCATGTTCACACACAGACACACATGCAAACACACGTTAGACTAGATCCAGATATGGTTTGCTTGGTTTGCTTTGGATTTACAGTGTAATTTATTAAATTGCTCTCTCTTGCTCTACCAACCACATATATCCCAATATGCCCAATGGGTAAAGAGATAGAAATGAGCCCATAGGTGAATGTTACATTAGCTTACTGATCTAAAAGTCACAGACACAGACAAAGTAAACAGCTGAAATAAACAAGAAGAAAATGCTGAACTGGCTTCTCCAAATCCCTGAAGATCTGGGGAAGGCCTCCTCATTGTGGGAACACCAGGACCTTGTGTGACCAGTGACCCTGTTTAAACATAGCTCTGTTTTGGATTATGACAGAACTGTCATTTTCAGATGGGAAAAAGATATCAGAGTTTACAGCCACAGTTATATGGCCAATACTGAGGAGGAGTAAAACATAGCCTGGTTTTATTAAACAGGTAAGAGACATTGTTGATATTATGATGTTCTCAAAGGGTCAGATGCTAATACTGGGGTTGCCATGAAACAAATGACTGAAGAGGAAAGGCTTATTCATGTCTCATCCTGCAGAGGCCTGATGTAAACTGTAACATGGCAATTTAAAAAAATCTGCTACTTTATACTTGTGAGAAATGTTACTGTGAACAGAAAAAAGAAACAAATAAATTAACAAACAAACAAAGACGTGTACACAAAAAAGGTTATTTTAAGTCCAGTAGACAGAGACTCTGCAAGTCTCCAATCATCTGAAATCCATAACTGCCACTGCGCCTGTTGTCACCATCTCAGCACTGAGAGATGAGTTGTGGAAGACTGTGGAAACCTATTAAATGTTAGATCCTCCAAACGCAGTGTTTTGAAACTGCACCAGCTCGAGAAGTGTGATGCAGCCGATCTCGTGCATGATTCTGATGTGTGAAAATAAAAACGTGGTGTGAAAATACATCTGATTTAAACAGACTTTGAACAGAATAATTGGTTCTGTCAACCTGGACTGATGTCATGACAAGTCCTGACAGGCCAACTCATGTTTCTCCATAATGGAGCGCAGAGAGCTGCTTTAACCACTCGGGCGTTTGTGTGATACTTCACACATAATGACACAACACAAAAACAGCTGTAAACTCAAAAATAGTCATTTGACTTCACAAAACTTTCCTGATGAATAAAACTGTAAATTTCTCCCCAGAGTAAAACTTCTTAAAACTCCAACTTAATCACGCCATTACAGATCAACTTAACGCGTCCACCAATTAGTCCTCTTCGTCCCAGCACTATTATATTCAGTCAACTCTACACCTGACCAGGTGAGCCGACTGTTTACCTAAGAGAGACAAAGCAACAGAGCAACAGTCACATGAACAGGTGGTGTTACCTGGAGGTGGTGAGCTGAACTGCAGGGAAGACAGAGACGTCCAGGACTGCTGGCGATCTGAAGCACACACCACCAGGAACACAAACATGATGATGACATCAGAATTGACACAGGGCCATAAAGGACAACAGCGATGATGTTAGTCAAAAACTGTGGCGCTAAAAACGCAATTTTATCTTCATTAGTTATATAATAAAGAAAACAACACGACATGACCATGCCCTGGTATATAAAAACATGCTGTTACAGTAAAACAGGTGAGTGTAGAGGAGACGGTTAAAATAGAGAGTAAGAGAGGACAGTGAGTAGACTGAGGACACGTGCAGGACATGGACACTAACAGCAGCTCACCACATCCTCCCAGAGTGTGGGATCCAGCTAGAGACAAAACCAAAGAAAGGAAATAAAGACACAAGGCAGGAAACAGGCAGTTAAGTTGGATGAAAGAAGCAGATTGAGATACACAGATGAAAAGGGCAGAAAGCTAAGAGACGTTCATAGAAAAGAGTTTTTCAAATCACCAAATCCCCAATAGGAGGACACTTTTACTTATTAAAAGTGTCCTTCTGATAAAACCTAATAAACTGGCAGCTGAGTCAAAGCGGTAGTAGTGCTGAGCTGCTGAGTTTCCACCACTGCTGAAACCATTATGTGATTGATTATTTCCTGTATCTGTATTATTGCTACAGCCCCGGTGCTGTGTTTTGTGTATTTTGTGGTGGTGGTGCTCTCTCTCTCTTCTGCTCCAGGTGTCGCCCCTCCTCCGGTGGAGCAGGTTAGGTGTGTGCAGCTGCGTCCACTCACCAATCAGAGGGAGTGTAAAAACGGAGAGAGGGAGCCAAGCCAGGGCCAGTGGGCCAGTGTTTGGCAGGGAGAGAGCTGTGTGTGGCAGTTTAACATGTAGAAAACTAATTGTTATCTTGTAAAACCCTGGTGGTCTAGTTTGTTTGAAACCAGCCTTTAGTTGCCTTTTATGTTGTAGTTTTGGAATTATTTCTTTGTTTTCTTGTACATGCTTGTCTCCTGATCTCTCTTTCTCCCCGGGAGAAACTTTTCATTTTGTTACTCCCCCTCATCCCCTGGTTCCTCATCAGGGAACATAACAGTTATGTATCCATAATTCCTGTATCATGTCATGTGCCTAGCAGCTGCTGAATGTCGGCATCATGATATTTATGTGAAACATCTCATGAGAGCATGTGGGATATAAGGGACAAATGTGAAAGAGAAACAACAACTCGCCACTGTAAAGAAATGGTGGACGGACTGTCCATCCTCAGAGCCACGCTGCTAAAGTGGATAAAAATGAGATGTTTAAGCCCTGAACATGTTCCCTCGCTGTTATCACTAAGTTTCACAGTCACGGTAACACCCTGCACTGAAGGCAGAGACACTAACACAATCAGTTGGAAGTTGGAAGGATACAGATACGGATCACCCTGAGCTCTCCATTATCGAGCCAGCGATACTGCATGTTGTGTGGAGTTTTGTAAAATCAGCAGAGCACTGCTGGAGTTCACACTCATCAATGCATCCTCACGTTTTATTGCTGCAATGTGCTCATCCATCTTTAATGTTTGGACTTCGTCCTGTCCCCCTCCTGTGCCTACAACCCTACAACCGAAGTTCAAATTAAACATTTTCTCTTTACGGTGTTGTTTGGCACTAAAGTAGCAGTATTCATTTCTTTTCTATTCTTATGTGCATCCTGAGTGAGACTGAGTGTTTGGTCTGATTTTAATTAAACCACATACAGAAAATGATTAACTGGTTTAATATCTACCACACACGGAAAGACTCTTTATCTATATGTAAGTGTATCTTACATATGTTCTGTAGTAAACAGAGTTTTTCACACTGATGAATGTGAACTGGAAGCCAACTTACTGCATCAGAGATAAGCATACTGTACAGATTGTCCCATTTTTTTTTTTTTTTTTTTTTTTTTAGTACCTGCTGTGCCCACAGTGCTGTAAACATCTGAGCTCAGCTCCTTCCCACTGTCAAACACAGAGTCGAAGGTGATGCTGGGGATTGTGGGAGAAGTCAGACCGTTGTCCTTGTCAGTGCTCTTCAACTTCCTCCTTATCTTCACCTGCCCAAGAAACACAAACATCTTAGCTCAGCAAAGCATTCCTGTGGAGGGCCACAGGCATTTGTTTGACATTTTAATGGTACAGCAGGAAAGCCATGTTCACCTTGTGGTGAAAACTTTGTTGTTTTTGTTATTATGGTTGTTTTTCGTGCTCGTCCATCCATGCTAAACTAGCTTTTTTTTACCCTTCAAACAAAAGACTCTTACTACTCTTTTTATGATGATTACCTACATGAACATAGAATAATGATTTGATTAGGAGTGTAAGTGCAGAAGCACAGGAATGACTGTTAAAGTGTCAGATCAGTAAAATGATTATTTTATATTGATATATTTTACATATTCTCATTTGCATATACACATTTTGCATCTTTAAAATGATAGTTTGAGTGATTTGATGTGAGGCTGTGTGAGGTAGTCATGAATAGTCAGTGTGTTACCTGCAATAGATTCAGATCAGCACGCCGCCAGTCAGGCAGAGCACCAGCACAGAAGCTGGTGCACACTGCACGGGGCCAGCGGGTAAAATGTTTTTTAGATATTTTTTAACTATGCCCACAGAAACAATCCATGATCCACTGAAACGTAGCTTTAGAATATTGTCAGCGTTTAATCTTCCCATGAAAACAAAGTGAAATTAAGCTCTTTTTGATTCGCTCAGCTGACCTGCGGCTGTGGTGTAGTACAGTGCGTAGGAATACGGTAGTTCAGTGGTTGAGAAAAATGTAGTACCAAGGGAAAGTACTGTTTTGACGAGAAGATAAAGTGCTGAAAATATTCTAAATGAAGCATACGTGTCACCGGATATTGGATTGTTTCAGTAGGCGTCTTTTTAAAGTGTCTAAAACACGTTTTTTCTGCTGGCCCCATGCACAGCAGCAAGTGCTAGTGTGCCATGATCCAAACCTACTGCAGGTAACACTGTGCACGACTACCTCACACAACCCCACGTCAAATAAACCAAACTATCACTTTTAGGCGAGGCCCTTCATATTATGGAGGGAAAACTTTTGACATGTTAACATTTTAAAATGTATGCATTAGAGTGGGCTTGGTTTCACACCCAAGTAGCAGTAATATTGAATAATCAATATCAATATTAAACTGCTGCTGGCTGTTGTCTGCTGTATATTTTATGTCTCTATTCTGCCCTAATGTCTTATATTTTTTATCTTTTCCACATATTTTTCATACCAACACTGACAACTATCACAGACACCACAAACTAGGGCTTTCAAAATTACCATGAGGTTGAATCAACACCTCTCTAAAACAGTTTTCACAAAAACACATTGCAACCTTCATGACAGCAGGATTAACAGTATTGCAGGGCTGTTGCTTCAGACTGAAATTCGTTTTGCCTTGGTGCACTTAATAACCTGGAAACTGAGTGTGTGGAGCAGCCACAGTTAAATCTATAGGATGATTACTAACCGATTTCTTGGGCTTGGGGGTGGTCAAAGACGAGGCAGGGATGTTGGATCGCTTCTTCAAAAACATTTTGAATGTGGCCGAATCAAAGTTCTCCACTGCAAAACATCTCCATGCAGTCTGGAGGGGCATGAAAATAGCAAGAAATTGGTTGGACAGGATGCAAGAAAGAAAAGTAAGGGCTACATGAAAGGATGGTCTCAATAATGAGACTGGGACTCTGAGACAATCCAGTACCCCAGCAGTACTGTGGTTTTGTTTGAGTATTTTTTTTGGTCAAATACCTGAATGAGGCAGGCAGCTGCAGGGATCTGTCTGTTGAAGTGTTTCTGTCTTTGCTTCTGCTGCACCTTCAGGGCGAAGCCTGAGCCTAAGATTCCCTGTGAACAACAGCACAGCAGAGTTACTGCTCATTAATTCACTCACAACACATCCAGGCATCAGCATGATATGTGCAGCAGAAATACACACAAAGCTAATCAAGAATTAAAGAATAATGTGGCGATCCATTTTAGTCTATTATTCACTTTGTTCCATCACAGAAATCAATAGTTTAAAATGTTAATCACGTAAGTCTTTACTCAACTAAAGATATATTTGTCGGTCACAGTTTCTGAAATGTGAGGGCTTCTCTAAATTTCACATCACTGCAAACTGAAAATCGTTTGAGCTCAAACTATTTTAGATATTTTACACACCACATTTGAATACTGAACCAAATAAAAATGCAATAATGGAGACAGACTTTACTCGTCTAATCCTAATTCATTTGCATGCAAAACTGTAACTGCTTAAAGCAAAGTCAGTGCATTTCATCTCGTTTCTCAATTTTTACTCTTGTGCAGGACCTGAGATGTTGCACAGAGACGGCCCTCACTATACAGGAAACATTAGAGAGCGATCAATATTTTGAACACAGCACACAACACTGAACAGATCTAAGACACCTCAGCCTGAAATATGCCGTGGTTCAGCAATTTCTCTCTCCACTTACTGCAGGCAGGGCAAAGAAGGAAATGGCAAAGACAGAGAAACAGGATGCGATGGTCTTTCCAATCCAGGTTTGTGGCACCTTGTCTCCATAGCCAATGGTAGTCACTGTCACCTTTGGCAAAACACATGGGAATTACAACACAAAGCTTACTGATCAGTTGCAGAACTATAGACTTGAGACTTACTGGAGTCATGCTCATGCACACAGTGCTTGGAGGTAAATAATAACTTCAGCGTGCTAACATGCTCACGGCTACAATGCTAACATGCTGATGTTTGCTAATTACCACTCAACACAAAGTAGAACTGAGGCTGATGGGAAATGCCTTTTGTTTTTGCAAATATTTGGTCATAAACCAAAACACTGGACAAACAAAGTTACATTCAAATATATGAGACTAATTAAAACAGATTGCGAGACTTGTGAATGTTTATGCCAAATTTCATGGTCATCCATCCAATGGTTGATGAGACCAAAAACATGAACGTCATGATGCCACAGCAGGAAAAAGTCGGCAGGCTTCATCCTGAGGGGACGATGAATGTCTGTACAAAATGTTACCGCGGTCTATCGATCTGTACCGAACTGTGGCCAAATGATAATATGTGTATTTGAAGTTTGCTCAACATGAGCTAGCAGCATGGTGGATAAAGAACTGGTGCTACAAAGGGACTTAATGTAAGTATTGTAGGTTTGACTATGCACAGTTAGATATAAATGGATATCAAAAGTCTGTGCTATGATTTTTGGAAAGGTCACCCACCCTAACCAAGAGACGAGTTGCTCGCGTGGCTAATAAAAAACATGGAAATGATATTTTGACTGAGTTTTGACTAAAAACACAACTTTCTTCATGAGGAAATGTTTCACATGCTGTGTGCAAATGTGTGTTTTATTGGTCAGCATGATCTACTTGGACTTGACCCAGAAGCCCTAACAACAGCTGTGGCTGGTTGTGATCAATCTGCTTTGAGTCTTTACTGTAGTGCATGAGGCCTATGTTTTTCCTGACCCTCCAACTACAACTCTGACCTTTTTCACTGCTCCGACTCTCATTTACATTTTTTTGCACTTAGGGTGCCCAATGCAGACTGTAAGAGTGTGTGAGTGGATTCAAACCTGATAAAACTCCTGTGAGTTAATACTGCAAATAAAGTTGATAGGACTTTGCTGTGTGTGTATGCTTTTTAATATCAGAATCTCTGAAGTTTCCGTGCAGCAGAGTGGGTGGTGACTTATTGTCTGAAAATAAAATTTCCTCCTGTATTCTCTACACTACTTGTTTTGCTGCTTGTATTAACAGCCCACTTGATGTGCCCAAGGGGTTTGGCACAACTCCTACTGTAACAACAGTAGTACAGATAAAACACAGTCTATATTTGACCTTTCACTTGCCAAAATACTGTTTACAAGTCAATGTTTTCTGCAAAATCCCCCTTTTAACAAGACGGGGATGTTACTAAAACAATGTTTAGAAGACAACTAAACTTTCTTTGAACCCTAACACAGTTAATGTCAGTGTAAATGTTTGTAAAACAGTTAAACATAGTTCTGTGATATCATAATGTAATGTCAGAATCAGTTCTTCTTAAGTATAATACTAATATAATATGAATGATTACTAACATTCACTTAATTAACTATAATTAAAGGAATAGTTTGTAATAGTTTGACATTTTGTCAAATATGCCTCTTTGCCTTGTTGAGGGTTTAATGAGATGATCTGTCTGTTAATTATGACGCTAGCTTATAACATTAGGGTAATAATGTTTTTTTGCACAGATAAAACAAACAAGACACAACAGGTTATTAAAATGAGCATTAGCAGTGCTGGTAGGCAGATTTTTTTTTTTTTTTTTAACCTCTTTATGCTAAGCTAAGCTAACAGTACTATGACTGCACTGTGAGTGTGATTGATCCTCTCACCTCAAGTACTTCCCAAAATGTCAAACAATTAGATGAACAATAGTGACTGGACCAGTCACACACACACACACACACACACACTCTTACCACTCCCCACCACAGAGCATCAGCATAGTTTCCAAACTCGATGGAGCCGCTGCTATCGACTGCGTCTTTCTCTGCCAGGTAGACGAAGTACGAGGAGAAGATCAGGCTCAGGAAGCCGATGTATAAGGTAGTGATCAGCTCCTGAAATGCACATGAACAAATGCATGACATATTTCAAACTCAATAAACAGTGATAGGGTCATTTCAAAGAGCATAATAAGATGAAATGATATGATGTCTGTGTGGCTGTGTCTCACTGAGCGTGACTGTGTTTGCCAATAACATGACATATGGATGTGAATATTCATGTACATGTGCTGTGGATATGATGATTAAAATTTCTTTTTTTTGAGTATCCTGCTGTGTCTGTTGGTTTGTGCCATTCAGCTAAAGGTAGATCACACTTTAAGCTCAGTTGCTACACATCATTTTGGTATAAAGATGTTGTATTTTAAGGATACAGCCTGCAGTATTTTATATTTTTGCTATTATCAATATTCGTGAAACGACCAAAATGAACAATGTATTAGACAGTTTTTTTTCTGTCCGACCTCCTCACCCTGTCTGTAGCCCTATGTCCCAAAGCCCATTTGATCCTCCTCAAGACATAAATCTTTCAAGATGCATCACAAATATAAAGTTTCATTTTTTAAAAAGGCTCAGAAATGTCTTAAAGCAGCTGAGCCTCACAGCCACAGTCAGAGAGGCGCTGATTGTAGTTGCTGACTGTCGTTATAATCAGCATCTATTACACAGACTGTATGTTTCATTCAGTCGTGGGCCTTGCTTGTTGAATTGTATTTGTTCAAAACAAATATGCAAATCAGAACACGTTTCATGACTGAAACAAACAGCATCAGAGCTAACATCCTGTCTGCAAAGCTGCATTCTTAATCATACAACCTGTCATTTTCTGACAAATTTTTTAGTAGCTATTATTTTAGCCTAAATTCAACTGGGTGACTAATATTTTTCATAAGTGACTGAAACGAGAGAAAACTGATTTTCCTTGACTGAGACTAACATGTCCAGAGATTTAGTCGAATAACATTTGACTAAAAATAATGAGGATGAAAATATAGGATGACTAAATATGACTGAATGACCGAAAAACTTTTAATCTCAGGACAAAGACTAAATCTAAAATTAGCTCAGAACATAACTACTTTCTTATTTCTATATGTATTTCTTCTCTTACAATTGACATGAAAGTGCAATATAAGTAATAAAAAATATCAGTACTATTATGCTTTATGCAGCTTTAAAGAAACTGTGTGTGCAACTGAGTTTAAACTGAAAGTATGATCATAATAATCTCTAATCACTGCAGTGGTTCTGACTGAATTCAGACGGGCATTAAATCATTATAAATTAGGTTGAATCCCAGACAGTGTGCCTCTCCCAGTGTATTCAAAATAACTATGAAGCATGTTATTGTAGATTCAATAAGAAGCTGTCTCTGATTTTCTCAGGAGGTCTAATTGGGCTTAGCTCTTATCCTGTCTGACTGTAATTGGACTACTGATTTGTGAAAGAGCTCCTTAAGTGAATGTTCTCTTTGCACTCACCTACTACGTGATTTAAGCTGTGTTTAACCACTCAGTCTGCAGGAGCCCACAAATTGGAATGAATTCCTGAAGAGCAAAACTCTTATTTGTGTCTCGGCCCAAGACTATCCGAGCGCCACAGAGGAGCAGCAGCAGATTATTGCAACCACGATGCGGGAAATAGCTGTCTTTGAAAAAAAACACAAACCTGTCCGTACATTATCCTGCATAAATAGTACCTGTGGTCCTCTGGAACTCAGTGTCTGTGTCTGTATTTCTTCACATGATTTCACAACTTCTTATTAAAGTTTGGGAAAGTTAAGTGCATCAAACCTTTGGCAGTGAATGTAACAGCCTCTAACACCTTCAGCTAACATCACTGCTTGCAGACTGTAGGGGCATGATTCTCGGAAATAACAGCTTTTAATGCCCTCAGGTTCATCGTCCTTGACTCACTACCAAAGGTTTAGTAGATGTGTTTCAGCTGCTGTGACCTGGCAAACACGTTCAGGAGACACGTGCCCCCCATCTGCCAGCGAGCCAGCGAGGAGCAACTGTGCAAATTGTGTTTACAAGCCACGAGCACTAGACTGCCACTCAGCGTGTATTTAAATGCTGTTATAGCAGGATGACCGGATTCTCATTAGAGTCAATGAAACTCCACTGACTTTAAAAACTCCAGCTGTTGTCACAGAAGGGCTGCAGTTTCATGAGTCTGTGTAAGAGAATGGCAGAACAAAATTTTCCGGGTCCGTGTTGACTTAACCATAACAGTCAGATAATCACCAAGGCACAAACATTGGAGGCACAGTGCACCCGTGTCTAGGTGGTTGATGGTAATTTAACTGTAAACTGTAGTGACTGTCCTATAAGTCCACACTGTACTTCCCCTCAGGGCTTTTGGGAGTGTGTGGGGCTTTAACAGAGCATGTGGTCTATGGCCAAGATGGTTACAATGAGAAAATGGAATGAGAAATAAATGAACATGGGGTGTGCCATATTAAAGCCTGTCCCAAACCAGTTAGTGTGGAATAGAAATGGACATAGACACCAGCGCTGACTTGTTACTCTCCACTACTCTGCACAGGAAACACAGATGTTGGATAATGGATTTAATTTCCATCTTGTTAGTTTGTTAAATATAATTTTGGTCATGGATATAGCCTAAGCAGCATAATAAAAGGAATAAGAAGAAAAAAATATGTGTTTATTGCATTCATTATGTTAATTTTTCTGACCTGTCTCTAATCTTTGCTGGTTTCCTCTGTAATATTAGGTAGTTCTGTCTCTTTATGCCTCAAAAAAAAGAAAATAAAAACACTGAATTCCTTTATATTAAAAGGTCACTTACTAAAAATGTTGAGAACAACTGGAACAAAACCTTTGCTACACTTTCTCCACACTTTCTTCTCATGGTGAGTCCAGTACCACAAGATATGGAGTAAATTACTCTAAAATTAAAAGTAAACAATGCTTCATTCCTCACTTAATGTATTCGACATGTCCTATGCTCATATGCACACCTGCTCAATTAATAAAGAATGCATCATCTATTTTATTACACATGGTGGTTGCTCAAGATACGTAAAGCTTTTACAACATGACAGAGTAGATGTTTCGTGGTTATGGATGCAAATGGTAAGTGCTTCCCAAAAATTCCAAAGTGCCCTCTACAGCCACAAGTGTCCTGCTGAATTCACACAGCGCCAGGAACAGGAAACACATCCCTTATTCCGTTTTGTTCACATATGGTTCAGAGGTGGTTAGCGCTGGTGCTAACTGTGTAGTCACGCCAGATGCACAGCCTTAATTAGCTACGTGTGTCACGTATTTGTAGCAGTTAATTACTAAATCAAACCTGAAACAGTGTATGGTTCATTTCAATTCTTTTCATCAAGTGGGCATTATCGTCTGTGTCGGAAATTCCTGAACTCAGAGGCTGACATGAACAGTTTTAGCTATAGAGACCAAAAATGTTTTTGTACCAGGCTGTAAACACGTTTTTTTCTGCTGTAAAGTTTTAACATGGGAGTCTGTGGAGACTTTTGGAGTCAGCCTCAAGTGGCCATTTGCGGAACTGCAGTTTTTGATACTCGTATTGGCTTCATTTTTCAGCGATTGAGGTTGCTGCCTGTGTGAATGTGGCATTATTTCATGCGGAGTGACACCCCACAGTGAATGGCTACTCACTTGGTAGGAATGGGTTTGGGGAAAGGCCCCAGAACCTCCCTGCACTGACACTCACTTTCTTTACAGCTGCGGTCAATGACTGTGGATGATGAGCATCAGCTGGGAGTAATTTAGTCATCAGCCAAGGCCGATACAAGCAAGCACAGTAGGTGGTACTGGATGAGTAACATCCCTGACGCTCTGCTCACCTTCATCACTCTCTCTTTTTACAGAGACATCGCACAGCTACTGTGGCCACTGGGAATAATCACGGCCACCTCTGTGTCTCAGCGGAATGATACCCTGGAGGAAGACACACTCCTCTCTGGCTGAGTCTATAACACTAAAAACCTAACCTATTACACAGTAGCTCTTTTCTTGTGGCTCTCTGCTGACTATTGTTTTATCTGTATGATGTATTTCCATTTGAAGACTCTCTCTCTCTGTACTGCATAGTAATGAAAAAAAAATGCCCTGCATGATGAGGAGAGGCTGAAAATCCGCTGAGAAAAAGATTCCAGCTTACTAATAATAATCAGAAGCCCAGATGGTTTTGGACCTGACATGTAATGAGTGTTTAAAGCTGTGCTTGTGTACCTGCCGATGGATGAAGACAACAGAGCCCAGGAGACGCCAGGTTCCTCCCTGCCGGTCAACATGAAGCATACGCAGGATCTGCAGGAAGCGAATCCCTCTGGAAAATAACAAATGTGTGCTGGACTTGTATGCAGACACCCTGAGGTGTGCATGTAGCTGTGTATGTACACAAATATATGTGGGCACTGAAACATCACAGCCATATGGATTGTTTAAAGTCTCATTCCAAGACTATTTACTGCTATAACTGTTTCTGCTCCTCTGGGAAAGCTTTCCCCAAGATTTTAGAGCCTGGCCGCACAGTTTGCTCCCATTCAGCTACAACAGAGTTAGTGAGGTTGGCCATTGTTGTTGGACAATATAGCTTAGCTCACAGCTGGGCAGTTCATCTCAAAGTTGTCGTAGGGGGCTGAGGTTAGGGCTCTGTGCAGGTCAGTCTATGATGCCTTCCATACTAAACAGGGAAAACCATTTCTTTATGGATCTGGTTTTATTCAGGGGGGTTATCGTAATGTTGAAATGAGAGACGGCCTTCACCAAACTGATGAAGAGAAGGTCTTGACCTTGTCCAATTGGAAAGTGCCTTGTGATAACTTCTGTTGTGATTTGGGACTATATAAGTAAAACTTGATTTGATGTCCACAAATTTAGAGGCACACTTATCTATAAAAAAGTTCATATGCTCTACTGCAGTGGTTCCCAATTGCAATTGGGCAGACAAATCATTTGCAAAACAGAACAGTTTTGGTGAAAATATATAATCATAATAAATATATATATATATATATATATATATATATATATATATATATATATATATATATATATATATATATATATACACACAAATATTTTAAAATGAAATTTTGAATAGAAATTTGAAATTGTTTTTTCTTTTTTCCTCATCTTGAGGCCTTTCACTGTGATAAGCCAAAGATAGGAACTTTTATTTTGTCACCAGCTGGACCACTTTACTGTTGGACCACATATTTATTTCCCCTGCTGTCAATGTTCAATTATTATCATCAAAATAAAAAGTGCTCTGAGAGCATATTATTTGGCCTCTGCATTGTTATGGGCTTGTATGTGGGCTGCCAATGTTTTTGAGATTTTTAATTAGGCCTATAGTTGGAAAAGGTGGGGAACTACTGCTGTAGTGTTACAATTACCCTTAGTTGGAACACAAATCATAAACAAACAGCCCCAGTAGAACAGAAAGTGTGTTGCCATCAAGCAGCTGGACACCTGCAGAAACACTGTCTCTTACCTTACAGCAGAGGTGGCAAACACTTGGCCTTTGGAGCCCACTGACAGCACAATTATTGAGGCAACAACTACAATCAGATCTGAAGAGACAGAGAATAAGGAGCTTTCAGTATAAATGTGGCATAAGCCTGCAGAAGTTCAATATACGGTGTGGCAACAAGAGCAAGTGCTGTCTTCCATGTGTGAGTCCAAGAGTGCAGATATTATAAAGTAGAAGGAAAGTGCTCTATTAAGCAATTATCATTGGTTTTCATAAATTATTCAATAAATTAATTGAGGTGAGAAGGGTTACAAATAATATCAACACCAATATTCATTGCTTCATATTTAAAAAAAAACAAAAAACAAAAACCTAAAGGTTCCAATTTTAAGAATAAAAACCAACCTGACGGTAGAGAAAATATTGCAGTGACAGTTTTAATTTCATGCTGAATTTGTCTAAGATATCTCATTTTTGGGATGAGGCCCAGGATATATTACAGATATTGTTTAAATAGTGTGTGTGGGTGGGAAGCGATAGGTCTCTTTGTGTGCATGTGTATGGATATGTGTGTGTATAGGGGTTGTGTTCCCACCTATAATAGATATTGGCTTCCTGGCAAAGCGCAGTCGGCCCCAGATGCCAACATATTTACTGCGGCAGCCTGCTGACCAGAGGCGGACAAAATATTCCACACCGAAGAACACCACAAGGACGATCTCCTGTCAGAAAAATGAGGAACAGACAGGGCAGACGAATGAAGGAAAACGACAGGTGGGAAAGCAAACATCAGATGTTGTTGCAGGTTATTCAGTGCAACAACACCTGAACAGCTGCTCGGTCTCCTGCAAAGTGCACATTAAAACAGATACGGCTGAATTATAGATGCAACTGTTGCACAGCTGTTCTGCTGCTTCTCACACAAACCTGATCAAGTCGCAGCAGCTTATTAAGGATTATTGATTCTCATTCCGCAGATGCCCCATTTGTCACTGTTTAATTTGCACCACATTGTTATTAATTCCTTAATCCTGCTGCTAAATGTAGGCTACGTGGACCTGATAAATGAAGAAAGTGATTATGTGTCCTGACAAATTGTTAAATAATATTCATTTGGTATTTTGTTCATTTTAAAAGGAAACTTCACTGTGTATTAAGCCTTTGTGGCTCTGGTAAATTGCCTTGAGGCTTCCAAACCACTGTAGCCTGCGTCTGATGTCACTGTGTCTGTATTAAAATGGACCATGATCTTTCCTGAACCTTAACCCAGTGCTGTGAGTGAAGGCTTAACATAACCATAAAAAAGAATAATAATCAGTACAAGTACAATAATACAATACAATACAGGTGAAGGTCATATTTACTTGAGTTAAAGTACTGGAGTGCTTGCTTTTAAGAATATTTAAGTATTCAAAAATATATATATATATATTTTATGTAAATGCATTGTTGTATTCATATGCACAGTGTACATTTACAGAATGTAATGCCCTTCAAACAACCCACTGAATGCCTATAGAATAAAAGCTTGTCGAATATGATACAAAGCCAATAGAAATGTCCATAAAACACAACTGAATTAACAAAAGGAGCCAACGACAGCAAGATGTCTGTTTAAAAGTTTATCTGGAATAAAACAAACGTCACACACCTTGACATGCTTTCTAAAGTTGGACGGCAAATTTTTGTAGGCAGTGACGAAGTTTGGTCATGGCAGACGCAGCACACATTTAAAATAAAAGGAATCTTTCTTTATTTCTGAAACTTCAAACATGGACATGGATAAGGCCGTGGTGCTCTGGTGAAGAATCTTCTGCCTCATCTTTATCTATGGTTTATGGTCTATGGTTTATCTATGGTTAGGACACTGCCAGGCTCAAACTGAGCTGTTCGTGCAGCAACCACAACTGGCAGTGTAGGAGTTGGCTGTGATATGTTTTTCTCCTGTAATGAACAGAGTGTACGGTCTGTCACATCAAAATTCATTCCACTGACTAAAAGCTGTGCTTTGTTACAGTCCACCCCTGGTGATAATGCTTTAGTCACAAGTGGATATTGTACTGCAAGATCAGACATCTTGAGGGAAGACAAATACACTGTACATTTTACTGATAGCCTATGTTCAGTATCAATATACCTGTGACTTTCCAGATACATAAATTAACAACATTTCCTCAGGGTTTTAATAGCAAACTTAAACCTGTTGCACTTAAATTGCACACATATTTGTTGTTGCAGTTTAATTGTGTAGAATCAACAAATCAACATGCCTTGTTTGTTTAATCCACAGAAAAACCAGAGTGTAAAACTGACAGGTCCTGGTTTTATGCCTAAAACAGAGCCAGGACAGTGGTATGTGTACAGTCTCTGTGCTAAGCTAACAGGCGGTAGCTTCATATTTACCATATATACCACATCTGAATTACTTCCTAATTTTCCTCTTCTTCTTTCTCCCCTAATTATTTTCAATTCATGTGACAATAAGTGAAACAAGCCACAACACTAAACATAGATTCATACAATTACAGCTTCTCAATTAAAGCGTCTTTATTTCAATTCCATGCAAGATTCCTCCAATGCTCCTCGAGGACAAATGGATTTAAAAAATCAATTACAGCACACAATTAAACCAATGTGTAGAAATTAATGAACTGGTGTGAATGAGAATGCGATTACCTCTACATGTCTCTTAATACTTGACAAGGGATTGCAAATGAAGGTGTCTGAAAGCAGATGAATACCCTTTCTTAGATTTTTACTGGTGACATGATCCTTTTGCGGTGAATGATGGGAGTAACAAACCGGAGGATTCAGGCAGAAGATGAGCACCATATTGTTCAGCAGGAGACATTTTCAGCTTGGAATTCTCTTGAGGTGTTTTTCTTCATTAGAGCCAAAGATTAAAACGTCAGTGAATATAAAATAGCACATCTTATAAGATGAAAATTTGATTAATAATATGTTAAATTGCACTCTTGGAAGCTAATATGTAAAATGTTGTTAATTTATGCACTAAGGATTTCTGCTTCAAGGTTGAAAAGCAAATGGTCTTGTGGAAAAAGCAACACATTAATAAACAGTGTGGGAGCAGAGACGGGCACAGAGGAGAATCCAAACAGCGGCTTATAGTTGAGCTGTACAGTTCATTCTTACCTCAGCAACAGCAGCTGACTCTAATGGCCACTTATCTGCTTGTTCCAGAGCTTTTGACTGTGTAAAATGATCATCCTCAAGAGATGTATTGTCTCAGTTTTCATCAAACGATAGATGTTTGCTTAAAAATTTAGATGGACAGTTCATTCTTGACCTTGGAAGAGGAAAACCATGTGATATTTTTTACCTTGCGTTCAGATTGTACTGTCAACTGCTGTTTCCTTGATCAAGAGTGATCTGACAAGCTGAACGTTTAAGCCCAGCGTGGAAGAGAAATCCCAAAAGTGCTCAGAATAATGAAAAGCTTGAACACCTACAATCCATCTGCTGGTAAAGATCAAGTGATAGGGGTCTGAGGAAAAGAGACTGGGTCTAAAGTATACTCAGTCTAATTAGGTCATGTGGGTCCTTATTTAACTTCCATCAGCTCTGAGCACATTGTACATCATAATCACTGCACTGGAAAATCAGTAGCTTATTTAAAAGATGCCGTCTATTAAATTATAATGCTTTTTTGGAACTTGATTCACAGATGTTCGATTGAGAGGATTGTTATCTTGTGTCTGTCCATTGGCAACAGAATGTTTTATTGTTACAGCAGGAGGTGAAAATAGACCTTCAGTTATTTCTGTAAATTAGTGTTTGAAGCATAAATGTTTCTATGACTTTTTATCTGTTCACTGCTCGTTTCTGCTGTGGCGGCTCATTACCTGGTAGCACATCATGCTGCTTATGATAGCTATTCTCTCTCTAGGGATGGGCACTGCAGATTAGCTTATTAGCTCATACACTGCCTGTGTTTTGGATTGAGTCTTCTTACACTTTGGTTCAGGAAGGTTTTCCATGGGTCTATCTGCGATCAGGTCTAATACTTCTGACCGATGAAGACCTCTACAGTTAAAAGCTCCTGAACAAGTGAGTAGGTGGATGTTGTGTTAATGTTATCTTGTAGCAATTTAAAGCCATGTTTTTATATATATAATATATTATAATTATAAATCATTGTAAGTTATAAGTTAAGCAAGTGTCATCCATCTATCTGTGCCTAACCCCTTTCTTTTCCCTCTCTCCCAGTTTCCCCACCTCCCATCCCTCCAGTCCCCTCCTTCTCTGCTTCCTCTCCTCCCTCTCTCTCATTATGGGAACCACAAAGGGGGGCAATAAAATTAGGCCTCATCTAGTCACTGCCCACTCCCAACTTGTTCTCACTCCCCTAGTTCCTCTCCACAACATCTTTCCACTTAAACCCATCATCAATCCCCATTCAACCCTCTCTTCATACTCAACCCTCATTTCATCCCACCCTCCAATCTCGAACCCCATCATCCCTCCGCCTTCATCCCTCATTCATCCTCCCTTTCCAATAACGTGATTTGCATTGTTAAGTGACTCAGTGGTCTTTGCTTAAGACAAAAGGTTATGTTTCCAGGATTTCTTTGCATAATGAAATAAAATGTACAAGTACTTTTAATAGTTCACACTCAATTTGACCCGAGAGGCAAATAAATTCTTTTGACAATGTGGATTCTTTGGGCAAGCTGCCAAGCATCTGGCCAAACACACTACTACAAACACTGTCAGCAAGTGCTGCATCTCCACATAGGGAGCAGAGTGGTCTCTTTTAACCTTGGGTGTGCAGGAAGAAAGAAACAAGACGAAGGAGATACATCTGTGGTGGGGGAGTCGAGAGAATGAAGCGTCAGGGTCAGAGCAAATCTCTAAACGAGAAAGTGCAAAGTACAGAAGAGTCCTCTTGGGATGGAGGATGGAAAGGATGAATGTTTGAGATTTTGGTAGCATGGCAATTATTAATTATTCATTATCTGTGTAGAAGAGAAGAATAAGAAGATTAGGAATATCTCCAGAGGGTGAACTTAAGGCAGAAAAACATTTTGCTATAAGATATACGTGCCATGATATTGTGGTAGTGGCTTTTGATACCAAAATTCACACTTTTTTTTTTAAATTGCCAATCCGCCTTATACACAGGAGCCTCGGCAGCAGCCTGAATCTCATATGAACCCAACAATAAACCAATAGGATTTGAGATTCTGATGTGACAGCTCATAAAAACGCCATGACCATTTCATCCCATTATCTTCAGGCCAAGGTGAACTTGTCACATGTGGCACGCTCCAGTCCTCCTCCAAGAAAATCCTCAAGTCCTTTTTATCCTTTCTTGGGGTTTTCTTTTGTGTGAGCTTGAGTGACTCACCCATCGCCCAAACAGTTCCTGTTCTCAGCAGCTGGTGTCTCGGGGTTAAGTTTATCCCATTTACTATTGATTTTAGAGGAGCTGCCTTCGCCCTCTTAGGCCAGCGGGATACTCTGAAATTGTTTGCAGAAAAAAAAGCCAGTGTACTTCCAAACAAAGTGTCCTTAAATTGTTTTTTGTGAGGCAGCAGTTAGGTCAATCAAACCATGAAATTGCTTTTGAAACAAGAAAACTGAGGTTTGATATTAGTTGTTTGAGGAACGTCTTTGTCATTGTGCTGATTGTTGTAGCGGGACCTTTAAAAATATACAATTAGCAAACTGTGTTAGAAATTAATTACAAATCTGTGATTATTTGCAAATGAATGATGTGACCTTCATAGTGATTCAGTGTCTATTAACTGCATTGTTTTATGAGCATCGTTATCATTTTTTAAATTATTTAATGAGTTGTTTGACATGGAATGGGGACAAACTCTTTCTTAACGACTAAATATCAGAAATCAAGCCTGTTTGCAGATGCCAGCCAATGAAAACAGAAAAAAAAACAGAAGCACACTGCAGATGGTGAGAGTGAAAGGAAAGATCGGATCAGGAGCCAGCAGAGGGAGAAAGGGCTACAGGCTGGATCTTCAGTGTAAACAGTGCTGCTGTGATAGGAAACTACTGAGATTTAGATTCTTTTAAAACTTAATCACCCTGCTTGTGGCCTTTAGAGGCATGTGGTTCATGCACCACTGATCAGGATCATTAAAGGTACACTGTGGGGCTCTCTTGTTTACATCCAACATTCCTACCCAAACACTTTTTATGCATCCTTATGGCCTAACAAATACATCCTAACATACATCCTAGCATACAAAATATCTTTATCTATCTATATCTATCTTCTTTCTCTTCTTCTTATGCTGGTGCATTGGTGAACTGCTTGGAAGTGTTTTCAGCACTTTCACTTGGAAGATGTGAGCAGATTCAGCCAGTTATGCACCACAACATGAGGCCGTTTGACATGAAGAGCACAAGTTGTTTTGTCTGTGTAAGTGCTCCACTAATTCATATAATCTTTAAGAGAGTATGCGACAGTGTTGGAGCTGGCATTAAAGCAGTTTGTCACTTTTCTTTAACTTCTCCTTATCAGTTGCCAGAAACACTTTAAAATGTCAGTCTTTCAGTTTGCCTTCAGCCTTAATGGTGTGGTCACACCTGCATTTCAAGCAGACGATCCAGATCCACTCTCAAAGGCAAAATAAATCCACATTGGCGAAGATTAAATTGAGAATTCACATCAAAGCCCTATTGAAGACTGTCTTGGTAGTGCAGACCTTTTAGGGAACAGAGAACCAGAGAGTCCATAAAGGAGAAAACTATCATGTTAGTTGCATCACTCCATCCAAATTGTTATAATCCTTGTCTGCTGGAGAATAAACTGCTCCACAATAGAGATGCAGGTGGAGATCTGTGCAGGCTTGCAGTGACCACCGATGTCATTAGACAATGATATTTGGTCGAATGTAGGATGTGATGTCGGGTAACCAAAATTCAATGACAGGACAATGTCTAATGCCACCATCACAGAATACCTACAACAGCTGACCCTGTTATTTAGTTGGTTTTAAGTTGTGTAGTTAAGTAATCATTACATTACATAACATTTACTCATTTGCCAGATGCTTTTATGCAAAGCGACATACAAGTGAGGGAAGCTTCAGTGCAGTGGGAGACCTTGGTGTAAGTACAACATCTATTCAGTAAGTGCAAGGAGATCAAGTAAAGAAGTGAACCGAAAGTGTATAGTAAGTGCTTCTCAGGCATGTTATGGATTTAGAAGTGAGATTCAGGACGCTCCTGCTCTGAGAGCATTCTGTAGCTTGTTCCGCTATCAGGGAACCACAGACGAGGACAGTCTGGACCGCGATTACCAAAATCCAGCGTCTTCCAAATGTTTCATGCCAAATGCCATCTTGACATATAAAGACACAGACATTCTTAATTGTGAGAAAAACCCATTGTCTGCTAAACATTGTTTTGATGCCAACCTGATTTTCACTTCCAAGCAAAATTTAACATTTCTCTCACGACGTTAGAGTCATTACAGCCAAACGTGTTACCGCCACTGCATTGACATCCGGTGCATGCTGGGACGCAATCAGTTGTGAGAGAGCAGTCGAGACAAATATGCCTCTTGAATGAACTAAACTCATCTATTGACCTGTTGGTGACTGAGCTACCCAGCCCTATAACACACAACATAATCTCCACCCATCTGACTCCCAACCCTGCTCTCAGCTCTGATGGGTTAGTAAGAGCCTTTAAACTAAAACCTGTCTGAGAGGTAGCTGTAATCTCACAATGACAGAAATTAGGGACTAAATAATGTTTTTTATGATTAATCCCAGGTGTTACCTTTCAGTTTAATCAAATTTAACACTCACCACCCAGAAGAGTGTTGTGTGAGCCAGGGCCTGGTACTGGTCGATGGTAGAGAGGACACTGAGGATCAGACAGGCCAAAACTATGAGAAACCTGTAGGACAAAAAAATGATTCATACATTAATCTTGATTAAAATGTGATGAATGTAGTTTTTATTTCATTTATTCTTATTTTTTCCAGCTGCATAATAATGTTCAGCTGGCTCTGTTATGTTATTGACAAACATATTTTTCCTTTAAACACCATGTCATCAGTCAAGTCACCTCCTCGCTGCATGTTTCATCATTCCACCTCATATTTATGTCAACACTTTACACTTTGATTTAGACAGAAATACTTGGTGTCTGGTTCGAGTCTGAGCCTCTGAACAACTTTTTTTTTTGAAGTTTCAAGCCAGCAGAGCATTACTTGATATTTTTGTCGTGAAAAGTATCTGACTGAATATAAGCAAACATTCAAGGACAGCCCTCGGGAGGAAATATTGTGAACCTTTTGAACTCCACCATATGAATGCAAAGCGCATGATAAACTTGTCAAATAACGAGCTCACAGGTTCGCACACACACACACACAGTATCAACAAACAGTAAATTGCTCTTTAACATTCTCCTTATTCCCCCCTCAAGGTCACAAGTGTTTCAGCTGCTGCAACAATAAGACGTCTGTAACTCCTCGACCTACTTCAGAAAAATATATTTTATTTCTTTGCAATCTGGTTCAAGCTGCTGTGACACTGCACCAAAAGCATAAGGAGCACTTTTTTATGTGACCTTCAGTTTTTGATTTTTACATTTTTTAACAGCATTTACAAATCTGAGGACTGACGGGATTTCAGGAATCCTTGTATGTCCACGCTTTTGTTATTTGGAAAAAGAGCGGTGTACATTCACAACAAAGGCCTACATGTAGTACACTGTGACAACAAATACATCTTGGGGATTATTTTTCACAGCTGTTCATAAAAGTCAGGGGGAGAGATCCTGTTTAATTTGAAGGTAGTGGAGGAAGCTGGGAAAGCAGAGCTGACTGCAATGAGTCATTCTGAAACTCATAACCTTGTTCACATCTGCTTCCAAGCCAGGAACAGCCTCAGTTCCTGTTTTTATTTTTGTTATTCCTCTGTTGCTTCTGCTGTAAGAGCTGGAGTTACTGTACGCTTTCACAAACTGTAAATTTATATGAAACTTGTTGCTGGAGCATGGACAAACCTCGATTAACCTTTAATCTAAGCTGGCAAGGGATGTGGCCATGAAGGACACAACTTCTGAATGGAACCACGTGATGCCGACAGAACGAACTTACACCGAGGCACAGGAAAGGTTGCTTCCTGTTTAGATAAAGTGTAATAGTGTAACCAGCTGCGAGTATTTTTATTTCAAGACTTGGTACAGAGACAAAAGAGCAGTTCTAATGTTATCATATGTGATTCTGCATGAATCTGCACCTGCGAAGGGTTGATATGGACGTGTAATTTTATACATATATATATATATATATATATATATATATATATATATTGCAAATGAGACAAAGATAAATTAAATATTTTTAATAAAGTTGATTACAGTTACAAGTTCACATCCTTAACCCCGAGGCCATTAGGTTGCTCCAACTGTGGTAACAAGACTAAGACTCTTCAGCCACGCCAGCGGCTCTGTGAGGCTGCACTTAGCCACACTGGTGCTTTGAGGTAAATGCTAACGTCAGCATGCTAAGATGCTCACGGCATCAGTGCTAACATGCTGACGTCTTTGTTTACCGTGTTCATGTTTCGAAAAATTAGCATATTAACATTTGCTAATTAGCACTAAGTGCTAAGTACAGCTGAGGGTGATGGGAATCTCTTTATTTGCAGCTATCTGGTCACAAACCAAAAAGTGTGTTTGATCTGATGATGGTGCGAGATGAAAAGTGAAGGAATCACCAAAGTTATTATAATTAGTCCTGAGGGAAGCAAGTATATCTGAACCAAATTTCATGGCAATTAAAGAGTTGTTGAGATATTTAATTGAAAAGCATCAGTTACCCTCAGAGTGATGCTAAAGCAAAGGTCAGGGGATAAGTTAGTTAATAGGATCCATACAGTGGAGGAAATAATTATTTGATCCCTCACTAATTTTGTAAGTTTGCCCGCTGACATAGAAGCGATCAGTCTATAATTTTAAAAGTAGGTTCCTTTTTGAAACGAGAGACAGAATATCAAAAAGAAAATTCAGAAAACCACATTATATAAAAGATATAAATTGATTTGCATTTCATTGAGTGAAATAAGTATTTGATCCCCTGCCAACCATTAACAATTCTGGCTCCCACAGACTGGTTAAATAGTCCTACTCCTTAGACACACCGAAAAAAACTTGTTACCTGCAGCAAAGACACCTGTGTCAATCAGTCACCTGTATAAAAGACACCTGTCCATGCAATCAATCAGACTCCAACCTCTCCACCATGGGCAAGACCAAAGAGCTGTCTAAGGACATCAGGGACAAGATTGTAGACCTGCACAAGGCTGGATTGGGCTACAAGACCATAGGCAAGAAGCTGGGTGAGAAAGAGACAACTGTTGGTGCAATTATTCGAAAATGGAAGAAACACAAAATGACCATCAATCGACCTTGTTCTGGGGCTCCACGCAAGATTTCACCTCGTGGCGTATCACTGATCATGAGGAAGGTGAGAAATCAGCCAAGAACTACGCGGGAGGTGCTTGCTAATGATCTCAAGGCAGCTGGGACCGCAGTCACCAAGAAAACCATTGGTAACACACTACGCCGCAGTGGATTAAAATCCTGCAGTGCCCGCAAGGTCCCCCTGCTCAAGAAGGCACATGTACAGGCCCGTCTGAAGTTTGCCAATGATCAAACTTGGGAGAAAGTGCTGTGGTCAGATGAAAACAAAATCGAGCTCTTTGGCATCAACTCCACTCGCCGTGTTTGGAGGAAGAAAAATGCTGACTATGACCCCAAGAACACCGTCCCCACCGTCAAGCATGGAGGTGGAAACATTATGCTTTGGGGGTGTTTCTCTGCTAAGGGGACAGGACGACTTCACCGCATTGATGGAAAGATGGACGGGGCCATGTATCGTAAAATCCTGAGTGACAACCTTCTTCCCTCCACCAGGGCACTGAAAATGGGTCGTGGATGGGTCTTCCAGCACAACAATGACCCAAAACATACGGCCAAGGCAACAAAGGAATTGCTCAAAAAGAAGCATATTAAGGTAATGGAGTGGCCTAGCCAGTCTCCGGACCTTAATCCCATAGAAAATCTGTGGAGGGAGCTGAAGCTTCGAGTTGCGAAGCAACAGCCTCGAAATCTTAAGGATTTGGAGATGATTTGCAAAGAGGAGTGGACCAAGATTCCTCCTGATATGTACCTGGTAATTAACTACAAGAAACGTCTGACCTCTGTGCTTGCCAACAAGCGTTTTGCCACCAAGTACTAAGCCATGTTTTGCCTGGGGATCAAATACTTATTTCACTCGATAAAATGCAAGTCTGTTTATGTCTTTTATTTAAAGTGATTTCCTGGATTTTCTTTTTGATATTCTATCTCTCACTATTTGAATAAACCTACCATTAAAATTATAGACTGTTTGTTTTTTTGTCAGTGGGCAAACTTACAAAATCAGCGAGGGATCAAATAATTATTTCCTCCACTGTACATGTCTGTAGAAAAAATATTAGTGGATAATTGAATATTGACTTGCTGGTAGCACCTCATGGAAATTCAGGGGATCATTATCAAAGTCATTAGGGGATCCAGTTGGTATTGGAACATATAAGAAACCCAGTATGGAACTGGCATAATTTGACAATACTCCACAGCGTTGATGGAAGAATCACTCTACTGTCATCCAGTTGATATTGTTTTAAACTGTTGTTCAGGAAACAGCCCTAATGGTTCACTGTCTTGTCCCTATATGAGCAGACTTGATGGAAACTATGTGTAGAGGCAGTTATAGTTTCCAGTCTGTGTTTGCACCATGAAGGCCCTTATCACCACATGCTACAGCCCGAGTTTATTGAATACTGGCCAGGAATCCAAACACCCCCCCCGCCTTTAGACTAACACATACACAGACACACAGACTTGAATGTGCACGGCACACGTCCACACAGATAAAAGACAGAGGAGAGACCTGCTCAGGAGAGATGGGCGGGTGCAGCTAACAAAGCAGCTGGTCCTGTCTGAAAGAACAGAACATGCAGACAATGCAACACGTAATGACTCTGAAGTTCCGTGCCTGTGCCTTCTGCAAACACACATCAAAACAAATACAGTCTGCTGCCTTGTGCAAATTGGTGCAAATTTGTCTATTAAGAAGAGCAGGGCAAAAACCCCCCAAAAATTTTAACGAAAATGCTCTCGGGTTAGGAGGCAGTGTAATTCATCAAATCTTTCCTTCAAATGTGACAGAGACAGTTTAAAAGAGGATCAAAAGAAATACAAATGAACAGCAGACTTTCCAAACCAAACACCCCAGTATGCTAATGGTTGTAATTTGTCAGTGAAGCTCTGCTTAAATTATTTCAGAGCTTTTGAAATGCCAGTAAACATACACACTCAGTATGCTGGGCGCACACTTCTGCTTCACTTTTAATCCATCTGAGACAGTCTGACTCGTCAGGCCCTCACTACTAACTGCACCTTCACTCGCTTTACTTTCAGGCCTATAGATAATACAGGCTCTGTATCACTGAGTGGCACTTGTGGGCTTGGTGTAGCAACAGACAAAATAATAAATTGGCTCAGCTACATAGGCACCACTGAACTCTAAACAAAAGCTCAAAGCATTGCTCCTATCTATTATTGATGGACAGATTCACTTGCAGTCTGTTGTGCACTGAGTGTAGAGACAAAGCAGAGGACGGGATGGGAGTTAGTAGAGACGCTGCTGACCAATGTTTGGAACAACAATCCTACTTGACTATTTTCACTGTTACAATGTGCCAAACAACATTACAACGTGAAAAAACACTAAATGTACAACCCAAAGGCAGTGCAACACAAAACAGAGGTTAAGATGAGTACACTGTAATTAATGTTGGACAATCAATAGAGGCCTGTGTCAGGACCTCAGACAAAACTTGGGTTTGTATGGGGTTAATAGCTTAGCGATAAAAGGCGGCAAACAGTCGGTGACCTTGTCTGTGTTCTCCATTAAGAAACTCAGCTCCTGTGTTTTGTAAAACAGGCTCAAAAGAAAGACGTTTGAGTGAGGCCCGGGTGCAGAGAACTGAAGGGGTTTAAGACAGAAAAGATAAAAGCCCAGACTTCTTAAAGGAGCGAGTACAAGCAGCTCAAGTCAAAAATGTTTGCAAAATGGAAAAGAATACGAAAACATGAACTCTTAGCCTGTTTGTTAAAACATTTAAAAATTGTGTCTGGATTTACTTATACCCGCGTGATACAGTTTGACAGAATATCTGCTGTGAAAAACACTTTTGATTTTCTCTTACGTCCCGTGGTTGACACATCTAAAACCAGCTTATTAAATGAATCCATGCTGCTCCGGACTAAAATACTGCCTTTACTGTTCAACTTATGGTACAGTGCAGACAGCAACCAAGCAAGTGTACTAAACCAGCAGAAAATAACAACTACAACATGGATAAATGTTCTTTATTTCAAAAGAGTGTGGGATATACTTTCATAAATGCATAAAGCTGAATGTATACCACGTTCCCTCTCAGTGAAATGCCATATTGCTCAGTATACTTACAGAGACTGCAAGCATACTCCACACACACACACACACATACACACATACACACACACTGACATACATATGCATGTGCAAACACGCACACACATGGGTACCTCTGATAAGGCCTGGGGTCGCTCTGACGTACGAGTTCTGGGTCAGTGATAAGGCCGTGCTTGTTTTTAACTGCTTTTCTCCCACTTAAACACTTGCAGAACAAGGCACTGAATTGACCCTAAAAACCCAGAGGATGTTCAGACATCACAGTAACATGCTCTTACAACAAACACCTGGCGGTGTTATTGAACTAAGAGAGTTTTTTCGAACAAAGACTACGAGACACAATGCGAATTGACCCAAAACTACTAACTCTGAATACGTGGCTTAACGCTGCAGGGAATGTGTTGCATAAATATACTGTAGGGTTCTAAAGGTATGTTTTTTCTGAAGCCTGGATTTGAGCGTGCAGCTTCCTGCCGTGTTTGTCAGTAAAGCCATAATCACATTACACTTCAGTCCTGCGAATACTGGCTCTGTCTCCCATTCATGTCAACTGAAGCCCACACAACAGACACAGTCAGGAACACACTGCCGTACTGGGTGAAATCTCCTGGCTGCCTCCAGCAGACTAAAGTCTGAGGATCACCTTTGTTCAGCTTTGACTATGTGCATGTGCAACACTGTTGGAAAAGTAAAAGTCGTGGTTGTAGCATGTATCATCGCCACAATTGTGCAAACTCCTGCTTCACTTCCACAGACTGTTTAGAGTTTGTGATCTCTCTGTTCAGTATTTGTTACCAACACAGGAACTGCTGACATCGTGTCCTTTTCAGGGGCCGGGTGCAGGGCTGTTTCTGTCAATGGCAGGCCAATGCGACTTTAGTGAAACCAGAAATTTGAAATCTGAGGCAAACAGGGCTGGCGTCTGTGCAGAGCGGAGTAGCAGCAAACAAACAACCATCTGGGCTGAGTGACTGAAAAAACGTGTCAGTCAGGGCAAAGCTAACCTTAAAACACAGTGAAATTTCCAAATGATCACTGTCATACACACCCAAAGAAGGGACATTTGCCACTGATCCTGTGGTTTATGAAAAAAACATTGATTTTGTATTTTAAGAAACACTTTGTGGTGTTTCCTGTGATTCCATGAACTCTGAGGTTTCTTGGAATCAGCTGGAAATGACCATTACGGAAAAATTCAAGCATCTCACCTCTTATGTACAAAGTCAAAAAATATAATATTCAAAATGTTGATGCTTAATTTATTTTCCCGTAATCACAGCAGCCACTGGTTTTCCTATTAATATGTATTATGCAGTTATTCTTGGTAATGTTCTTATGTGTTTAAGCAGCACTGCGTTGGCTTATGCTCCCTTTGAGTCAGTGAGACTCTAACCTGCCCCGACAGCCTGCCTTTCCCTGCGTCCCCTCCGACACTGCAGGGTCACAGGGTGGCAGCACCACAGAGGGCTGCTACCTCCTCCACAGCACACACACACACACACACACACACACACACACACACACACACACACACACGGCCAAGTTTAGCTGCCTGCTATCAGTGCCAGCAAGTGGGGACAGACAGCACACATGGGGGTGAGCTGGAAGATCACATCCCACATTCCTCAGCCTCTGTGTGAACAGTCCAGTCCAATTATTGAATTGCCAGTTTCCTCCACATGAGTTATACCAGCAACAGTGAAATGTACTGTATGTGTTGATATTATTGATATCAGTGGTGTGTTCAGAGGTATATCACTGGTAACAACATTTCATTTTAAAGGAAAAAAGGCAGATTTTCAAGCTACCTCACAAAACTGTCACATCAGTTTTGGGTGGTGAACTATATCTGACATTTTCATTTAGCAGATTTAAACACACACACACACACACACATGCATTTTATGTTCACTGCTTGCTGTGTGATTTATATTTCATTCTCATACGGCCAGGTAGTCTCACACACCTGTCAGACTGTCAGGAGGGAAAAACATACTCAAACATTCCCTGTCTGGTTGAATTAGTGAAAATGTTCTGCTGTTCTAGACTCAGTGAATGCAAAGCAGAAACCTCTGCATTCAAACTGTTGTGGGAAATTAAATGTTCAATGGTGCAAAGGAAAATAGTCTCTCAAATGAAATATGTGTATTATATTCCTTTAGTGCTCCTCTGAGTACCTATCTTGTCTGAAATTCTGCTGTCTGTGATGAATTATAAGGTATTTTTTAATGTGCTGTGGCTAGACTAAAATATCCTCATAATATTCCTACAGGGACCTCCAGTTGTGCAGTGATATCTGCGCAGCATCTTTATAAAATTCACAGGATTAACATTTCTTTGTAGCGGGGGCTTCCATGGCTCTACATGCGCAATTAACTCCCCGTTTAATTAGGATTTTAGAGTTGCAATTATGCCCTTGAATACCCCGTGGATCTGGATGATTATGAAAATAAAAACACTCACACTGTGAAGTGATACACGAAGCACTTCCAGCCAGACGGCCTTTCCAGAAAGTTATACACGCGTCCTTGGATGTAGGCGCGGGTGAGGACTGGCCGGACCCCGGTGCTGTATACCGACATCCGCACAGACATCCGGGGGTGAGATAAGTACGGGTGGAGGTGAACAGGGGGGACCTCTGTGCGAGTTTTACCGTCTTCTGGCATTTTGTCGTGTTCAGAAAACGTGTCGTTGCCCACCGGTGTCCCTGGTTCAGGCGCGCTGAACGTGGTTTCCGACAGCTCCAAATCCGGTGGTCTGTTTCTACGTGCCACACCAGAAGACCTCCGAGTGTCCCCCTGACAGGGGGCGAAATGAGACATTATAGCTTCCCGCTACCCTCCTGTCGGTGGGCTAACTTTATTACTCGGTGACTGACTCAAACTGACAAAAGTTCGCTCATGTGCGCTCACCTTCCGTGGCGCGCCTGTTCGCGCCAGGGCGCATAAAACTGTAACAGAAACGGTGTTATTAGTGCTCTAGATCACCGGGATGGTGTTTCTTTAATTTAACTTTACAGCTCTCTGCGTTGTGGAGGAAATGGCGAGTCTCAGTCTTGAATGAGTGTCCCCTGCCTCTTTCAGAGCACTTATCAGTCACAAGAGCTGTGTGCGCCAGGCGGTGCGCTGTCAGCCGCCAGCTGTTCAGACGTTTTACTGTTTTTGCAAAACTGCTTCAAAGCGATCAAATAATTCATATTCGCACAGGATGCAAACCTCAAAATATTTTTGCAAATAATATGTGAACACAAATGTCGTGCAGCTGTCATTCTGTATATAGATGAGGAAAGTTTCACTTGTCAAAATGACTGTGGATATTGTTGTGTCATTCCTGCATGTGTTAATGAAGAGAAGCACAGCACTATATAAGCAGAAAACAAAGCACTTGTATACCTCAAGGTTACCACTGAATTGTGTTGCAATATTGTCAAAAGCTCTTGCATCATACTGGGGTAATCATACACTTAAAGTAACCAAAGGCACAGTCAAAACACACAAGTAAACAAAAGGGTGAACCCACCACCAAAAGTCAAAACACAAGACTGGAACCTGCTATGATGCACAGGTCTTTTGATATCAGTCAGTAAAAGTGGACCTACAACAATTACATTTACAATTACATTTTAATGTGAAACCTGAACATATGAGGAGTAAGTGTGCAGACGTTTTTTACAATAAGTTCTATAAAGACTGCAAGGTAGACAGACACTTGTTGATTAACTCAAGTTTCAATCAAGGTTGATCATATGATATTGTCTGTATTGTATGTGGAGCAAAAGATGCATTTTCATTTGTTGATGCTGTTGTTTCCAGCGTCAGATTTGTTTATGCTGTCAAAGGCCATCAGCAGTAACCAGTACTGCTGGAAATGCATAATTAGCAATGCATTTGTAAAATATCTTCAATTTTTAATTTTTGCACATTGTTGTTTATGCCTTCATTTATTATTTAGGAGAGCTCCATCTCTAAAGAAAACAACGTGATTGGCTAAATTCATTTGTGCAGGATTGAAAGGCCTCCCATTGTTCAGGATGACATTCAGACTATGAGTCATTTCCCTCATTAAACTGTCAGTTGGAAGCAAGTTAGAAGTAACAGTCATTGTGTGAAAGGCATGTTTGGGAGCTCTACCCAGTTCTCATCTACAGTACATACCTGTCACCAACAGTCAATGTGCAACTGCTGAGACTGTAAGTATTATTAGAAGGAGCAACTTGTCATGTAGCTCTGCATTGTGTCCATATAGGCTTTAACTTTCCTTTCTCTTTGTCACCTACAAAAAACTCCCACCTCCATCTTGAGCTGCTCAAAGTAAGAGCAAAAAGAAACACCTCTGACTAAATGATATAATAGAAAGCAGCATGTTAGGCTCCAGCTTGAAATGTCCATAAAATAACTGACTTATGTGTGATTAATTACACTTTGAAAATAAACCATCAATCTTGGTGTTACTGTAATCTAAAGAAACTCTGGGGACACATGCAGCTTAGTTTGACAAGGTTACCCTGTGGATTTTTTTTTTTTTTTTTTTTTTTTTTTTTTTGCAGTGACCTTGGCAAAGCTTGTCCAAGGAGGAGGAAACAAGTTCACTGCTGTGGATTTTAATAGGAGTCGGGTAACAGCCATGTGATGACAGGATCTGTTGCCAGGTAGATATTAAACACAACTCTAACTGGTTCTTGTTGTTTCCAACATGCTACCCAACAGGGCAGTTACCTTGAAGGTCAACCATGCTGCCAAATTTGATTTATGAGACGGAAATAAATACTTTACTTCTCAGGGTAATTTAGAAATGTTGATGTTTAGAATTGATTTGTGACTTAACTGATCAGTCAAATTATGCAAAAGTGAATAGCTACCATCTTGATAACTGATTAATTATCTATGTAATTTTTTAAAAGGAAAAATTTTCAAAGAGTCACAAGATTTTTCAGTGTAAACATTTGTTTGTGGTTGTGGTTTTTGTGGTTTGTCACACCACAAAATTGCCTTGTTTTCAGTTTTGTGGCTTTGTTTTTTTCATCTGTCCACTGGATTTTTAAATGGTTTATTTCACTTAACAACAGTATATTAAACATAAACATTTAACAACATAGACATTTAACCAGTAGGTTTAGCTGACATATTCATAAACATCAAATTTGGAGGTACATGGATAACAATGATATCTATTGCATTTCCTACTTTTGTTAATTGTTAATTTTGTTAATTAATTGTTAATTTCTGATCATATACAGCTCAAATGAAAAATGTATTAATCAAGAAAATAATTGGAAGATAAACAAATAATAAAAATAATTGTTAGTTACTGGCCCTTTAATGTACGCATTGATTAAACCGCTTTACCAGCAAACCAGGGATCATTAAAATATTTTTCAAAAAGGAGCAGACTGGAGTTAGAATTGTTTATTGACGATGTGCAAAAGAAGAAAAGTGCTTTGTTTCTCAAATGTTGATCAAACCAAAACTGTCCACAATCACCATTAACACGCATGTTGCATCATCCTTTACTCATTTTCCCATTAGTGATGAATATTATGTATTTTAAACCATGTCCAAGCAGTTTGGAAGACTGACTTCACCTAAAGAAAAAGGCCACACATTGAAGTTGAAACCATACGGCAGTCAGAAAGCTACTGGAGTCTGGTGTCAACTGTTGCAATCAGGTTAAAGAAAAGTAGAATCTCATCTACCTCCACAAGTGCATATGAAGCAGGCAGTTTTTTTATTAACTGTTATTTACTCTGGCTGCTCTAGATGAGATTAAGAGATTCGTTTTCGTAGCCCAGGTTTAACAGCATTAACTCATAATTTAGTTTGCAGTGAGGGTGTGTCAGGGGGCAAACAATAACATTCTTCTGTAATTAATTGATGATCTCAATAAGAGAAAACGAAAGAGAGAGAAAAAGCAAAGATGCAGATATGGAATCATAGAAATTACAAGTGGAATGTCAACAGTTTCCAGTAGATTCATCCTCCCAGTCCTAGATGCTTTGAACAGTTACATAAGGTTGAAATGTTTCTGCAGGGTACACCAGAGACAGCCTTTCCAAACAGGCTCTGTCCAAGCGTTCAGGCCAGTCAGTAGGAATTAGTCATGGGATCTCAGACTGTATTGTCTTCCATATTTATGACTAATATAAACACATAAAGGGAAGGGGAGCCATCCCTTGATGGCCTTATAAACAAATTATCAGCGACTAAGCCTATTCATGTAAAGACATGGCTAATCAAGCCACAGCATATAATGTGTAAAGATGGGTGAGGGTTTTGCATTTTCTGATATAACCCAATTAATAATGATGAAGAGCATGTGCGTCAGTGTGTCGACGCTGTTGTACACATAATCACTGTGGCCCAATTCAGGGACTGCACCCTTTGAAGTCTGTGTTTCTTGACCAAATATGACAAGGCTGTCCCCTTCCAAAGGCTTCTCTGAGTGCAGCTTTAAAGATGGGTCCCACTTTTGCCTGAATTTGGAGGACGCAGTTGGTGTACCTTTTGCAACCCTCATTCTGAGTGCAGATAAAACACATGGTAGGCGGCAAAACAATGTCACCTGTCATGAACTCCCATTTGAAATTTAAAATTTGGCTTGCCTTGACTGATGTTGGCTGGGAAACAGAACTCTGTCCTTTTTTCCTCTGCTATGTTGCAGCCATGTGAACAGCCAATCACAGCCCACTGTGACACAAAGCAGTTTATTTTAAACTAAGGTGAAATTCAGTGACAGTTTTTCCCACTGATTTCAAATGGATGCTATTGTTCTGAAATCAATTACAACATCTATTATAATTACCAGTCAATTGCAATCACTGCTGGTCCAATCATCTGGCCCAGGTAAAAAGCTACTGAAAAGTGCAAATAATGGAAGTCATACATAAATGCCACTGGATGATTGCAGCCTGTATAATAGAATAATTGCAGCCATACAGATATAATGCATTAGATTATATCATCATACTGGAAATATTTTTTGTGTGCATATTGTGATGCTCTGTCCTAGGGGATCTTGTTTTGTTTGCAACATGAGATGACTAAAGAAAATTCCTCTCAATTTAATGTAATTGAAATGACCTTGTTTCCAAACCATGATTCACCAGCCAAATATCAGCAGAAATAGGTCTTGTGTTGTTCCCACTGATGGATGCGTGAAGAACGGTGGGATTAGGAATGGGCACATCAAAACTTCTGTCATAGCTTCACACCCTTTGATGTGCCCAGCTAGATGGCTACATCCATGAGAAATAGCAACAGAAAAATGGTCACAAAAATGGCAACAAGTCTATATGACACTGAAAGCAGAGGTTGTTGTAAGTCTACTTGCAGAGCAAATCTCTTAAATAGATTTTTCTTCAGACTATGTGAAAAGCATCAACTGCTTCCAGCAACTGTTGCAAAAGCTTTGCAACATGAGAACATTGTGATGGAACAGCAATATTACTCACTTTGATTGTATAGGGTAGAACAAAACAAAACAAAAACTCCCTTCCTTTCCAACAACAAATAAGCTAACATGAATATGATATTGGGCTCAATGAATGAGTTGAAAGAAGTACAGAATATTTACCATTGCTGCCAATTAGCTATCATGATAACCTGAATAATATCCTTGACTTATGGCAGATATTTCAAGGAACGGGTTCAACAGTGTGCCATGACAAAAATCTTCTGTCCATCCTGACTTAATAGCATCACGCATTTCCTGCAGATTTTTTGCTCTGTTGTATCTCATCCCTAAGGTTCTCTGCTGAGTTGAAATCCAGTGTCTTTGGAGGCCGCTGGAGTTAAGGTAAGTCACTGTCCTGTTGCATTTTCTTCACAAAAGTATTCATTTGGAAAAAAGCTCAACTGTGACCACATGGGGCTGCTTGAGTTATGCTGTTGTATTCAGGATATGCAAGACTGGCACAGAGCTAAGAAAGCCTTTTCCTTACCAACCTTTACTATAGATCAATCAAGATTAATTTGGTGATTATTGATTCATTGTGTCCTTGTGATCACTCTACCATTGCTCCTCCTCAACATGCCCATGAACCACCTCTGAATCAAAGGTCAAATTCAGGATGGGTGAACATAAAAGAACCTCAGTTTAATATTATGTAACAGGAAGAAACTGCATAACATTCCTTCATTTTCTCTACCTCCTATTACATCACCATAAATAACATGGTCACAGAAACACTTGTTTCTGATTCACTGGCTGCTAAATATGCATTGTTTTTTTGTTGTCCTGTCTGAACCACTACATAGTCTTAATACATTTAGAATTAGTTGAGACACAGCATATATGAGAGGAGTACCAGCTGTGCAGGAAGTCAGGCACAAGGGAAAACACACCGAGGGTGACTGGTGGACAGGTGGGAAATGTCAGCACCTGAAAGAGAGACATAACACACACACGGAGGGAGGTTGAGACTGATACTCGAGCAGCTGTGACAAACTCAAAACCTGTGACTTGATTGTGGAAAGACATTATTACAACCTCAGGCATGATGTGTACATGACAACATTTGGGAAGTCTGCTTGTATTGTAGGCAGTTTTTATGGGTTAGGAGACACAGATGGATGGACGACCCGAAAACATAATACCTCTGGCCACAGCTGTTGTGGAGGTATTATTTTTTCTGGCTGCCCATTTGTCCATCCCTTTCTTGTGAACACAATACCTCAGGAACACCTTAAGGGAATTTCTAGATTAGAAGTGTCGGTCAATGGTCAAAGGTCACGTTCACTGTGTCTTCACAAAACATGTTTTAGGCCATAACCGAAGAATTTATGTGCTTCTTATGACACAATACACCTTTTATTAAATTCCTTCAAAGTCTTCACTACAGATATTATATGAGTCTGGACAGACATTCAACTTTACTGAGCAGTTGGCAGAAGCATAAAACCATGAGGCAGTAATTCTAGTTAGCATTAGCAACAGTAAAAGTAACCTTTTACATTATTAAAATGCTTTTACAGACAATTTTAAATGGTTTTCAGTTTACAGTGATGAACATTTTGGTAAATAGCTCGAGGCAATAGGTTTCCAATACATCACTTTCCCATGCAACACTTTTGCATGTTTTTGCTTATGTCAGTTGTGAATGTACAGCGATTTGATCCAGAATCACCACAAAACAGATCCTCTACAGTCTCTATCCCAGTAAAACAAAAAAAAAAGCTTTTTAAAAGCTACTTAAAATATTTATACAGTACTTCTCATCAAATGTGTGTGCATGTAGTTTGGTCATTAATTCATTCCACATACTTCTGCAAAATGATAAGCACAAATACCTCTCAAAATATCGGAATATTTTTTAAGGGCAAGAACGTGCAGTGCAAGAAGAAGGAATATTGATTTATTGGCTTTCCAGTCCATTATGTGGTTATTTCCACACAACCTTCTACTCAGAGCCCATCCGTGTGCCTGATTAAACGGTAGAGGCCAAAGAAAAGGGATAATTTAAACATTCTGCCCTTGAAATCAAACCTGAAGAACTGCCTGTATCTATCCCACTGCTGTAAACTTAACAGAGGTAACCCCATCATCCATGCCGATATGTTGTCTCATCTAGTTAGCATGCTATGCTATGCTCACAAAGCAGATTACCATATTTTTTGAGCCCTCTGAAATGCACAAAGGAGAGCGGTTTCTGTTCAAAATAGTAACTCAGCTTGCTTGTTTTCTTGGCCAAGCTCCCCTATAGCCCCCTCAGGCAAAGATTTTAGCACTTAACACTCCTCTGTGCTACAGGTTGTGTCTGAATCAGTTCTCTTGTCACTCAAATGCCAAGAGTTAAGTATAATTGCTGCTGTTGTGTCCTCAGGGTGCTTGTGCTCTCCATGCTGCCCATGCTTTGTGGCCTGTAGAGAGGCAGCAAGGGCAGCCGATGTTTATGATACTGTCAGGAGAGAGGTGGAAGCTGTGAAGGCATATTGTTAAAGCTGATTTGATTTACTGTAAGACTGCATGTACTGCAAATGTGAGAAAAGGCTACAAAAACCAGGAAAGTATTGAACTTTGACACTTAAAAAGAGCATACAGTTACTACCAGGCAGTGACAGCTTTGGACACCTTAAAGTATAAAGCTGGGGATATATTCTATATATTTTCTTTTTGTGAAAATCTCTTGAAAAGACCAAACAAATAAATAAATAAACAAAAGGTATTTCCTGTGTAACCAAAGTCCGTTACAGCTTAATTCTCTGTGCCATAGAGCTCCATAAAATCTATGACAACACATCAGTGAGCAGCACCATTACAGTGTCATGTTCCTTCATTACGATGAACATGGACTGTAAGTATTTTGACTCAGTCCCACACACACCATTCTGCAGCTGTAAATACTCACTAGAGCACCAAATGTGTATTAATTCATGGGAAAATGCACTATTTTCTCCTGTTTGAGTAATATTTGAAAAAAAAAAAAACAGAGCCCAGATGCAGATGTTTTATTATTCAGCTATTTTTGTAAAGTATTGAAACTACAAATGGGTGTCATGTTTAAGGATCTCCTGCAGAATGAAATGGCTGAGAGAAGTTGTGGTTTTGGTCTTTAAATGGGATTTCATGACAAAGACTATAGACTTTAATGACCACAATAAAAAAGTGATCTTTCAATGAAAATTAAAAAAAAAATCCCTCTTGCATCAAAATATCTCCATGATATCAGGCATATCTCTGGTTCTTCTGTCAATGTAGAGTTGATTTGTACATGAACTGCCTGAAAATGCAACATATGGTGTTTGTGTGTAGTGTAAAAACTAAAAACTCATAAAAACCTGTAAAACAAATCTCACAAAAGGAGGCTTCAAAAGGCGATGCAGACTGGAAATCCTACACAGTCTCTATCAAACAATTGTTAAAAATTATTCAGTGAAATTTTCTGATTCTCGTTCAGCTAACTGCATTCTCTCATAACTCCCACTTATCTAGTATCTAGTGATTTCCCTGAAAATATATATAGAGTAGCTGAAAGAAAAGTAGATTCATGAATAGATGTCATTGGTTGAAAACTCAAAGATGATACTTTATTTCATATGTGAACATCCACTCATGCTCAGGTAAGATACCTACTCACTGATCTTGAGAATTTCCCTCCTGTCATCATTGATCAACTGTACTGTCAAACTGGCACCCTGCGGTAATGATGATAGCATAGAGCTTCACTACAGAATACCTCTCATTGCCTTGTTTTTTTCAAACATGGTTTATATATAGCTTGGACCTTGCGTTCTGAAATACAATTTTATGAAATATGAATCCTATAGAAATCTTGTGTAAGAAAACATGGAGGGAAATTAGCACATTATGTTTATAGGTATAAGAGAACAAAGTAGTCCCAGTTACTGCTGGTTTTCATTCTTGTCATCTTGATCTTGGAGCCTCTCTACCTGACTATACCACTGTCTAGTGCCAAGTGTATTATTTCTAATAAAATGTGTCCACCATATTTATCAACAGTCCAAGCATTATGCAATAATTCCAGTACCACAATGTGTAATCAACATTGTGCTACTCAATGATTCATAGCCCATTAAAGAGCTCTATCTGGGGAAATCAGGCAGTACACAAGCACTTGCTCAGTGGAAGACAAAAAGAAAACTGTACAGAAGATATAGGAGCCACATCAGTTCAAGCATTAAAAGTGATTAGTCAAATATTACAATCAAATCTAAACCTAACAAGCAGTTATTATCAGTAATCTTACCAGTGTCGCATTACCCACTTACTGGGGAGCAGTCAAGATTAATCCAATCAAGATGCCATAAAAGCATTAGTCTATGTCTTTAAAAGACACAATTAATCTAATCATTGCCAGGTTTCCAGGATGGCAGAATGACCTGTATCTGATTTAGCCTCTCAGTGTGTTGTCAATGCTTAAACACTACTGGGGCTTGGAATGGGAGAAATGTGAAGGTTTGCATGTCTGTGAATCACTGCAAATGATAAAATATTTGCATTTGGGACACTTGGGCTTTACACAGTTAGATGGCTTGATGAAATTGTCACTGAAATAAAACAGTTTATGGGCTGTATTAGGCCATTTTATCCACATCTCACTGATTCAACTTGTCAGAGTCTAGTGCATTAACAACTCCGATGTTACTCACAATGTTAACAATTCACACATCATTCTACAACCCAAAGCATCTTCTCTGCTTCAGGTCTTTTTCTTCAGTAAGAATTGTGCTGTGAGTTGTGTGGCTGTGGGATGGGACCCAGAGTGAAAGGGACAGAGCACTGTTGAAGCTGTAAACACAGCGGCTGCATGCTAACACTTACAATGTGACCTATGCTAGCATGCTAATGATAGCCCTGGGTTCTCAATGTACAGCTGGGGCCGAATTTAGTCATTGAGTTTGAAGTTACTTTAAAGCTGCACTAAACAATATGTTTTATAACAGTGGTTCAAATATGTAATGTGAAAAGGCTGATGAACATAGTGGAGCTAAATGTCCACATCCACATATTTTCCTCAAGTGCTGGTGAAGACCAAACCGGAGCTAAAAGGAGAGCGAATATTGGTCCTGTATTCATCAGGTGACCAAAAATACAGCTATAAATAAAAGATAACATATGGTGATAATATGTCAATGTAAAATGTCATTGTTGTGCTCACTGGTTTTTCTGCTGCCCTCAAATTGGCAAAAAAAAAAACCAAAACAAAAAACAATGAATGCAGGTTTAGTTAACTGAAGTTTTGGATATGAATTGTAACATGTTGGTGGTGCCAAGTGACAATCTCCAGCAAATTGATTCATGCACATCCTTTGGGGAGCACAAATTTCATGGCAGTGGTTGTGGAGATATATCACTGTGGATGATGGTGTTGGACTGAAGGTCTGAAAGATGGATGGGTCAGCATTACCATCCCCAGAGCCCAGGCACCACTTATCTGACACTGAATTCAATTCCCCAGATGACAAGGATATAAGATCAATATTCTCAAGATACAAGATAAGCCATGACAATTAAGATATTTCCCTTAAAATGTGTTTGCAGGCATCGCGTCCACTCACAGTGTGACACAGATTTCATATCATTGTGCTGTTTGCAAGACTGTAAATGAGGGAAACAATGCCTCAACTGCTTGGCAGAGCAATCTGTAAGACTCTGGGCCTCAGCCCAGTGCAAGCCCAGTCCACACGCTCAGCACTCTGAGATGTGCCTTGTGTGGGTTTTTGTCTTGTGCTATGGAGCAGAAGTAGTCTCTTCCTGTCCTGACATCACACAGCACTGTCCTGTCTTGGGTGGGAGATGAGCAACTGTGGGATGGAAATTGAGAACCAGAGAAAAGAAGAACGGGATGACAACAAAGAAATGGGAGAGTGATGTATAATGAATAGTGTAAAATAGAACAAAATATGAACCGAGAATTTCTTAAAGAGGGAAGACAGGGAAAAGGCAAAAGCGGCGATTGTTTGTGTGAAATAGCTACGGGGAGAAATGGCAGTAACAGAAAAGGGACTAACTGAAGTGACTGTGACTCACTGTGTTTTCATTGAGATCCTTTTATTCCAAACTGCTACACTAATTGGATCAAGTCTAAAACTGGATCAGAGGCCAAACCTTGACGAAATCGCTGATAATCCGAGGTGCTGCTGCAACTGTCTTGAGTATTTTCGAGGTTCATGGGATCCTGATGTTCAGTGCCTGTACCATTCATACCTCAGAGCAGTGTTTGATTTTAATGCTGCCTATAAACATGACCGATAATCTCAAAAAGAAAAATCAGTCCAGCTAATGAGACCTTAAGGCACCAATGCCCGAAGAGGATTTTGAAGTAGCTCGAGGACATGATACAATTAAATAAATAGCAGCTGCGTAGGTGGGGAGGGACGATACTGACTCATTTGCCTTAGCTTTAATGGATGTTGGAAAAGTAAGAGCTCTGTATTAATATTTTGAAAGAGGTGTTGTTTATGTTTTACTTATTGAAACCAACCACATTGCAAGTGGGGATAAGCAAATGGGAAACATGGCTGAGAGGGTTGAACTCAGGCTTTGAGTCAGCACAGTTATCTGAGGCTCCAGAACTGGGGAACTTGACTCTGCAGACCCAAACACTGGGGCTAGATAAAATAACATGGACACCTGCACAGTATAATTAGAACATTAGCTCCTTAGTCACTCCTTGCACATGTTTGTGCAGACAAAATGTTTGGAAGAACCCTCAAGAGCAGTTATACTTTTCAGGTGGGATCCAGAGCCAATATAAGAACATTAGTCCACAATAGGAAGCATTTTGCACCTTGTAGTGGTCATTTAGCCTCATACCAATCTCCAAGGTCACCTTGTCTGCAAAGACATATCTTAGCTTTTAGCATTTATGTTTATTTATTTTATTTGTACAGGACCATGTACAATATTAAATATACATGTTACCATTTGATGCAGAGCTAGCCTGAGGCAAATTTTCCTCTGCTGTCCCCTGGTAGATCACAATTAGAACCTCCTCACAGTTACGGAACTAAGCACTAAGCAAACTTGACAAACAAGACAAAACACACAATACACATTACACACTGTAATGCATCTCACAAACACACATACACACACACACACACACACACACACACACACACACACCTTGTGTCAGCACCAGGAGTATGTTTGACAAATTAAAAGCAAAAATATTTGAATACCAAGCAAAACAGATATAATACAGACTCAAGCAAAATGTATGATATCCAGTATCATCAATTCTTTACAGTAAAACAGTCCACTATCCTCTAAAATATATTTAAGGGATCTCAAAGATAGTACAAAATTGTACTTCACAAGCAAAAAAGTATAACCACAAGACTTTCTGGCTCTGTACATAACATATGACAATATAAAGGGGGCTGCGTAAGAGGTCCCCCAATTTACAACCTTGTAGTGCCCTTGAAAATATGCCATTATGTCAACATAATGGTGACGAGTTAACATTTATATAACCAACTATGCAGGATTTTGTGAAGATTAATGGCAGTGAAGTTCTTTTGTCTGCTGTCACAGGCTATTTAAGAAACTATTCAGTGTTCCTTTTGTAAGTTGAAAAGGTCACGCAACCACAATTAAAGTTTGTGCTCAAATTTGTGTGGATAAAGGCTTATAATTTTCATTCCATCCGTGCCCTCCGTGACTGTACTACTTCACAAAATGTGTCTTACAAAGACTCCCTGTGGGCTTAATGTTTACTTTATATATATAAATATAAATGAGGACTGTATTTTGTCCATGTTTTAGTGTATACACAAATATAAATTCACAAATAATCTTGTAAAGATGCAAAATGGTATTGTTTTTGCTGTCACCGACACTTGAAAGATTTATGTTTTACTCATTCATCCACCACAACAGTCTCCTTTGAATACAGACTTTATCTGCCAGAAAGGTCTTCTCCCAAGACTGCAAAATCATGGGTTTATTAAAAGAGATACTGGACTTAAACATGGCGGCCAGTCATTTGAATGAAAAATTGCTTGACATTCGTCACAAAGGTTTTGTGGCTTCTGCTACTGTGGTGTGATGTTACACAATTAAAAATACATTTTCTGGGCTCTAGAAAAGTTTTACAAATATAAAACCTCCAGGGATTAAATATTCGTGATAAGACACGTTTGCAGTTCCAGGTGTCTCTTTTATAATGACGGTCAGTCACAAAAATGCTGTATAGTGAGTGTTTGTTAAACTGCTTTACAATTCACAACTGGACCACTGTTGTTAGCCTTCTAGCCATGCTACCTCCAAATGCTCCGATTCAGGAAAAATTATTTGAAGCATAAACATGCTGTATAGCCTATTATATTATATATGACTATTATTATTATTATTATTATTATATTCTCGGGAGTCAACTTATCCCAACTTTCCGTCATAAGGGATACAAACATGGCTTCATTGATTGTTACTGGCATGGACAGTAACAATGTAAATGTTATTTAATTACTTTTAACAAGTCATATACTATTGTATGTGATATATTTACATTCTTAATATATAATCCATATTGTTTTCTGAATTCTGAGTAGAGTTTCAGAGTTTACTATCGTCCTGAACGCAGCATTGAAATTCAGGCTTGCTAACCTACTCACGCTATTTCCTGTGCTTATGTTTTGCCTGCACCAGTGATAAATCGTGCGCAGCTGATTTCCACTAATTTCTCACATATATCAGCCCCGCGGAGTGGAGTCTTCAGCGCCAGGCCCCCACAGGACGGGGCCGCTGTGAGTGACGGGGGGGCCGTCACAGGCAGCCAGCTGTCTGCTGGGCGTCACCTCACATAATTGGACTGTTGAATGTGAATGTGACTTCTCCTCCATGTTTGTGGTGTTGTGGCCTTTTTGGAGGATTTTTCATGCACAATATGGGAGAAATAATACGGCTTGCAGTGCGGTGAATTGACTGAGGAGGTCTGTGCCCCTGTGTTGTGAGGTGAGTGAAATTCTAGTTTTATGTTATTTATTTATGTGAACTTATTGGTAGGTGTTGTCCGTGCTCACCATACCTGACTTAACACAGCCTGTTAACTAGCTAATTAATTAGGTTTGGGTTAGCCTTGGACACCCAGCTGTGCTAAGGATGCTAATGGGAGAGTGTGCTTGCCACAGCTATTAAATGGTGTTGTGTCAAAGTCCCCAGCTCTTGTTTCTTCCAACATTCACATGTAACCTAATCCTGACTCTAACCACTAAGGAGGGTGCTATAGGAAACACCGTTGTAATCATAGACGTATATAGCTTATGTCTGTGGTTGTAATGGGAGGGAAACTTTATCTAATGGGTTACAGACTTAAATGCAACACTGGAATGCACCTCACCCCATTGCCCACTGCAGGAGTCAGGCATTGCCAAGATGGCGACGGCGCAGCAGCTCATCCTGAGCTTCAAAACCACTCTTCAGAAACCTGTGGTGACATCAGAGGCTCAAACACCTGCTGAAACACCTGTTGTTCATGGAGAACTTCCTAAAGAAGCTGCACAGGAAGCTTCAGGATGACGTGCAGAGGAATAACGTCTTTGGACTTGCACCCAGCTATTCTTGATGGACTTGTGTTTTCTTTTTTCTTGGCCTCAAAGACCATTACAAGTCAGAAGTGAAGTTTCTCTGTCCTGCTTTTTACAGCTTTGGACGACGTTGACGTTTCCCAGGGACTTATTCTGCACTGAGATGTTAGGAGTCCTCACTTCACTACACCAAGGTAAGTAGGCTGTGGTTGCTTTTTGCCTTCATATACTGCATGTTGTGATTGTATATTGGCTGTTTGTTCAGTAATGGGGGCCACTTGCTGTTTTAATTGTGATTTTCTTGTGGATTTGGCCTTTGTTTATTCCTCTTGTGGTACAATGTGGATAGTCATGTTTTAGTTTGTCATTATATTATGTTGTTTTTGGAGGATTTATAATTGGCTCACTGCAAGCTTGGGTTTCCCTTTAAAAGGTTAAATTGTATTGTAAATTGGCCTCAGGGACTGATTTACAGAAATATCTCTAATATTGGCTTTTCTCACACACACTAGAGAGTAATTCACATTTCTCCACACACATATTCAGCTACACATTAGATAAATATTTCAACTCAAAGCAATTCATTTATGTGACAGTTTGCTTTACTGTTCTTCATATCGTAATTACATCTAAACTGCTGAGCCCCTGTTCTCACACTGTTGCTTCGCTCAGCTGCACTCTTTGACAGCCTGTAGCTTATATCCATGTACCGATGGTCATCTGCTGCTTATCAACACTACATAACATTTCATATGAAGAGGCTGTCTGCTCTAAGCTGTGAGTTGTTGTGAATTTTTTTTTTTTTTTTTTTTTTTTTTGATATGGCTAAGTGAATAATTATCTGCTGTAGAGCTGGTGCGCTTTAGCCTGCTGTTCTTGCTGCATATCAGATGGGTTTCAGGCTTTAGATTTATCCATCTTGCTTCACTAGATTGTACAGACAGGTGACAAATTAAAAGAAAAACCAATATAAGGTGTCTTAGCCACCAGAACAACCTCAGTGTGCCTTGGTATTGATTTGAGATGTCTCTAGACTTGAGGAATGAACAACATTCTTTCAAAAGGGATTCCCTCATTTGGTGTTTTGAGGACGGAGGTCGAGCTCTGTCTTAACACATCAGTCCAAAATTTCCCATTGGTGTTCAGTTGGTTTGAGATCCGCTGACTGTTAGGGCTGTAGCAAATGATTCACATCATTTTCGTACTCCTCAAATCTTTTAGCTACTCTGCTTGCCTTATGGATTGGGGGCATAATCATCCTGGAAGAGGTCACTTCCCGGTCTTTTCTGCGCTGAGCTTGGTGTTTGCTTGTGGATCATGCCAGCATCCAGCTATAGGCCAAATATCAAATCTGCTTATTCTGACTGCACACAACAAGTCTGTCCTGTGAGTTGTCTGTTTGAACCGATGGTCATCTGCTGCTTATCAACACTACATAACATTTCATATGAAGAGGCTGTCTGCTCTAAGCTGTGAGTTGTTGTGAATTTTTTTTTTTTTTTTTTTTTTTTTGATATGGCTAAGTGAATAATTATCTGCTGTAGAGCTGGTGTGCTTTAGCCTGCTGTTCTTGCTGCATATCAGATGGGTTTCAGGCTTTAGATTTATCCATCTTGCTTCACTAGATTGTACAGACAGGTGACAAATTAAAAGAAAAACCAATATAAGGTGTCTTAGCCACCAGAACAACCTCAGTGTGCCTTGGTATTGATTTGAGATGTCTCTAGACTTGAGGAATGAACAACATTCTTTCAAAAGGGATTCCCTCATTTGGTGTTTTGAGGACGGAGGTCGAGCTCTGTCTTAACACATCAGTCCAAAATTTCCCATTGGTGTTCAGTTGGTTTGAGATCCGCTGACTGTTAGGGCTGTAGCAAATGATTCACATCATTTTCGTACTCCTCAAATCTTTTAGCTACTCTGCTTGCCTTATGGATTGGGGGCATAATCATCCTGGAAGAGGTCACTTCCCGGTCTTTTCTGCGCTGAGCTTGGTGTTTGCTTGTGGATCATGCCAGCATCCAGCTATAGGCCAAATATCAAATCTGCTTATTCTGACTGCACACAACAAGTCTGTCCTGTGAGTTGTCTGTTTGAACTGATGCACTCATTCATTTCCTCAGAACAGTGGTTAATGGGTGCTGTAAATGTTGAACAGCATTAATACATCAAAAATTTGATAATAGTTTTGAATTCACACTTATAATTACTGCTGCCATAATTCCTAAAAATAGTGTTTGTATGATGGTGAAGGATTTATTGGTTTCACCAGCACCAAATTCTTAATAGTGACTCAGACCTTTGCTGGCCCACATTTGGCCCTGTTAAATTAATTATGGGGTACTTAGGGCTGCAATGGTTGTTTCTTGGAAATTTGGGTTTGAAAAAACAGTATTTTTCTAACTCTTTAGAATTAGTCAACCATGTCAGATCATTATGACATATCTTGTCTTGAAATGAGGGCTTCGGAAGAGAATAAATCAATGAATAAACAAATGAGCTTTCCAAGTCCAGCTAAAAGAGGGGTTGGTTGTTTTTAGCTGGTTTGAGTGGGCTGAATGTCTGTCTGGCTGAGTGTCTGCCTTGCACAGTGACCTGCAGCCATGTATGTAAATGTATAGCATGTTCTGTTGATTTGCCTGCTATCTGTGTCTGAGAGGTTTCAATGAAACAAACTGGTCAAATGGCAGTTATTCACTGCAGCAATTGCAGTAATCAAAATTTCATGCAAACCGGGTCCGTCGGGCTTAATAGCCTCTCACTGTCAGTGAATTGCACATTGATTGATTGAGCCTACTTTGCTATTGGGTGTAAATACATTATGTAGTAACGCTCTGAGGTTTTATTCATATCTTATTTAACTCATTTTAATATAATAAAAATGTAAATAAAATTGTTTTGTTGTAACATGTGACCAAAAGCCCAGAAATTAAGATACAATTTAGATATTTTTCTTGCCTTGCTGGGATGGAAATACATTTATATGTTGACAATTATAGTTTCAGCTATCAGCATTTTTTTCACTCCCTAACAGCATTTAATAACCAAGTTTTTATAACTGACACACATAAATATAAGTGTGAATAAATTCAATTAAATCATGCTTTTGGCAAAAGAGCTCCATCTCTTGCCTCTCATTAGAAATGACCATGGCAATTAATTCTCGACAGACACAAATCTGACAAGCTTCAGCTGTGTTGTGCTCCTCCACTGCTAAATCCAATGTGACAATGTCATGACTGTACCTACATTTGAGAATTTCACTGCACACTTGAGGACTGCTCTCCGGCTCCTCTGAGTTGACTTCAGTTTTCCGAGTGCCATGAAATGAGATGTGAAGATGATATACCATATGAGATGAAAACTCTGACAGGGACAGGGACAGGACCGAAGTAACCAAAGACACCCCCCCCCCCAGCCTGACAGCCAGGCAGAAGCATAATGTGGCTTGAAATACAGCACAGCCTGCTTTATTTTCAGGAGGCTGAGCTCATGCTGCCAAGTCGCCATATTTTCAGCTGAAAATCAAGAAATCACTGTAACACTGTTGTGCTTCCTGAGTGCAGAGTGCTGTTACAGGGAGACTGTAAATTAAATTGTAATTGAACCATGGAGGTGATACCTAGTCTACATTATTATTTTTATATGAAAGAATTAGTGTAAAATATTTTTATGAAAATGACTTTGTGTAGACTCATATTATCCTCATATTAAAGTGTGTAAAGTAATTTCACTTCTGCGCTGTGCTGTTTGTTTCAGTAATTTAATAGAAATTTAGGTCAGCAGCTTGAGACTGATGGGAAAATGATTTTTAAAACAAGATGACTTGTGTTGTAGCAGGTGGAATTATATTAACCCACCAGCAGATTCTTTGGTTGTTTTAGTAATATTTTGCAACAACTGAGATATTTGAGAATCCAACAAAAACTCGAAAAGAAGCTGATAGAATTAGTTGGTAAATTGATTTAGTCAGCCAATAGAAAACAACAACTGTTTTGATAACTGAGTAATCATTGAAGTAGTTTTTTTTAAAGCAAAAGTGCCAATCATACCCTAGTTCTAACTTTTTAGTCGTGAAGATTTGCCACTTTTGTTTGTCTAGTGTGTTAGTACATTTAATATTTATTGGACAAAACAGGATATGAGAATGTCACTAAAATAATTGTTAGTTGCAGCTCTAAAGTGAAGTGCTGTGTTAAAATCACTTTGAAAGGATGCACATAAGACTGTTGATACAGATATCCATCAACTGGATGCAGCATCGACTGATGGTGAAATGACAGCAGACTAAGATGTTTCAATTATATCTACATGCTTCAATACTGTGTGTATTGTATAAATTAGCAGCTATTCTGTAAGCTTATTAGACTGAAGATCCTGGAAGAACCAGCAGTGTGTAAGTACAGCTTGTAGAAATGATGCCATATTAATAGTAAAATATTGATTGTTACCATGGGCCTACATCATCGTCTCTCTGTTCCCGTCTCCTGTATGTGTGTAAAACTCATCTGCATGTTGTGCAGTCAAGTGTGACATCTTGCACTGCAGCTCAGCTCCATCTGACAGATTATGATCTACTGTTATACTGTGATGAAAAGAGCAATGCTTAGATTTCAAGTTGATGACATGGGCTTACACAGTGGCTGATCAGCATTTTTCCTGGGAGTGAATTCTCTTTTGTCTCAGCAGAAACAGGACAAATTCATTAAGGCTGTTGTGTGTGTGTGTGTATAGTTGTTTCTGTGTAGCTCCTCTTCACAGCACAGCTAATAAGTGTGGAAAAAACAGAGGTGATACTCAGGGCTGTATGGAGGAGGCATTGTGACCTGATGGTAGCACTAGAGCAAAGGTCATGGGGTCACCAAACCTAATTTTGAATGTGCAAAGGAAATGTCGTCAATTGACCAAGCACATGGTGAATCATACAGTCATCTTTGAAGATGTCTCAGCTAGACAGTGGCATTAAAGGAAAAGTCACAATGACACCAAATTTGATAGACTGAATGTGCAAAATGAATCTTATGTATCTCAAAACAGTGCTAATGGGGTGGAGGGCCAGGTGGCAACAGTCACACATCAACTCTTGAAAACTGACAATTACACTGTCTTGTTGTCTACAGCTCTAACTGTTGACATGTTTGTATTAAAAACTGTCAGGCAGTAGATGTACAATAATTGGCAGCTTTTAGGTCTATCTATCTTAAAATGATGGTGTTTAACACCCCTGCAATAAATCTTACCTTCATGAAGGTTATAATTTATAATACATAGATGGATAGAGTACTTTATTGCTATTGATATTAATAATTATTATCCCAAAGGGAAATTGCTGCAACAGTGCACTGTTTAGGAGTGGTGCTTACTGGGGCTCTTGAATGAATTATAATTACCAATAATTTGTTTCAAATTTTTTTCACTTGACTGACCCATTAGAGCAGAAACTTTATATGAATAATACAAATTTAAATTTCTTTGTCAGTTTTAAATTAGGGGTGTTGCATATACCTGTATTGATGATAACTGGGACATTTAATAAATGAAATATTGATATCTTGTTAAAAATGCACATGGGAATATTTTGACGGCAGATACCTTGTGGATCTCTTCATTATCATTTTATCTGGTTGCCTTGCCACTATCATTAAGTGTAACTTTTTCTAAACTTTTGTACAGTTGTGGTCACAGATTCTGTCTCCATTTGCCTACACTCATAATTAATTTGCCAAAAAGGAGACAAAACACACAATAAACAAAGTTCAGATAGATTCAACTGATAGCATCGTTCCTTTTTAAAAATATTTTCTATAGATATTGCAATAATTGTGAATTCTTTTGGCCACGATAGCTGTGAAATGAAAATCTGATATTATGACAGCCCTGGTTTGAATACAATATACTGTTTAGGATATTCTCTCCAGAGGAAAGCAATAACGTAATGTAGATCTCTTCTCCTCATTTACTTCTCCCTGATAAACACAAGTTTAATGTAAAACCACTGAGTTTATGGCCATTTTCTTTGCTTGTGAATTCTTCTTTTAAATTACTTCTTGCTCTCCTCTTTCATTATTTTTCTTGTGTCTTAATTTTCACTGTGTTTTAAGTCTCTAAAAGTTAATTAACGAAAATGTCTCAAATCTAGCAGTACTCTCTGAAACATCTATGACCAATTACTACTCATCTATAGAGGAGATTTCTGCTTTTTTTTTTTTTTTTTTTTTTTTTTGTCTCAAGCACTTCAGCAGACATTCTGTCACTTCTTGATTGGGTACACTTGTCGGGGACTGGGTAGGATATTGCCTCCGAGGACAGCCTGAATTCAGGGGCAGATTCAACACAGGAAATTGTGGACCCTGCTGACTTGTCAGCATCATGGAGATCTTGCACATTTGTTGCCAGATATTCATGCTGCAACAATATTCACAAACCTTTAGGCGAGTAAGCTTGCTTTGTTGTGTTGAGATCTGGTGACTGTGCAGGGCGTTTTAATGAAGTGAAGCCTCTGTCATTTAACTTCATCAAATCATCTTGATATGATGGCTGCTTTGTGACACTATATTATCCTGCTGAAAATGTCAGTTGAAAAGGGTACAGTGTGGCCATCAAAGAGTGTAACTGGTGTGTAGCAACAACTCGGATGTTGTTCAAGTGGTGTTTATTGGTTTGCCATTAAATAACTCAGAGCTCCATTTTATCACAGCCTAGAAATTTGATGCTAGGTAGAGTGTATCCATGACTGATGCTGTTCACTTTTTCTGCTCTTTATTTATCTGGGTTTTGCAATCACTTGCTCATTGTAGCATCATCCTCATGCTCTTGGCTGTCAGGTGTGGAACAGACTGTGCCCCTCTGCTCTGCCTCATGGTTTCAGGCATTGTGCTTTCACAGATGCCCTCCTGTGTGCACTGTTGTTGTTGTTGTTGTTGTTTGTGTACTTGTGGCATTTGTGTGTCCAGCTTGAAATAGTCTGGCCATCCTTTTCTGATGTCTCTGTCATCAGCAAGTAGTTTTTGCTCAGAGAGCTGCCCACTAACATGTTTTTTGTTTTGTCCTGTTCCCTGGGAAAAACTAGAACTCTTCATTGTAAGAAAATCCCAAGAGGCTGAAGTTTCAGGGGCTCATACCCACAGCCTACACCAGGCACCAAAATGACAACAAATTCATAGTTAATTACACGTCACGTCTGCATTTTATATTTTAGATTCAGCACCAACTACCTGTAGGTGCTGAGAATTAGTAATAAGGTAATCAAGACGCCACAACTCATATGCATCTCTTGATTGCTACAAAGGAGAAAGGTAGGTGTGTGTGTGTGTGTGTGTGTGTGTGTGTGTGTGTGTGTGTGTGTGTGTGTGTGTGTGTGTGCGCGCGCGCGCGAGATCTCAAAGGACTTATATCTGCCTCTTCACATTTGGTGAAGGCAGTAAGGGTTTCAGAGCTCCAGATAATTGGAGACTTTGTCCTTAAAGGTGAACCTGACATGTATGTGACATTTTTTGAGAGACTGCAGCAGCACTCTGAGCAGAAACAGGGCCACTGTTTAAACCATCAGCACACAGCTAGGGGACATCTGGGCTCAGCGGCGAGCAATAGCAGATAGCATCTAAGCAGAGCTACAGTCCGGGCTTAATCTTCTGTCTTATTGTCACTATTACTTGCTTTGTCTACAAATGTCAAATAATTGTATATTATTTAATTAAAAAGAAGTTATAATGTAACAGAAATAATGAAAAGTAGCCATCACAGTTTCTTAAAGTCAAAGGTAACTAAGAATCCAAAGCCCAGAGATATTCAGTTTACTATCGTGTAACACAAAGCAGCAAAATCAACAACTGAGAAGCTGGAACATGTAATCTTTTTGGCATTTTGCTTAAAAGATTACTTAAATGATTAATCAATGATTAAAGGAGCTGCTGATCAATTTACTGTGGCTCAATTAAAGAAATAATCCTCTAATTGTTGCAGCTTTACATCGAAGCACCAACATAGACGCAATATCATGTTATGAAAGTGAAAACATTTCTGTCCTGAGATCTTTTTTTTTATCAGGTAGTTAGTGCACTTGGATTCTTAGAGGAGCATAGCTTCATTCAGTTAACAAATTCATTTTAATATTTTGTGCCTTAATTGTAGCCTTGAACAAAAGTTCACCTAATGCATTAAATATTATTCCCTAAGTGGGTGTGAAAGCAGAGAAGCTGATTATTACTCATTAGATGTAATTATTACAAATGCATTATCATACAGTCAGAACATTAACAGTGCCCTGCCTGGTAAAATATTTGATTTCCCAATGAGATGGACCTTAAGTATCAGTAATGATGAGCAGTGAGGTACTCAGCAGAGGTAGGGCACCCCTTGCTTAAGCTTTTTACTATTATGACACTGTTTAATGATAAAATGTCATGGAAATGGCACAGCTCCTTTAATGTATATTCTTCACCGCACTCTGGCCAAGAGCTTTCATCATTCTGGTCATTCGAGAAACGACATAATGAGCACTTTATTCAGTAGTCATTTTAAATATATTCAGTGACCTCATGCATGTCACCTTACATATGCTCCTTAGCTCAAACATTCATCACAAGATGCACAGCCATGCCACTGTTTAGACTTTTATCTGATGCATCTTCTTGGCCAGAACTCTCTCTCAGAAAGAAGATTGATTTATTTATATTTTTATATATATATATATATATATATATATATATATATATATATATATATATATATATATATATATATATATATATATATATATATATATATATATATATATATATATATATATATATATATATATATACATACATACATACATTAACAATGCACCAACGGAGAATTATCACTCCAGTCTAAAGCTCCCTACAGCTTTATGGAGCCTGCACCGTCATTCCCCTGCTACACACTTACAACTCTAATAGCAGTGTTTTAGCAGGCAGCTGATAATGCTATAAAAAGTCAACTACCTGCACAGCACCCAACAACAAACAGACACATTAGCAACTAGATGGTGAACATACTGTAGGATTTAGCATCTTAAGAGCCAGATACTTCACTCAGGAGTTGGTAGGGACCAAAAACAGAGCTACAAGACAGTGACTATCGGACTTAGATTCATCAGGTGGATAAAACATGACTGAAAATGAATGCTAATTTTGCGAGATAAGTACTTGTTGTGTAAATAAACAACTGATTGCTAACAATTTGCCATATCAACTTAAAAAGGTGATGTGTCAGTGTTGGCTTCACAACTTGTTTGCACTGCCCTGTAGATTTACAGCAGTTAAACAACTGTTAAAGAACAGTAAATGTTGCAGCTATATTTGAATGGTTTAGGGCAAGGCAAGTCTATTTGTTTATTCATAGCACTCTTCAACAGCAACATCCCTGGTTTGATTCTGGCTGGGGACCTTTGTTCTGCATCAAACCTTCTCTCTCTCCCAACATTTCACATCAAACAGAGGCAAAAAAATACCCCCCCCCCCAGGAAGGGACCAACCTACTGAGCCTCAATTAGTAGGGATTGGGATGCTTGTCTGGCTTACAGCTCCCTTCTGGGTGTTATCTAACATCTGTCTTCTTCACACACCTTTCTAATTGCTGAGGCCCAAGGACTCTGTGGATTAAGCTCACAGTTCACCTGATTTAGGAGGACATTTCTAGCATGTTTACAGTTGTCACAAGAAGTGATTTTAGTGGAAAACTGTGAATTTGATCAAAGGCTTAATGGTTTGGTTGTGTGACCATGTTTTTCAGTTGCATTTATTTTTTTGTTAAAGCTGTGTCAATCCCAGACTTGAACAATTATACTGATGAGTAGAATTTAAAGGTTGTAGGAATGTAGGAATGTGCTTTCAGGAATAATTACCAAGTGTGAAACCCAGTCATGTGATTGTGTTATGAGTCACGATTTTAGAGGCAATGGTAATTTTCACATTTCATTTTCAAAGAAAAAAAAAATAAAAGTGATGTTTTTTGCTGCGGTCTGGACCCAATAAGCATGCTCCCTTACATCTGGAGAATATGATTTGTAGGCCGGGGCAGCTCTGCAGCACCACAATGTGTCATTTGTAATGGTATGACATGCCATAGTCCCTGGATATATAACAAAAAACAAAAGACAAACATCTGCACTGTCAGGGCTGACTGTAAAGAGACCATATGTGATTAGGAAAGTATTCTGAGGGCAGATGCTTTGAGGAAAAACTTCTGAGATTACAAAGTTGGCTATTTTTCATGAAAGCTTTCAGGATGTTATATCTTTGCCAAACAACAGTCAAGTCTGCTGATCACACGCATGTTTGTATTAAGAGAAAATTGTTTGGAGAGGAGTACTCTTTCATCTTGTACCCTAGGTGCTAACAATACACACAGGGTCTATTTCCATGAAAATAGAAACTGAAATAGGAACCCGAGTTGTTATTCAGAAAAAGTCTGTCAGTCATTATTAATTTCTATACTACAGATTCTTGTTGAAGTTATAATGGTTATAGTGCTGAATAAACCCTTTGCATACATTGTCTGCAAGTGAAAATTTAGAAGCATGAGAGCAGATTTATCATGCTGAGCCTTTGCTCTCAGCGGTATTTCTTGCTGGCAGTTACAGCTTTCTAAAGCAGCCAGGCACCATCTAAAAATCTGGAGGTTAGGGATAGACCATTAATTCAATGAATTTGGTTAATTAGCCTACTGCCTCATGCCAAACCCCTAATAAAATACCCAGGGATTTATAGTCAGAGGTTGCAAATAACTTTCTAATGTAGTCTTGCCCTATTTAAAAGCAGGATTTTTTTTTTTTTATTTTTTTTTTTTTATAACAGCGTATTGGTCTGTTGCAGAGGTTGTTTCATTTAGAGAAGGATCAGTTGTTGCTGTAATGTCAAGGTGATTCCATATTCAAAACCATCTGTTCTTGAACTCTGACACATCTGAAGAAAATCTGTGGGGCTTCTATTCTTGATGCATCCTATCTTACTGCAAATCTTGATCCAGGGCAAGTAACTCGCTATGCAAACTCATTTCCCTGTGAATTCAGCACCATGTGGGGTAGTTCCTGCTTTGTGTGTTGGTGGAGAGATGTTTGAAAAAAAAAAAAAAAAGAGCACTTAACCCAAACCTTGAAAACACTGGCTGGCAGTCTGACATGAAGAGTGTTTCAATGGAAAAAAAAAAAAACCTGGTAGAATTTAATTTAACATGTGTTTACTAATGTAAAACACTGTATGAGATGGACAACAGCTACATGAAATGCCACTTACCAAAGCCATAGCTGAACGAGAAGAAATGTGGCACAGTGAACGTGCCATTAGATGCAGTTCCTCTAATCACCACTAGGTGAGGGCGCTCAAAAAAATACAGGGTATATTGAGTAGACTGGGGAAAAGGGGAAAACCCAAAATGTAGTATGTCCGTTTACTTGCTCTGGTGTGTCAAAGTGGAGATTATCAAAACTATTGCTACATTAAGAGGAATGACTGTTGTGATATTCATTTTTTTTTTTTTTTTTTTTTTTAATAACAAATCCCAGAACATTCATGTCCTGAAATGTTACTGTTTTGTGAATTGCTGCAGCTGGCAGCAAGAATGTTCCATGCACAATGGTCACGAAAGCTAACATCTTGTTTAGGCTACCAGAGCGACAGTTCATAACGTGAGCTGGATGCCCCCCCAATAGGCAACAGGCTACAGTCATCACTGTTCAGTCTGTCAAAATATAACATTGCCTTTTCAAATGAATATTTTCACACCATTGGTCTGTCACCTTGTGAGTGTGCAAGTAGTGGTTTAAATTGACTAACTGTATGGAGGTGTACATGCATACACGTGCATGTGTGTTAACACACTGTGTGTACAGCAGCCTCTATTGTTTTCAGTTTTTTTGCTGTGATATTTGGTATCGACAATATTGGATTTTCAGTGGTATTCGTACCAACTACCAAAATACTACATCTGTATTACCTAGTTAAAAATACTACCTGGTTAGTTGTATATGTACCTAATTTCTAGGAGACTGGGCTGATACAGGATATGTGGTAGATTGTACTTATTTAATGTATGAAATGTGATGAAGGTCTACATATAAGGCTCAGTATTGAAAGTCACTACTTTTTTTGCTCCTGTCTGCATTGCCAAGCATCAAAATCTGTTGAGTACTGAAAGCTGGCGCTGAATGTCTCCCAAGTTTAGACAGTTTTTTTAAGTCAATGTTCACATGCAGCTGCTTGTGTTTAAACTCTTGACACTTGAGTTTTTCTTCCCCTTTTTTTTTTCTTTTTTTTTTTTTGGGATGAGAAAAGCACATTCATATCTCTCAAACTAATCTCAAACTAAAAAAATACTTTTTGCATCAGTGTTGAAACTCAGGCCTTGAATCTGCATGAGTATCAAAAATTTCAAACAGTGTTGGTGCCTAACTAAATCATATCGTCCCAGCATGAACTTTTTAGGCTCATGTCTCTGCTTTGATCCTTCCTGTGTGGAATTTATGATTTTGTTGCAGTTGTAGTTTCAACAAATGTAGCCTAGGTTAAATGCAGACTCAGGCTACAGAGATGCTCCAGCTCAATTGTGACCTTTTTAAATATTTACATTATGAAATATTTATTTACATTTATTAACTACTTATAACGCTCATGATTATTGAACGACTATCAGATCAAATCTAGATATACATTTGTTTGTAATGAACTCTCAGTGGACTAAAGCAGAAGTGATTTTTCCGCAGCACCAGATATTCCTAGTGAAGCAACTTCAGTATTGATCAGCAACCCTATCATACCTCTGCTGTGCTGTTATAGTCATTCGACAACAATCACAGTACTGCAATAGTGATTTTTAAATACTGCCATTGTGTTGCATCCAGGATTCCACTTGGGAAACCTCACTACCATCTTAAATGCTGTTAGGTACAACATCATGACAGCAAAAAACAGGGGTGCATCTTACCCAGAATACATTGTTGTCACTTAATGTTTCCTTTACAGAGGACACAGCAGAAAATCATTTGTTTTGTGAACAAAGAAGCCACATTCAAAGGATGTGCACACTTGTATAAAAATAACTGATTTGAAATGCATTATTTTTCACTTTTATGTGTAAATTTTATCATTTCTTATCATTCTCAATTTTGAGGCCTGCTTGAGGGCAAGTTAGTTCCATTTTAAATCCTTTGCTCCCTCTTGGACCCCGCTCTGCTGCTCTGAAATTGGCCACTCACATTACGAATTGTGCTGCATATTACCATGTGCCAAGGGGAAGTGAAGGATGTCACATGGAAACAGCAAAGGTGCGTCTGATGGAGAGAAAGAGAAGTGTTGGAGATGAGCAAACCTGAAAACCCAATAACACCATTTTATTCCTTTTTGCAGATCTATATTTGAATAACCCAATAATCGTGGTATCCATGTGTTAAGGCGCTAGCTGACTGGCTGAGTTTAACAGGCTTCACAGCAGGCATATTGGGTGTGGGTCAGATGCCTGCAGGCTGCTAATGATTAATGAATTCCATCACTGTCACTCTGGGAGTATGGTCACATAGACAGAAGCCGTCAGTCTTAGCCTGCTCATCTCGCTGCAGAATTAGCTGAAAATATTCTCTGAAGGACTCACGCAGGAAGGAATTTCAAAGCACAGAAAAAAAAAAATCTGGTTTGTTGTTGAAGAACCACAGTTATAGCTAATTTCTAGGATAAAAATAAATTGAAGCTATTTGCATTGCACACTTGAAATTTTAGCATTAGTTTGCTGCTCTGTCATGGAATACAGATTCTGCTTTTAAAGGATAGGTTCACAATTTTTCAGGTCAGTCAGTTGTGCATATGAACATACAAAAAACAGATTTTGCTTGCTGTAATCGATACATGTCACTTTAAAAAAAAAAAAATCAAGTTCAAGCAAATTTTAATGATATGCAGTTTGTACTGTACATGCACACCTGGATTTTGGGCTTTTCTGTCGTTCCTCTCTGCAGATCCTCTCTCTGAGGTTGGATGGAGACCATAATTTCCGGGTTTCTCCAGAGATGTTTGATTGGGTTCATCTCAGGGCTCACGCTGGGCCACTCAAGGACATTCAGAGTTGTCCCTAAGCCACTCCTATGCTGTCTGGGCTGTGTGCTTAGGATCATTGGTGAATTTTTGGGTCAGCTTGGGGTCCTGAGTGTTGGTTTTTGTGGGCCAGACTTTTGTTATGGATGCCTCTGTACTTTGTTTTCCTCAACCCTGACCAGTCCCCCTGTAGCTGCTGCTAAAAAAACACCCCCACAGCATGATACTGCCACCACCAAGCTTCACTGTTGGGATGGTAATGGGCAGGTAATGAGCAGTTCCTGGTTTCCTCCTAATATTACACTTACAATTGAGGCCAAACAGTTTAATCTTGGTTTCATCAGACCTGTTTCTGACAGTGTGAGAGTCCTTAAATTGCCTTTTTTCAAACTCCCAGATGCTTTCATGTGCCTTTGACTGAGGAGAGGCTTCTGTCTTGCCACTGGCAACTCCACAGCCATAAAGTACAGACTGATTGAGTGCTGGGGTGATGGATATCCTTCTGTAGGTTTCTCCCATCCCCACACAGGATCTCTGGAGTTCAGCCAGAGTGACCATTGGGTCCTTGGTCACCTCTCTCACCAAGACCTTCTCCCCAGTTGCTGAGTTTGGCTGGGTTACCAAGTTCAGGGAGAGCCCTGATAGTACCAAACTTCTTTTGCAAAAATTTATAAAATACTGCTTTTGCATTGGCATTAAAGGATATCCAGTGTAGATTGATGAGTAAAAAATGAATTTAAACAAAACATACGGTTGCAACATAACAAAACATGAAAAAAGTGAATGGGTCTGAATACTTTCTGAATGCACTGTGCTTACTGGACAGTGTGAGCAGGAGGAATAATTACTGTAAGTATGCAAAATGCACTGTAATTATTGGTGCCATTAAGTACAATCAGAAAAGACCAAAATGTTTAACTGTCAACTCCCAAAAGACACTTTTGTGAAAGAGCACTTTCACATAAGATGTATGATGTTAAAAATGCTAAACAGAAGGCAGGTTTTGCCATTGTGTGTGTGCTTTGTAGCATTAAATACTCACTGCGTACAATAACTTGAAAATTAATTCATTACATTTTTGATACATTTTCCAAATCCTGTTATGTCCATTTTTTTTTTTTTTGGCCAGAGTTTTTTCCAAACTAGCATTTTATTTTATTTTGTCTTATTTTATTTTTATTTGGCTTCAAATGCCTAGCTAAAGACAGCAGCAGTGTTGCTGTGGTGTGTATGACCTGGCAGTTCATGTTAGTGTCTTGCTCTGACCACAGAAACAATATTAACCTTACATTGTCACTTGAAATTGTAGCAATTTTATGACACATTATTTGTAGCAGCACACGGATGGGTTTGAAGTTTAAGTAAAGGTAAAGTCTGATTGTTTAATAAAAAAAAAAACCTCAAAGATTTGTTTAAAGATGAATAAATGGTGGGCAGCTTCCCTTTTGGATAATGAATGGCTACAAATAATTGTCACTTTCTTTGTCTGTGCATTGAGAACAGTCAGTTAATGAGAAGTGTATGAATGAACTGAGATAAAGAAACAAAGACAGCAGTGGACTCTGAGGTGCCGTAAGTAGTACTGTGGTCATGTCTGTATGACCAGCATCATGTTAGTAAATAGACAGACATGTCATCAACAAAAACATGGTGCATCAATCAATCAAATGTTACTCCCATGACAAAATAATACGCTTTAACCAGAGAGAAGTGTGAAAGGAGACAACCATCCCCATGTCATAACAGATTAGTCCTCAAACACCCACACACATTCTGCTTCTATCCAATCAAAATGTTTATTCTCTGGTTTCTTATCCAGTGGATTGTGCATGGGGAATTCTTAGCTTTTAACCAAACACGTAGCTGAGGTAAAACCTGAAGCTAAAAAATATACTTTAAAATATTCAGTTTTCCTGAAAATGAATAATTTGCAGTTTGGGCATTGCTTTTGTTTCATCCACCAGCAAAGAATGGTTTCACCGGTGTTAAAGGACTCACATTTGGCTGAAAATTGGAGGGTAGCCAGAGCTACATTATACTGCATCCATATATGGCACAGTCCCAGATTACATTATCTATAATAATAAAATATAAATTCCGTTTTGAGCAGGTACTTAGATGAGAATAAGTAAAAATAAATTTAAGTGGAGAATATAATTAAGAGTGTTTAGAAACAACTGCATATTGAGCCACAGTGTTCTACTGAGAGGATCCATTTGAACTAGGAAGTGGGAATTTCTGAATTCCCAGAGGAAACTCAGGAAATTGGAAGATCCTCACCAGCACCAACCTTAGAATCCAACATGGCTGTTTTGTCCGTCAACAGTGGCGAAAGGTTTAGCACTATACTGTTTATTAGCACTTCTGTCTTATTTGTGTCTTATTGTACACAGTACTATCCAACTTCTATCTGTGGACATGTTGCTATGGTGTTCGTATGTGCAAAATACTGTGTAATGCCTTGTTATCAACTGGTGTTGCTAGCAAGAGCAAGTTTTCCTGGAGGTGTCCATCTTGGTTTTACTGGAGCACAGTTTGAACACTGGACTTCTGAGGTAAATACAACACAGCATTTTACTTTTACATCTTTGATTTTGTATGTTGATTTTGTATGTTAGAAATGTTCCGCAAACATTGTTTTTCTCAACTTTCATAGTATTTTTTACAATTTTGTTGGAAAGTTTAACCCATAAAAAACTAATATTTAGCTCAAGTTTGTGAATAAGCTTCTCAATCTTCTTCTAAACAAGATATTTCTTTTCTAGGAGAACAATGCAGTGTGTACCTTTTTTTTTGTTTCTTTTGAGCAATGTGAAAATGAATAAATATGAATAATAGAGGTGGTGAGCTGAAGAGGTTAGCACAATTTGTTGAGTATGTAGGTGTAAAGGCAAGATCAGCTGGGTCTGTATGATGACTGAAAACAGTAACAGCTTGGATTCCTATTTAATTCCAGTTAATCTTTATATTCAACACTAATCAATGAGGCATCTTCTTGTAATATTACATTATAAACTCATGTGATCTTTATAATCAGACCCACTCCCTGTAAAGGTGACACATGTTGATAATTTGTAGGGAGCTGGAAGCAGGTAGCTGCTGCACAGTGAGGTCATTTGCGATCAACTGTCAAGCACATGCCCTGTTTAAATGACCTGCACATTCAGTTACTCTATCAGGTAAAATGGGGTGAGTGTAATGAAGTGCCACTCCACTCTGCCTTTTAGAAATTGTAACTACAAAAAAAATGTTCAAGGTCATTGTGTCCTCTCGGACAGAAAGGTCTGAGATGTTAGAGATGTGTCTCTTGTTGTAGGTACATATAATCGATATTTCACTGTCTGTGTTGGTGCTTTAAGAAAAACCTCTCTGTTAATGCCTTTTTGGCTCAGAGGAACTCCCAATTACCTGCAATCATTTTACTAAGTTGTTTTACCTACTTGTACTATCACAAGCATTCCAACACAGAGAGGTATTGATAGTAATGGTAGTAAAGTTAGAAGTAGTGGAAAAAAGCTTCTGCCTTTTCTTAAATTCACTTATTCACTTATTTCTGAGGCTGTATGAAAAAAGACATGTCAGAAATGTAAATAAGTGTCAAAACCCAGTGTTAAATGCCCCAACTAGAGATGGATTACTGTCTGATGTGGTTTCAGGTGGCTTCTAGTCTGCTGTCTCTCCAGTCTTTACTTCCCACGCTTGTAACTACATCAGTAGGTAGTGTGTGGAAGGACCAGCCAGCTAGTTAGACTGTTGATAGTTTAGTTATCTAGAAAGGTAGGTAGCTAATGACTGCCACTTCTTTTGACTTCCTCAGTTACTGGCAAGTAGTTTTAGGTGCATTACCTGCTCTGCCTTCACTGGAGTGTGTTATGACCTAGATTTGCATCTAGCATGAACAGATGCAAATTGGATTTCTTATCTCACTAATGGAGACACATGTGGCAAGGTGTAAATGAATATGTATTAAATCATATGTAGATTGTATCTGGATTTGAGACAAATTAAGTGACAAGTGATGATATCTTGGATCAAAATATTTATCAAATGAATCAAAAGATGATATTTTGAATGCTTGGTCTATTTTAGTAGTTTTTAAGGCTCCAGGTTACCAATACACTCTTTTGAATAGATTTTATTAACTGCTAATAATGACTGCTAGATTTAGCTCTCGCCTTACCTGTCTCAGAGAAAATGCCCCAGGCTTCATTATTTTCCTGTGAAGTGCCTTCACTTTCCACCCCTAAGGTTATTTATTGGCTGTTATTAATCTTAATCTCCTCTATTACAAACTGTGATTAAAATATTCTGAATTTTTCTTTTTACATAAGTGTAGCCCTTCTTTATGGCCAGAAAACATCTCTAGACAAATTGGTTTCACAGTCATAAAACTGTACATCAAGTTGGTCCAAATGAATTCAGGATGTTATGACTCAGATTTTAAACTAGGGCATCACTTAATCAAAATAGGAATATTGAGTAGATGGAGCAGACTGCTTTTCTTAAGAATACTGGCTTGGGTTTATTTTTATTTTTTTACACAATAATTTGCTGTTTGTCCTCAGGAAGCTGTGGTTTAGCTCTACTTTGTGCATAATTCTGCTGCCAATTAGTTGCTTATTATTGATACAGAATAAACAGACTTCATTCATCCATATCAGCCTGTCCTTCTCAGCATCTCCACATGGGTTTCATCACAGAATTGATTTTAAAATTTCAGTGATTACTTGGCTCAGCAATGCATGGCTGCTTACTGCTCGTCTCTTTATGAGCCAGAGCACAGCTGTAATTCTATAAAGTATGGTCTGCAAGTACCTCTTGCTTGAAATTGAGACGTAAATAACATTTTATCCTTTTAAACACTGTTACAAACTCTGTCATGTTTCTAGTGCTGCTGCAGTGGCGTGAGGGAGCAAAACACAATTCTCATCAATCATAGTAGATGGCCAGTTTTGGTGTCAGCTCGTCAAAAATGCAGAAAATGGGTTGCTTTATAAACATACTACTTTTTAAAAAATCCATAAGAGAAGAAAAAAGGAGGGATTTTTCTCCATTGGCCTGGAAACAAAACTGTTTCATATTGGGATGCTTCTTTCCTTCTTGAAACTCATTGTCCTTTTTGTCATACTTCTTTCTTGGTTTTACAAGTGTTATACTTATTGCAACCTATATTGCTGTATTCAGCTAACCATCTAATCCAGATGCAACAGGCCTTGGAGAGGAAGTCAAACAAGTGTTGGAAAGCGTTGGTGAATCAAACTGATGACCAGTGACCCAGGAATTATGAACTCACAGGAATGTTGTGAGGACTGTTATTTTAACCATTTCTCCATGTTGTAGATTTAATGATAAATATTCAGTGCAATTAGTCAACACTTCCTGTTGGGTTGAGTAACTTTATCAAGACTTAATCATCATTATTGTAGCATTATTGTTTTTTTGTTTTTTTTTAAGAATGAAACAAGACGCATTCAGGGATGTACCCAGACAGGAGTGAATGTGATGTCCTCTGATGTCACATACATAATTTCTATACATTTGTTATGCAATTTCACATGTCGTTATGTTTATTTAATGTAACATAAATCAAAAAATACTTACGGACTGAACAAGTTACTCTTTGATGTCCTTGTGCTTTTGATTAGTCTCACACTTACAGCTTTAAAACATGAACAGGCATCATTATGTCCTTAGTGTAATGATCCATCTTTAGTGTCAAACTGACACTTATATGATTTGTTTATGTTTTGATCATCTGTTGTCACTATAACAAACCCTTAGCAGCACTCATGACTGCTAACACACTTACCGTGCTCACTATTAAGAAATATTTTGTGTTGACTTGCAGTCCCAGGTTACGTTGATAAAACCTTGTTCTTCTCCAGTGCTCCTTGAGACCTATAGATGCACATTAGCCTCAGCTACACATTGTGGAAATAATCATGCTAGCATGCTAACATTAGCATTATACTAAGCTGAAGTGTACAATATGCAGCTTGGACTGATGAAAGCCATGTGTGGCAGTTGAAATGGTGCACCATGGTCAAACGTTATTTCATTTTGGTTTACAGTGCACCAGTCCATAGATCCCTTGGAGATTTGACATGTATATGCTATAACATTGCCACCAGGTCTGAATGCACTAGATGATTTTATGGCTAAATTGTCAAGTGCCAACAATCAAAGATGAATAAGAGGTATTCTAAAAGTGTGATCTACTGTGTGCCTCTTAAGTAAAGCAATAAGATCTGTGAACATTACTTGCAGCAGGTAGGTCAACTCTCTTGGAGATGAAAACTGTGTAGTCACAAGTAGATTAGCATAAAATAAGCACCCATAGTCTAAAATGTTACTTATTTTAATAGAATTTCCATCTGCCCATCCCTTTTTAAACAAGTATTTAAAGAGTTAATGAACACATTATCTTCAGAGCAGACCTTGACTGTGAATTTAATTAGACAACATAAACTCCTTATGAGGCATAAAACTCCATCTTACACATAAATATTGGGTATTGCTCAGTTGAAATCTGGAAAATGGGTTGCTTAAGGCAATAAATTAATAATGTCACCATTTTTGAGATGCACCAGCGACATTATAACCTCAGGACTTGGGCAGAGTGTTCTCACTTATTGAGCTGCCAAATGGGTAAACAAATTAACTTTGTTACTTCTTAATCTGATGATTTTCAAAGGTACTTTTATACACTCTGAAAAGCAATGATACTCTCTTTTGGTTTAGCTACATCAAAAATATGTTAACTGAATATTTTATCTGCTCTTTAGATTGTAATATGTTCAAAACCCACAGCCATTAAAAGCATTTCTATTGTGCCATAGCATAATGTACAAGGAAAGAATAAAATACAGAAAAAATATGTATAGCTGAACAAGTCAATACATTTAATGACAAACTTCCTTTGTTGGCGAAAGGGAGCACATACTGTAGGACTGGCTTATTTACCTTATTCAGTGTGTTAACATGCACACTTCTAATTTGACTCATTCCAGTTATTATAACCAGTAGACTCAGTAAAATTGAAATTATTTGTCTGTGACAACTAATGGACATACAGGCTACAGTTTGATATTTTTGGACATGGTTTCTTCCAGACAGCAGTGCCAAGATGAGCAGAGAAAACATCCAAATAAAATTTAATGATGTTCGAAAATAGTTAAAAGGCCAATGTTCACTGACACACGACGGGTGGGGAGGTACACTCGATCCTAAAATTTGCATTTCAGAGGACTGAGATCCAAAAATGTGTCTGGTAACATTACACTCCTAGAACATTACAACTTCTTTCACCTTATAAAACACTATTCTAAAAATTATTACTGAAGTCTTGTAACTATAATTTAAAAAAAAAATAAAAAAAATCTGAATATAACTTCATAACTGTATAATGTCTCTTGAAAGTCGGCTGTATGTATATGTCAATTTCTTGTTATGGGACAAACAAAGAAAAAAAATTAAACAAAGAAAATGCTTTCAGGTTAGGATTTCAAGTAACAGAACTTGGATTCTCATAGTGGATTATTGTGCTTTGTATATCCGTCAAAGCAAAAGACAGCAAACTCCAACAATACTGCAACAACAAGATCTTTCTCTTATTTTGTGCTGATAAAGAGATTATACCTGCAGGATGATCTCTACATTCCTCCATACAGTAACCTGCCTATAATGTAAACTCTGTTTATTGGGGAAATCCCTCTACTCCATGTGCTTCATTAAAACTGTTACCATAATTTGGTTACACACAGTAATGGTTATTGAGTGCATGTTAACATACTGATTGTGTATTGCCAATACAAATTTACAGAAATTGTAATATTTTAAATTCAACATTTGCTTTGAAGAGTCAGTCCCTGAAGTAAAAAAAAAAAACATCTAGGGTATAGTGTCAAGATGCGTTTGCTGCTGTGCGATTTCTATCGCTCATAAACTGAGTACATATGTGAAGCGAGGAAAGTATGCATCCCGACTGCAGTTTATAAGCTTGCATGACCTCCTGTTGAGATTCACATGATTTTCATGTTGAATTGTATGGGTGCCTCAGTTGGGCTGGCCTCCTCTGTTTCCTCTTTACGTGGCACATATTCAACCTCTATACTTGACTTTGTATTGTCTTTCCCTCTACTCCAGAGAAATAATATTACAAGACAGAAGAGAACAACTCCAAGGAAAGAGATAAATCCCATGGTGGTTGCAATGATAAGTGTCTTTACATCAAATGGAAATGGAACTGTGGCCCGGGTCACATTAGCACCTTCGTCGTTGGGCTGGTTGGAAATGAAGGCAAATGTCTTGTTTGGTTGGTGGGGCCAATTGGGGGAGTAGCTATGCACAAACAGGTGAGCAGCTTTGGTGTCATTGCCTGCTGCATTGCTTGCAATGCAAATGTAGGTGCCGTTGTCCTGGATTTGGGCATAACGCACCTCCAACGTGCCCTCATTAGACACAGAAAGTCTTGACCCCACAGTTTTGGTAGTGATGTATTCCTTCTTGGGGGATAGCCACATTATCACAGGGACTGGATCACCCTCAGCTTCGCAAGCGAAATAAACCGTAGTTCCCTCATCTACATGGCTTTCTTGAACTTTATAATCCACAATCTTTGATTTCTGGCAGATGAAATAGTCAGAAGGGAGGATGTCTGGAAAGTCCTTGAACTCTTTTCCTTTCACAACCTCAGGTGAAGCACACATGGGCTGTTGTCTGTTAAAGTTGAGCCTCCACCGCCGGCGGAAGACCCAGAGCAAACGACAATCGCATGCCAATGGGTTGTCATATAAAGCCAGTGTCTCCAGGTTTCCCACTGAGTGAAAGACAGACTCTTCCAAGGTGCTCAAGCTATTGCTGGATACATTGAGTACACGGAGATGGTTGAGTCCTCGGAAGGAGTAGGGCTCAATGGCAGCCAATCTTCCACCGGCCAAATGAAAAGCCTGGAGCTTCTGCAGATTGAACAGTTGGTTCCCTTCCACCGTATGAATGGGATTGAAAGACAGATTCAGAAACCGAAGATATCTTAGGTGACTGATGGCTTGGTAGGGGATGATGGTAAGATTACAGTTTGTGATGGACAGTGATGTAAGGTTGAGTCCAAACAAGCATTTTGGGGTCATGGTATCGAGGACAGGCATATGAGAAATCTCCAGCGTTCTGAGCCGATACAGCCTCTTAAAGGAGTAATCCCTTATGACAGTGACGTTGAGATAACGTAATCGAAGTGACAACAGGTTATGCAGATGGCTAAGGGCATCAGTGGGCACTGAAGCCAGATTGCATCCCTCAATATTCAGGCTTTCAAGGTTACTGAGGCCATGAAATGATCGGGGTGATATGAATACTAGGTCGTTGTCACCCACCTCGAGAGCCCTAAGGTTGTACAGCTCCTGGAACATATAGTCGAGCAGAATCACAATTTTATTCTCGCTAATATCCAGCTGGGTGAGGTTGGTCAGGCCAGTGAATACCCCCAGCTGAATGAGCTTCAGCTGGTTGTTGCGCAAACCTAGAGTTCGAAGGTTCATAAGGTTGCCAAAAGCCCCAGGCTCTATGGTTGAAATTGTATTTTCATTAAGTTGCAGCTCCTCCAGCTGAGGGTAATTAATGAACTCTTCGGCCCCAAGAGTTTTCAGACGGTTCTTGCTGAGGTCTAGCAGCCTTGTTTCAGTGGGGATGCCCTCAGGAAGGGCTGCCAGTCTCCGTCGATTGCACACAACTGAACGCTCCTGAGCGTTGCAGTCACATCGGGACGGGCAACCAGTGGTGGAGCCAGAAAGGACGGTGCCCAGCATCAGGATCAGGATGGGCTGCCAGCACGCCACCAAGTAGCTGTGCCCTCCTGCCTCCCCAGACACCATCCTACTGCTTACCTGTGGAGACATGGAAAAAGGCAGGTTGGTAGAGTGGAATGGTGGCACAGTTGGCTAAAACGATACTGTATCAAGCAACAGACAGGAGTTATGAAAATCTTTTTGTCATTGGCTTCCAAAGGAAAAAAAAAATGCACGAAAACAGGATTCGCAGGTTCCGTACTTATCACATTTTGATTTTTAATGAATGCATAAATAACTACAACAATGATAAACGCACAAAATGCCAAAAGCTATGTCTATTTACTGCTAAGGTTTCCATTCATGGGCAAATATGGATAGGCTGTCCAAATGTATAAAAATAGTGAGAATATATTGTGTCTTCACTGATTTAATAATTGTTATCCTGAAATGCTTTCCCTACATTTCATAGAAATATATATATATATATATATGTATATAAGATCATTGAAATGTTTTCCTGTGATATTTCTTAAGATACTGTACCATGACAGTCTGATGAGCCATTGTTGATGAGCTGTTAATCCTCTGATACTATAGTCTTCCCAAATTTTGGCTCATTTTTCAACATAACCTACAGTATGAGTTTAATACAATTATTACATCATAAAATCTCTTTTCATAATTTCATAACAAAATAACCTTCATAACGAAGTCCCAAAGATATAGGCTGCCTTTTTCCTTTAGTTGCATAAAATTTCATTTTGTCTTCACTTTCCTTGGAAGAAATGAAATCAGCCAATCAATAAAAAGGCTTGGCCGCACAGTGTAACCACACTGCTGTGCCTCTGACTGCTGACTGTGTTGAAAACAATTACTGTCAATGTCAGTGACACAATGTCCACGCTGATATAAACCATATTTAATTGGCAGTCAAAAATGCCATGGTATATCTTTAAATGGATCCCAGACACATTTGCAAACTTAACACATCCCATGCCACTGCTGAGCTGTTGACCTTGCAGTGATATAAAACAGAGATCGCTGCCAAGTGGTGATAAATGGAGAGAGGGAGATTGTCAGAGGACTTTAAACCCCTATTTGATTTTGACTCAGGGGCACTTTAACTTGCTAAAACCTTCAAGCTCTACTTCTAAAATCAATCATGCGATTTCAGTCACAGCTTTATCTGTGGGACACACTCTGAGAAGAGCTTCTTGGAAAGCAAGAGAAATGATGGTATGATTTGTTTTTATCGATAAGACTGGCCTCACCACTGCTTTGTTTGCATAATGTCAACTGGACTTAATTGATGTTTTTACTTGGACATTTTTATCTGGACGCAAAAGCATATAAGTGCCTGAAGCTGTAAAAGAACAAAGCCAACTTTAATGAATGTCATAAAACAAGTAGTATATTTATGTTACTTTACAACTGGGAAATTAAATTCTAAATTTTCATGTAATGATTAAACAATAAACAGTGATGTAAAATATATATCTTTTACTTTTCAAACACTGAATTCCATAATGAGAGGTTAATACAGCCTCTGTCCAAATATTCAACATGTTGTCCTGATATGTGGGAGCTGAATAGACACTGCAGATACTTCTGTAACTCATTCGCCACAAAAGTGGTTTTGTAAGAGTGCTTGAAATTATCGGTGTAATGCTTTTTAGAACCTCTTTGGCTGTCTACCACACTGCGGTGGCTTTGAAAAATTATTAAACTTCATAGTGAAGATTAGAATGATTCTGCTTTTATTGCACCAACACAAATTACACATCACTCTCGGTAAAGTAAAGTCACGGGACTGAGGCAGCTTGAATTGTGGTCTGAGTAGTTCCAATGGAACAGTAATTGCTGCTTCCATTTTCACTTCCTCCAGAACTGTTCATTTCTGTCGGCTGCATATATCAAACATGTTGGGCGTCAGTTCACTGCATAGCTTACATTGTAAAAAGCACACAGAATGAAAGCTTCAGTGTCTTCCAGTAGCTTCTTCCCACTCCTTTATGTCTCTCACTAATTATGTTAATTTACAAATGCATAGGCATGGTGAAATGTTTTCTAAAAACATTAAGTGCACATAAAGAGAAAAATCTCATGCGCAGTGTATGTATGAGATTGTTTGTGACGGATGCTAAACCTTGGAGTGAAATGAGAGAATATCTGAGCTGCTCAACGCTGAAAATGGGTGACGTGTTTATCTGTTTGACACAGAACATGATTTTATATTGTCAAGTCAGGAATATGAAAGAGGATGAGACTCATTAATGTCATTGCTAATCGAAAACAAGCAAATGCAAATGCAATGGTGATTTCCTTACCAGAGTACCATGCATGATTTATGATTCAGAGTGTAGTAAGGGTGGGGGTGCTATCTGTGTAATCTGGCCTTACAGCCCAGATCTACTCACTGTATCACCACTTTGTTCTGACCTTGAGCTGACAATTCTGGAAAAAAAAGAAGTTGCTAAAAAACCTCTCAATTATAATAATCCAGTACCTTTTATACAGCGTAAACTAATCTTTACATGCTTAGACTGGCTTTGTATATTATTATCTTCTTTCAAGAGATCAAAAATGCCATTCAGACCTTGATCTATTGCTTCATATGTTCTTTGTCCCCACCCTGTTTCTCTTATTATTCTTTTGATAGTATTGTGCAGGGGAAGAATAGGAGTGTCCAAACCTTTTCTCACCTTCTTTTCTATGACTGCTCACATTTTCTCTACAGACCTCTCACCCTGTTGCAGTCTTCTCTCAGAAACATGTCTAGGCTCACCATTACATGTCTTGTTGCCTTGAGTCGCTCTGTCTCCTCTCTTATGATGCTGTGTGGTTTGATAGAGGGCAAACAGAAAGAGAGGTGTGCACAGCTAATGGGTCACTGAATGTGTGCCGGTAGCAAATGAGCGATATGCATCAGTGCGTACCTGCCCTTTGGTTGTTTCTAAATTATTGTCATGTACTTGTGTTTGTTGTAGCCTACAGTGTAATGTTGGTAGGACTGCAGGGATATTTACATCTAGAGGGGAATTGAAAAGAATGATTACCCTTTCTAGCTAGGGATGGCAGACAAAACAATGCAAATAGTGCATGAAAAATGAGTTTTACTCTGAGGTAACCAATTCGTTGTTGAATCTACAAAGCTTTGTCATTAGTTGCAAACCAATTAGCATTATTTGTCATTTCTCTATAACTGTGTTCCTGTTGGATCGGTTCAACTTGTGACCGCTGTCATGAATCATCAATGCAGCTTGAGTTCTGAGAGCACTCCCCTTGATATATTGAATCATTTAGCTTTGTTTTGATTGATGCGCCTGCAGTTCAGGCACGGGTGATTTCTCTATTTTTTCTTTTTTATCGCTGACAAATGCTGCTTACTGGGATTCAATAATATGACCCACCTTTGTAGTAGTGTGTAATTCTGATGAAATTACATTAGAGTCTCATTTTATTTTCTCGCAGGCCTATATATGTGAGCAGTCATTGTTTCTGAAACACCATTTAGATTAAAAAAAGCCGTGATTGTATTTGGTGGAAGAGTTTTAAAAAGTGTTGTATTACAAAACTAAATCTTCTTAAGCAAGTCAGACATATACAATCCTGTACATGCCACATGTTTGAGTTCATAATGCTTTAGTTTCTGTTTATGACCGTTCATAAATGATTGTACTTAATAGACCACTGCTAGCTTCAGTATTCTTCATTATAGTCATGAACAGTGTGCTCATTAGCATCCCTCCTATGCACAGCTTGTTGTTTAGTGGCAAAAAGCTATGATTATTCTGCGACTGTTTAGAGACTAGTGAGGATGAAACAAAAAGGAAGCTACAGCTGCAAAGTACCAGAGTAAATATGTATAGGATTTAAGAGATGACGATTGCCTCCACTGGTATGTTTGTGCTCAACTGACAAATTTAAAGCAAACATTTAAAAGTCAAAAAGCAAACAAACAAAAAAACTTTGTGGGTTGCATAGAAGTGAAAATGTTTGTGGACTAGTCTTTCACTCTGAAATGTCTAGAGACTCTTTTAGAGACAGAATGACACCTGCGGTATGTGATATCTAAAGAGCAAACATCTTCTGTGCTTTTCTGTGAGTTATTTCATTATCAGCAGGAAAGGTTGAATCTTAGGCTGGGTTCCTAAAAAATCCAAATGAATTTTTTACGTATGGCCTCAAATTCACTGCTTCATGATTGGCATGCGAACATTTAGTTGGAAGCCAAATCTCTAACATGTACAGATCTGCACATGCAACATCTTAACATGCTAAGAGTAATAATATTACAGATATAGAATGACCTGCAATAATATAATAATCATTGTATTGCATTAAATACCAGACACTTCAGAACTGTATTGCAGGAAAGTCTGCCAGCTAATCTACATCCTCCAGAAGAGCAAGCAGTTAGATATGAGAAATCCCATGAAACAAATCCTCCATGGAAGCCTAAGATAAAGGTAACAACCCCTCCAAACCTAAGAAGGAAACTGCATGATCTGATGATCCACTATGCCAGGATCAAATGCTTAGAGGAGGACAAAATGGTTCAGTGCATGGGAACTGCTCCTGTTGAGATGCAGAAACACACCTGCATGGGGTCGTTGAACTCTTTCTTTTTTGACAGCAGTATCCTCTAGCTAGCAGGGCTCTCAGCCAGAAAGGCATAGGCTTTTGCCTGAGAAGTTATTACGCAGAATATACCCACACCCATACTTTGGAAGTAGACAGTGTCAAGAGACATTAGAAGAGTCCAGTGAATTATAGTGATCATTGTGGAGGACATGTGAGTGCGCAGAAGCTTGTTTTGGAAGGAATTTCATGCAAAAGTAAAAATGTCTCCATAACGCACAATAAATTCACATAGTGTAGCTTTCTGACAGCCTAAGTACTTCAAAACATACCAGATACTTTTAATTTCTAAAGTGAGAGCTAAATCACTACAGACACACTCAATACACTTCATGCCTCATAATCCAGTGAATTAATTATTCAAAAGCGAAACAATTTGAGTCCGACTCATTTATGTTGAGCATTATTTCACTAAGACTAGCTGTCTGTGTTAAGTGTTTTTGCAAAATAAATTTTTCAGAAGAAGCAGTTTACGGACGCTTAAGAAGTGGCTAAATGTGCACTGTGAAGCTCTGTGCCACTGTGGAAACAAATATGAGCACAGAATCAGAATATTGTACATATTATTTTGGCACAAAAGAAAAAAAATGTGTTAACCAACTGACCAGCTAAACATGTACAAGAATTAGCCAAATGTTAGTATTGGCTTTTGAGGTCCTCAGTGTTGAGCAGATGTCCACAAATACACTAAAGGGAATAGATATGCAGTGATATGGAGTTATTGAGGCTTTGGCATTCATGCTGGATAGTTTCCAGTTTGGCAGGTTACACTGTAGATGAATGGTCATGACATAGATTACTCTACCTAAACCTAAACTATGCAGCTGAAAGAAACTGTCTCCATTAGGCTTTCCATTTGACTCTGTCCCTCTCTTAAGTACTTCTGCTGCCCTCTGATCAACACTGCATTAATCCAGTTATCAGGCCAGGCAGGTTGTATGCTTTTATTGTAATGTAATACTTATTTAACCCCAATACCTTATATGGCATTATCTCATGAAAATGTTTTTCAAATTACATAAAACGAAAATAAATATTTTCTCTACATACACAGTAAAGCAATTATTAGTGTGAACTTTAAACAGTGAACACTGCAGCCTTCTTTGTGTGTGTGTGTGTGTGTTGTTGAAAGTTAGTTCTTCACGCTTTACTCCTGTAGGGGCATGACCAGTTTCAAGGTCAGAAGGCCCCTCTCATCTCCTTTGCTGTCAGTTGACGACACTAAACTGATCATCTTTGGTCCTCTTCTCCCTTCCTCCCTGCAGTAGTGCACCTAAAACAATTCAATAGACCCTTTTTTGGGTGAGACACTCACCTTATCGTGACCTGATGAAGATCAGTTAATTTGCTGCCACAACATTTCTAGAGACAACTTGGTCAGCTGGCAGCTTTATTATACATAACACAAATCACAAATTTGCCTCAAGGGGCTTTTCAGTCTGTGCAGCAACTGATACCCTCTATCCTTAGTCCCTTGAAATTATATGAAGAGACCTTTTTCACAGAAGACATTTGGACAGTGCGAAAAGCACAGGGGTAAATAATAGTGATAGCTGAATTTCATTTAGCTGGTCCAGTTTCATGGTTCTCATCCATTGGTAAGGTTATAAGCAACAACTTTTCTTGGTATGATGATTCAAAATGTCTGCAGTGAAAAAGGCTCATTATGGTTCCCTGGAGTAACACAAGATAAAGTAACTGATGTGGATCACTGCAAAAACAGCATACTGTAAGCAAGAGACACCCAGTAACACAGTGCTAGTCACTAAAAACACTGCAAAAAATAAAAGCTAATTCAAGCAAAATGTATCAAAAAAAACAACTGATTTTCATCGTTGCAACAACATGAAAAAGACTTTCTGCACACCAAAGTGAATGTCCCAGCCACACACGGACACACTCACAGTGTGTCTTTTGTTTCAGTATTTCACCGCAGCATGTAATTTGGCCACAAACATGCAAGCACTCAAACAGAGCACACATGGCCTGGAGCCTCTGCCATGCATGCAGACAAGTCTCTGAATCAATAAATAGTAACATGGCTCAATACTAACGGTTTCCGTCTAACAACAATCAACAGTACATGCAATCTCAGAAACCGAGAGCTGCAGTGCTGTTAAAACATATATACTTCAATAAAACATTAAAAAAATCACACTCAGAAAAGTTTGTGTAGAGTTGAGGATTAGAAGCATGAGCAAAAACAAAAGGGAAATCCAAAGCACTGAGAGTTCTCAGCTGACACCTACGTGTCACACCCCAAAGAAGACTCCTGATGGAACATGTGGGTGTCAGCCATGGTTGAATAAAAGCTTTTTACTACACTCAGAACTCAGAGTGCCTTGAATTTCTCTGTCTTTATTGTATGTTGATGTAATAGTAAGCACCTGCCATTTCTATTACAAAAATGCACAAACAGAAAATTATCATACTTTCTGTCACCTCAGATTTGAGTCGGCCAGCAGTTTTAATAATAATCAGAATGAACATGACATACTGTATGTCACAATATGCTGAACTTTAAATGTTGGCAGGGAACTTGAATGGGCTTATTCTGATTGCTTGATCTTAAAAGCTTCATCAGAAAGCTCCAACATGTCCATAGATGTCTGGTTACAATGTGTAACCATCCCTGGATATTGTAGTTGGATTAGCTCAAATATGACATGTAGGTTCACCATGACTAATAGTTTCTTAAAGTGAATGTGATTTTGATTATTTTGTTTGGATTTGGTGATTAAAATAGTTTTGATCAAACTAAAGTATTCCCCAACTTCTAACACTGCAAACTTCAGATGAGCTATTTTAAAGGATTCTTGTTTTAACCAGTGAAAACAGTTGCAGCATTGTTTTAAAAATTCCTAAAATTTTTTTATTTTTAAAATTTTTTTTTAAATAAAGCTGCATTAGCCAACTAACCTAAGGTTGGCCCATTGTTACTTACTTGTACATATACCCTTGGCTTCTACACTTAAATTCTTGGACTCTTTGTGAGAAATGGTCCTGTAATCACCTCCATTTTGGCCCTGGTTTGGTCTTTCATTTTTTGGGTCTGTTTGGTGTTTGTAGATGTTCGACTGTCTTTACCAGGCACTCGACTTTCCAAAAGATACTGGCTCCCACTCTGCTGTTTCACACTGGGGAAGTAGCATACAATCAGTGTGTGGGAGCCTCTGAGCTGGAAGCTTTTGAGCTGAGAGCAGCTGCCCATGGCTTTATAGTGGGGGTCAGTGAGAGCCAGAGGTACTCAACCAGACGAGCTGGTCAACCAAATCAATTAATTGGAAGAGGCTGAAAGCTGCACAGTGCTGCAGACTGGGCTATTTATTCTCTGAAATAAGCAGTTCTAACAGCCCTTCAAGAGACTCATTTGATTTTTATGTTTATATGGAAAATATTACTTAATGTAGATGTAATTTGCCCTCCAAAGACATTTTTTTTCTAACCTTTCTTTTTTTTTTTTTTTTTATATTCGGTTGGACTTTTTCTGGCTCACAATCAACAATAACAGTGTCAGATCCATGACAAGGGATGTTTAAAGAGCTAAATGATCCTCGTAAACATTAAAATCTAGGACAAACAGGTCCTGGAATGAACCTTGCAGTATACTCCACCTGCGAAACAGTATTACCATGTTTCTTGGTTCATTGACAAAATCTAACAGTAATACTACAAAAGAGGCTTCTTTCTTCATTAACACCCATTCCTCTTGAAAGTCAAGTAGGATAAGCTGGAAATTACACAAACCTTTATCCCCTACTCACCATCAGGGAATATAAGATGTTTTGGGCTGGAATTGAAAAGAAAGAGCTGAATGCCATGCCAAAGGCAATTTTACCTCAGACAAGCCTCTTACAGCCCTTCAAAGAAAGTACAATGGAAGATTTTGAGAGATTTTCACACCAAAGCACTCAGGCAATAATTACCAGCTACGGCACAAATATGAAGTTAGAGTGCCTTGGTATGTAAATACTGCAGCCTGAACTTGGAGACTTTGTTCATAAACTTCAAACCATTGTATTCACTGCGCAAGTTTTCCGCCATCATCCTAGTGTTTACATCCCACCCTGGCCAGCGCGAAAGACGCACTGCAAATCCTGGCCAACCAGAGAACTGGCTCCGAACAAAAACAAACAGACTCACTTTTCATTATACTTGAGGATTTAAACAGAGCAAATTTAAAGCATACCCAAAAATAGGCAACATATCAATTAACCTAGGATAATAAGACAGTGGACTTGTTGTTACACAAATCTCTTCTCCGTGCACTGAGGCATTCTGATCACTGCTTGGTTAAATCTATGGACAGAAACAAAAATTTACGAAGCCTGTTGTCAAAACAGTGAAGAAATGGACCAGGGAGGCAAAGCAGGAACTGCAGCACACCAACTGTAGGGTTTATGAAGCTGCAACTGGAAACCTGGATGAACTGACTGACACTGTGACATTGTGCATCAGCTTTTGTGAAGATGTGTGTGCCAATCAAGTCCTGCACATGGAGCAATAACAAGCCATTGTTCACAGCCAGACTAAGAGAACTTCATCAGCCCAAGGAGGTTGCCAACAGAATTGGGGATAGAGACCTGTAGGCCAGGCCAGAAACTCAATAACGAAGGAGATCAGGTCCCTAAAACGAGCTACACATCAAATCTGAAAAACAGGCAGTTTCAGCAGTTGTGGAGAGGCCTGCAAGACATCCCAAACTACAAGAGACCACCCTCCCCTGCTGCGGCAAACAAAGATCTGGCTGACAACCTGGATGTCTTCTATCTCCACAGTGCTGTGTTAGAGCTGGAGAAGGTCTGACTTCACCCATTATCATTCTACTTTAGGCCTAGGTGAACAACAATGTTCTGGCTTGTTTGTGATTGGTCTGAAGAAATACAATCGGCGACCAATTGGACGGTGCAAAACCCATGATGCATGACCCATGGTTGTGACCCTGCAAAAGAACGTTGGGATGGACCTTGTTTTGTTGAAACATTTGTACTAGGGGTGGGCGATATATTGAATACACTCAATGTATTGTGGCTTGTTCCATGCGGGATGTAGTAAATGACTATATCGTGAACATCAAGTATAAATTATCATATAATTGTTTTAAGACGGCGGGATGAAGTTCTCTTTGCTGTTACGCTCCTCTCTCTCTCTCCTGTGGCCGTCTCCCTCTCCATCCGGAGAACTTTCTGCATGTGTGACGTAGGTGAGGAGGTGTGTGTGAGAACGAAAAAAGTGAAGCGCCAAACTGAAGACGAAGGCAGATGAATTGGTTCAGAAAATAAACGGCGTCAGAACACATGGCCTTCCTTGCGTGTGCATGGCGGCTGCGTCACTGCTACTGCCAGCTCTGTCTTTCTACACAGACTTCGCTTTGACTTTTGTTTACCCTCGTTCAGAGCAAGGCACACACACACACAGTGAGAGAAACAGGAAGAGAGACAGTGAGAGAGCAGTAAAATTCTGCCCTTCACCTGTACAATATTGGGTTTCTGCTTTGACCATATAGTACACATGGCTTCCTCAGTCTCTCCATGCAGTTGCTAAAATGGTTGAAAATATAAGTTATGTTTTTTCATGTCTATGTCATATTCATATAAAGTCCAGAAATTGAAACTATAGTGTAAGGTGTATATATAATGTTGCTGGTATCATCAGTATGACTATCAACAAATATTTCCCTCTCTATTTTTGGTGGGAACCACTCGTACAAAATAGGCGAGATGCTGAATCTCTAGATCACAGACAGCTGCAGTAGTTAGCGTCTACTGTCAACCTGCATGTGAGGCGCTTAGGGAGCATTTATTAAATTGTCGCTACAGAAAATAACCTAGGTTACACTCTCCCCCTCTAAACTGCACCCACCACCCACAACTACGAGTAAATACTTAACCTGTGGGAAACACAGTTGATTGGGACCAAAATTCATATTGGGGTTGGTGTTAATAAAGTTTTATCAATTCCCTAATAACACCAACAAAAGCATCTCCAAGGACCCAGCTGTTAAACTCTGGAAGTTTGCAGCTGACACTACGGTCAATAGACTCATCCAAGATGGTGATGTGAGGAGGTTGAAGGATGGTCTGGAGAAGTCGGAACAACTTGGCACTCAAGACTGTTGAAATGACAGCGGAATTCAGGAGGCACCCTTCAGCACTGATCTGCCTCACAATATTCAACAGCGGAGACTTTTTCTGGCAGCTATCATTTCCAAGACCAGTAATGGATAACCTGCAACCTCAAAAAGTCCCAGCAGAGGATATACTTTCTGCGACAACTGAGAAAGTATGGTCTGCCATAGGAGCTGTTGAGCCAGTTCCACACCACAGTCATTGAATCTGTCCGGTGCACCTCTATCACAGTCTGGTTCAAAGCATCCACAAAACAGGAGAGGAACAGACTTAAGTGAACAGTAAGGACAGCAGAAAAAATCCTTGGTACTCCCATGCCTTTCTTCCAGGACTTTATACTCTTTAAGAACTAGGAAACAAGCCGTAAAAATCATTGCAGATTCCTCACACCCTGGACTACAGTGTGGCATGGGCATCATATTTCTGTCTGATCCCAAACCAAGTCTGAGCGTAGTAGTAGTAACTGAACCTGACCCAAACCCAACAGGCATTTATTTTAAGGTCTGAACTCAATGCAGTTAATGTAAGCTGAGGCAACAAAGATGTTAGGTCCATCACTTTTATTTACACAATTTTTACACTATATTTTCACTAAAAAGAGTGCCATGTTAACTAGGCTAGCCCTAATTAGTCATTCAAAAGTCTAACATTTGCTGCCTATTGTTCAGCTGATGTGACTGAGCTTGACCTGAACCTAATTTCTTAATTTTTGTCTGAACCTCACTTGGGTTGCTCTTGGGTCGGGTATCCACCCTCTACCCCGGACACAACCTTCTGCAGCTCCACACCCCTGGTTTGCTTGCTACAGAAACTGGTATACAAAAACCATCAGACACAGGAGCACTTTCTTTCCTCATGGTGTTACTATCATCATCTGTTATGCCATATCTGCTCCTGTTCCTTCAGGTAGTTATTGCAGCCTGCTACACATCTACAAATACTATATTGAATCAATACATCACAATTTCATTCCTAGACTTGATGCACATTATTGATGTTTGCTGTAACATACACACTTATACTTCATCTATATTGTTTGTTTATTATATAATCTGTAAATTGCTTGTATACTGTATATTGGCTGTAAATAATATGGACATCATCTGTGTATTGTCAGTATTGCTGGAGAGTCATCAGTGGCTGGAACCAAATTCCTTACGTGTGTTAACAAACTTGGCCAATAAATCAAATTCTAATTCCACAGGCTTAATTGCTGCCCCAGTCCCTGCAACAATTTATGTCCTTTTTTTTCTGGTGAAGAAATGGACCATTGGTGTCACATATATTATCAAAACCAGCCCACTGAAAGAATGGGATGAACAGACAGACCGATGAATGGGAGGAGACAGTCTTTGCAAAATTTCCACTGTGATCAATTCCATTGTATATCATTGTAGGCTCTCCCCAGCCAGAGCTTGAAGCCAGCCTGGAGGATGAACATGAGGCAACTTCAGTCCTCCATCCTACTAGACCCTGACTGTCTCATATTTTCCATAAAGCAGTTATTATTAAATTTAAATTAGGAAATGTGGAAGGCTGCTGCAGAGCAGCAGGACTGTGACCTTCTGAATACATTTGTAGAACGCAAATTTGAGTATCCTGTGACAGATCTGCCTCCGTCTGTCACCTCACCATCCAGCAGACACTGTATAAACACGTGGTCTGGCAGTCTTCACCACAATCACTTTCACCATTTCCTTTTCAAGGTGGCTGATGGCTGATGTGGCAGCCTCTTGATTTCAGATGGATCTTGTTTCAGAAAATGCTTTAATAGTAACACCCTAGATCATACACTGCTCCTTTCTAGGCCATCACAAATGAACTGTTGTGCAGGGCTGCCCTGATTTTAGCTGTAAATAAAATAGGCTATAATTACAACCAAAACCTAAAACATCAGAATATAAACCATAAGAGACCATCCAAAGGTTTGAGATGGAGGTGAAATTATTCATTTTGTATCATTGTTACTCTCATGGAGCATATTCAGTGAACTGTGGAACACATCCAGCCGTGCTCATGATACAAAGCCATGTGGCTTTCATCTCAGCTTACTTACTTATGTCTCCTTTGAATTTTGCTACAAATATTGCTAATTGTAACTTCCTCTAACGTGTGATTTGTTAGCTTGAATATTATTCCATTTGAACTGGGGGGGAAAAAAAACTACATCTTACTATAAAAAAACATAACCTTTGCTTTGATGATCCCTATTTGATCCTCCTGTGAGAAAATTGGCTCCTGTTCAGAATTATGTGTACACTACTATATCACAGGACATAATGATATGACAGCACGGAGCACAGTATTGTGAAAAATGTACAGCAGCACTGCTTTGATAATGTATAGCTGTTTAGTTTTGTGTTGTATAGACTAAAGTAGTAGGCTCCATATTTTTTATTCGTGTGTGTGTACATTGTCTTAATAACTGTACTGGTATTACTAACTGTATTTCTGGTAATTGTGAATGAATGGATAATTTAAATTTAGTAACATGTAATGATACATGCATACACACAACTTAATTTACTCCTATTTTGTTTGCTGCTGAGCAGCCTCAAAAGGCAAGTGCGGGTTGTGTGCCTTACACTGGTATGTAAACAATAGGTCCTGATTTCCAGTGTAGGTGTTTGAGCTCAGAGCATCAAAGTACATTATCCATTACATCCATTAGGCTATCATCAGTCTCATATATGCAGGTGTCGGGTATTACCAGCTTTTGTGCATAACCTCACACTGTGCTTCATTGTGAAAAACATTAAAGGTGCAATAGTCAATGTTTTTATACTGACCAAATAACTATTGTGTGAAAAGGGTCACACACACAATAATTACCTGACTCTGCATTTCTCGTTTCATGTTTTTTGGCTCATTGTTTTGGTTTCACAATTTCACTGTTTTGGTTCAGTCTCAACGCTCTCATCAGCATGGTTTCCATCTACAGCAGGCAGCTTCAGTACTCTATCCACCGAGTACCATGTGGCAGATAGAGAAAGTTGGTCACAAGCTAGTGAACATAAAGTAGCATTTAGCAGCTAAATAGCCAGATATTTAGGGGGTGGGGCAGACCAAAACAGATCTCAAAAGAGTGAATATTAGCTCTATCATCATCAATGTTTCATCTATTGAATGTGTAAATGGGTAACTGTTTGCTAACAAATTTGACACATCTTGCATATGGTGATAATTTTTTCAGTGTTGTTTGTGTAGGTACATCCTCATTAGCTTCTGTAAATGCAACTTGTTGTGCTGCCCCCACCTGCTAAAAAAACAAAAACATTTAGATGCAGGTTAAATATATTGTTTATGCAAAAATATGCTGATATAACACAAAATGTAATCTAATATAATCAAATCAATGTTAATTTGATTGAAATGCACTATAATGCATAATATAATGTATATTATCCAGTCTTCATTTACAGCTGTAATATGTGCAGAAATGGTGCATAATTTGTATAATTAGCAACTACTGCTGATATTGCATTTACATTTGCATTTGCATTAAAACTGAACTAACTCTGACAATATGTAGACTGTTGAAAAACCTGCTAAAAATTCTAACTACTCAGTTGCTCAACAGATGTAATCAGAAATTGCAGTCATAATCATGCTTTGCTCATTTCTGCAGATTTGCACGCAAAGTAACACGCATAAATAACTACCAAAAAGAAAAAAAAGATTCCAATCAGCCACCATAACCTGATTACAGGGGCCCAAGTAAAAGCTGTGTCTATCTCATAAAGCCTTGACGTGAAGAGCAGACCCTTCACATAGAGACTGTTGGGGGTCTATGGCTGGCAGAGGTTGTTACTGCACTGTTAAAAAACAGAGAGGAAGAGTCCCCTCATAGCTGTCTGCCTGCTGGAGCGTTGCAGCCATGATTAGGAAGATGCAAATATAACAGGCAATGGAAATTAAACTATGAGAGATCATTTATTTGGCCTGCATAAATAATCATACAAAGTCACCCACCCTCCATTGCCACCACCAAAACCACCCATCTATCTAACCTGTGGCAAATCAAACACCTACTTAGGATCCCACATCGCCACTGGATATAGCCAACAGCACAAGGCTGCTGAGAATGAATAAGTGTGAGTCTAGAGGAGTTTACTGGCATTTGAAGGAACATGAATGTTAATGAGGGCAGATTAGGAAGCAACAACAACCACCCTGACAAACACTCAGGGAGAAACACAAAACAGACACTCTCCTGCTCAGCCTCACACCTTCAGCTGTGATATTAAAATGTGGGACATATGTGTGTTAGCATGGATCCATGCACACATAAACAATATAATATTTGTAGTGTATACCTGTATTTATATGGACACCATGAAAATTATCTAATCTCCACACTGTACATTCAAACGTTACATGCACACATCATATGTGTGTGTTCCATCAGCACAAACCCAGATTGCATAGCACACAGCAGAATGAAACCCATCTGGATGACAAAGCACAAATAAGATCTGGAGCCCTCCTCAATTAACAGTTCTTCATTCCATCCCTTCCATTTGCCTACGATACACTATTTTATTCCTGACATTAATTTGCTCCCTGGCGATCCCCTGGCCCCACCACTGCACCATAATAAATCTGATCCAGTGCCTCAGTACTCAAAGCCCACCATAGAGACTGAGTACTTACCAGGACTGTCATGCAGAGAATTCTAATTCAGGCAGCTCCATGTTGCCAAGGAAATTCAAAATGCCTCCGAAAGCATGGAGACAGGGATGCAGGATTCAAGACAGGCTGGATTCAAGCGGTAGAGAGGGATATATGCAGCGATGAGAATCCCTTGTCTGAGGGGCATTTGAGAAATGCCTTCGTCCTCTCCAGATGCGCTAAATCCGGCAGCAGTGATAGGCTGACATGTAAACACACGGGCGGCTCTGCTGGCTCACACACGCTCACATACATGCTGCACCTAGCAGAGACAGAGAGGAAGAGGGAGGGGCAGCTGATGAGAGAGGTGGAAGGAGGAGCTGCAGTGCACTGAGAGTATGAGAGGCACAGAGCACAGGCAAGCGAGGGGAGTTGAAAAGAAATGGAGAGAAATATTCTCTTGATTGCACTGGCAGCTTCGTCTGATTTTTGTTTACTGTACACTTCCTATTTATGGAAGGAATGAAATGATCTGGTTAACTGGAAGAGAGGCTGCTGTGAGAGGGAGGGAAAAATGATGTGTGTGGTGACAGAGAAAAGGAGGTTAGAGAGGGAGAAGTATAAACGTGCAAAAACAGCAGAGGGATGAAGATGAGCAAAAAAGTGAAGGGGGGCTACGGGGGGGTTGATGAAACAACAGGGATATAGAGCAAATGAAAGTCAGTTTCTGCAATATGCAAACTTTTACTGGTAATGACTGTGGATGGATAAGTGCTCTTCTGTTTTCAAGATTTCTCGCCAGAGTTGAGGATAAATGCCACCCATAGTGCAAAGTGAGGTAATCATCAGACGAGCTCACCTTTCCCATGAGGAGTGGGGGTTGGTGGTTAGAAGCAGAGGCTTAACGGTGCTAATGGGTATATGGGGTTGGCACACACATGCTGGCAGTGCCAAGGAGGCTCCACAGTCAGGGAGTGTTTATGGGAGATTAGGGGGCTCAGGATTTAGTGGAGTGGTGGACATGAAGGGCTCCTGGCCACTGAAGGAACTGTGTGACAGATGTTGTAAGGCTTAGAAAAAAAAAACATCTGTATTTCATTTTATACATCTGATTCCATATTTTATTGTTTATATCAAAATATTTATTTTATTTAAATTTAATTGCTTTAATTTTTTCATCTTACTTTTTAAAACCAAGTTATAGCATATACCCTCTACAGGAAAGTCAACCCTGCCTTTGCACTAAATCTGTTGCACAAACAGCAGTACACAGAGCTGAAGACCACCAATGGTGGCACATCTCTGCTGTACAATAAAACATACAGAGGGGAAAGAATTATTCAGGCAGTTGGAAAAGGGGAAGCACTCTACACCAATACAACATAAAAGAAATTTATGGCTCATTTTGCCAACTAGGAGCTAATCTAAAAGAGATGAGTTATGCTTCATGTGAGAAATAAAACCCGATGAAATGTGGGTGTTGGAGGAATTTAAATGGATAACGGTAAGGATAAAAACCACCTGACATGGAGCAGGATGAATTCATGTCATTTTTTACATTTTGAATGGTACTGCCCCCACTATGGCCACTTATAAAAAGATTGGACAGCTGATTCATGACATCTGCATTCACATTCAATGGTGCTATGAATTTTTCTCTTTGTGTGTTAGCAGATGAGGGTCCTCAGAATCCATGCGACTCAACACCTATGATTTGTGACTGGATTTGTCCTGGAGACAGTTCACATGCATCTTTACCATGGTGGTGATTTTAGAGGAAGGGCTTCATTTATTAAAATACAAGCACTCTTTTCCCATAATGCCTGAACATATGCAATAACTTTCTACTAAGATGTATTTCTCTTTAGAATAGCAAAGAAGGAGCATTAGTTATTCGATTGAGGTAAGCCAACCAACCAAGATACCGATCCTGTTAAAAGCTTCTAATACCAAAAAGTTGGTGTTGGTTCCTTCTAAGAGGCACATGCATTAGTGTCTGTCTGCGGCTTTTCTTGGCAGACTGCTTGCCCTCATCAATAAAACCAAAACACTATCTTCACATTTCTGTTGGTGGCCTATGAAATCTATATTAGACCTAACGGCTCAAAGTTTTGATGAATGACCACTAGTTAAGCTCTACATGCCTTAGTTACTGTTGCTATGCCTGTCATGCTTCACATTCATGGCAATTTACAGTGATAACAGAAGCAGATTATCTCTTGAGATTCCTTGTCATTTTTGAAAGAACAGGTCCCTTATTTCAGACACAGACAGACCAAAATAGGCTTCTCATTTCTAGCCTGGAGTTGTTAATTGTTGCTGTTTGGAGTGACTGTATGAGGCAGATTTTATCAGCTTCTATGTAATTAAGCCAACTTAAGATGGGGTCTTAAATATGCACTTAGACATGATATCATGCTAAAAGACTTTGTCTAAAGCTGCTGACTGTTCCTGGCAAAACAGTCAGCATCCTCACCGGCCGAGGGTCCATGAAGAAGAATGAAGACCTAGTTACTGTTCTTGTTTGTGGTCTGAATCTAGTCCTAGTACTAATAATAAGGACAAAATGTAATGTTATGTTATTTCGTTCTAACATATCCCTGTTTAGCTTTAGGATGTGGACTGACTGATCCAGCCCTATCCCGGGTAATGAGTTTGGCTAGGGTTGCTTTAGTGCACTTTTGCTCTTGTGCTTTTAGTTTTGGAAAGGCAAAAAAAAAAAAGACACCCACTTCCAAACTCTTTATATACGGAGTACTGCAGGCCCATCCACACAGCTTAAACATGTGGAGAAATCCAAGGCATTAGAGGTCTGCTGTGCTTACAGTTGCCAAGCTGTGATTGGACAATTGCTGTTCAGAGGATAAGTTTAGGGAATAGTCATTTTAAACAGTATCTCTTGAATGTGTGAGATGATTGGGATTTTTCCCATAGATTAAACAGGTCTTGCTTTTGTAATGTGCATGATAAAACTGGATTCAGGGGTGACCTGTAGTTCAGACTTTGTCCACTCTGCTGAAAACACTGCACAGCTCAGATGTGTCCCTGGGGGATCAGGGTCTGCTTTTTAACCCCACATACTTAATTAACAAACTGAAAAAATACAGTGTAGAAACACAAAATTGCTGTGCCTGCTTGTAAACATCTGTGCCTGAGCTTTATGTGCTTCAGGGTTTGTGCCTGAGCATGTTAAATAGTTGACTTAACATCACCTGCAGTGACAAAATTACATAATATTTGAAAATAAGAGACTCATGGCGAAAAAATATTAAGTCCCTGTTTTCGTGCAAACTCCTCTCAGCAGTGTGCAAGAAGTGTTGAATTGCAACAAACAATGCCTGCACAAAATCTGCTCTTTATTATAAGAAAAAAAACATGTAAATACCTACATTTAAAAAGTACATTCACATAAGCAATCTGCATGATTTTTCCTGATAATCTGGTGGCGGCGCTCTGCTCTATGTGGACATGAACACATTACAAATTCATGATTGGTTGTGTGGTTAAATCTCTGGCATGAGTCATTGTGAAGCTACAACCTGGAAGGCTTCTTTCACCTCTCAGCCAATCACAAGTCAGCTGCCTTCTCCTGAGCCAAACAACTTAGCAGCTTAAAGATACACTCTCTGACTTATTTACTTTTTTTCCTTCTAGTTCTGTCTTGACATTTCATTTAAGGGGAATGGCAGATTTTCAAAGCATGAACAGTGAAGTAGAAGAAAATGTTGGAGTTAGGAGCCTTTATTTGGTGTTATATCAATATCACAGAGTCATTTTTTCTCTCTTATAATAGCTAGATCTTGTTTCATAACAGTTGTCAAGGTAAAGCCCAGGCAAGCTGTCAGTAGCATCACTTCAATTCATTTGAGCTGGCTGTTGGAAAAAAACTACTATAGAACTATGGAAAGCAGGATATCAACGTAGAGCAAGAGGGTTTTTCCAGTCTTGCACTGTCGCCTGCTCTTACAATTACTGACATTTCTAATTTTATAGCAATCACTCTGAATAGGTCAATGTGACATAATCTAGTCTACATCTATCCTGACATCCACAGAAGTGATGAAACTCCACTGTGCAGCATAATGGTTAAAAAAAGATGTCAAGGGACACTGGCACTTCGGGTAAATTTTTTCCATTAAACCTGATCAGTGAGGACTTAACACCAATGTGTTGTGTATGTGTTTTCAGAACTGCTATCTCTGGTATTAAGTGTCTCTCAGGCAGCTGCTAACACGTGGTGGGGTTTTCCCAAAATACACACAGCAGCTTCCCCCTAAGTCTGCCTCTGCGGGGCAACTGCTGTAGCCCAAAGAACCAAGTTATTCAGAGAGCACGAGTGGTCAGCTGTAAAGAGGATTCTGCTGCTTGCACTCAGTGCTAACGTGTGGAAGCCTGAAGGGCCCAAAGAGTCATTTTGACTCATTTATGTCATGTTTAATAAAGATTATGAGGAGGAGGCAGCTAATGAGTTAAACGTAGGGCTTTAGAAAACAAGATGTTAAATGGCGGGCCGTAGAAAAGAGGAGTAGCTTCTATGATCACAGTTCTAAATCAGAACAATTTGTTTGTGTGAATACAGAGAAATAAAATACAAAGGAATGCCCAAGATTCATGCATAAAAAAATAAAAAATAAACAAAATACACTCAGAGGGCTGCATTGGAGATGCTTGACGCTTGACGCTTGATGTTTGATGAGAGCAAGTCTGAGTTTATCATATTTGACCTCCCTGACGCCATCACTACCACTAAAAACCTCATTAGGCCATTTGTGGGAAAAATCTCTGGTAATCTTTGAATAAGTTGTCATTTTGATGAACAAATTAACTCAGTAGTGAGAGTGTTCAGTTAGTGCTTAGTTCCTCCACTTAAAACCTTTAACCTACAGTGAATGTTGAATATCTTTGTTTCCTGTTACCCTGGCTTAGCTTGGTTATCTAATTGGTCTTTTTCTCCCAGCTGCACCTAATTGTTTAAAAAATGCTGCTGCAAAAGTTTTTACTGGATCCAGAACGACAGTCTCTCTCCTGTGCTTGGTTCTCTTCACTGTGCATGAGAAATGTTATTTAAGATATTTAATATATTATTTTTTTAAGGCACTCAACGTGAACTCTTTATACGTTGTCAAGCTGCTGATGTTTGGTTGTTTTATTACATAAAAGTAAGCAAAACCTTACTGAGGCTGAACCTAATTTAACGCAACCTTATCTGCCAAATACTGAACTAAAATATAAATAAATAGGTGAGGTTGCAGGTTTGAATTTATAGACCATTTAATGAATAGAATAGAATAGAATAGATCAAATTACTGTGCAATGTAAAGGGTCACTCGTAATGATAAACACACAGAAAGTTAATAGTCCACTCTTCAGTTTCACTCAGCTTGAGTCTAACTCTTTTTCTGGCTTGTTGTTTTGGTTTTACAATCTGCAACATCACTGTTTTGGTTCAGTCTCATGGCTCTCATTGTGTTTTCAGCAGCAGGTTGCTGTTTTCAGGGGAAAAGCTCTGACAAACCCAACAGAAAGATGGTGTTAGTGTTGAGCTGTTGAGCATAGTGGAGCATTTAACAGCTAAACAACCACATATTTCCCTCAGGAGTTGGTGGAGACCAAAACCCGGACCAATAGTGGCGTTAATTCGCTAGGAGGCCAGAAGTATGGCTCCAGATGAATGCTAATGATGCTCCATGTTTGCTGTTGTGTAAATAAGCAAGTCCTTACCAACACATTAGTCATATCAGCTTTATAATATAGAAAATGTCCAATTAGTGTTGTGTTTACAGCTTGTTGCACTTCCCCTAAGTTGACAAATTAATGCAGAGTTCCATGTTATAAAAATAGGCCTGTACTTTAAATCATACCAAAATTTTTATCAATCATAAAATAGTTGACTGAGAATACTTTATTCTGGCATGCTTTACAGAGGCCTTTAATTGGTTATGAGCAATTCTTGGAGCGCTTAAAGACGTGTGACTAACATCACCATACCATACACAGCCCCAGGCGCAGAAAGGACATACAGAAGCGTGAAAAATTGCATGAAAAAGTAAACTATCTCTGTGGCCTTCTCATGCAGCCCGTGCTACAATCATCACACTCTCTCATCACACTCAACAACAGACATGTTTTTAGATCTGGGGATGACTTGTTTTCATTGGAGAAATGTTGACATAGTGAAGGTATGGTAGAGAACACAGTGATTGCAGGTTAAATCTTACAGCTGAATACCACAACACAGGTTGTCATGAATCATGAAGTCACGTTTTCACAACACAGGCAAGCTGGATGGCTAATTAGGGCAAATCCAGGACAAATGCTTGTGAACAAAATGCCTTGCGAAGACAATCGCTCACATGTACCAGCGCTTCACTGCCGAGCTACAAAGACGGTGACTCGTATGAGCCAGGAAGAAAGAGGTGAAGTTATTTATGTAAAATCTTTGGCACAGGGATTTTACACACCAGCCTCAAAGTAGAAAAAACACAGATTTGCCTTGCTTACAACACCAGTGCAGTTTCTTCTGTTTTGGTTGATTATCAGTGTGAGAACAGATACAAAGCACAAGGACAGCCCTCACAGGACTTTGTCAGTATTCGGGTAAAGCAAATGTTAAACAGTGGTAGATATGGTGCTCAATTATTCAGTTCTTGACAGATGGTGACTAAGAATGTGTGAAGAATGGCAACGATGCAACTGGATAAAAAGACGATGGTTGATTGGCAGCCAGCTATGCATGCAGTAATGAGACGAGTGTTATTCAGCGTTTAATAAACTGGATCTCGAAATAGTCACACACAAAGCGATGATCATTACAGAGAACGTTGTGTAACTGAAGTGTAAAATTATGTGCGGACTGTATGGATAAGATCAATATGGTTTCACTGTTTTAATTAAACTTCCACATCTTGCTGTCTCTATAAGGATTTTCTGGCTCTGACAGTTTGTCCACTTAGATGGATAAATGTGTCCCCAGTTGTGCTGTCACATTCACATTTGATGAGAGGTGTCACAGTGTTGCCAGAAAGACCACAAAAATAAATCTTTCATTAGCTGACACCTTTGTTCAGGGAACACAGTGACTGATGACTGACATGATATTATTTGGTCAGAATAATTTGTTAGGTGTAGGTTACAAAGGTATAAGTGTAGAACCCCTGGAGACACAACTTCGCAAAAAAAATTAACTTCATCTTTACTATTTATCAGTACAGTAAAATCTAGAAGAAGTCAGAAGAACCACATCTTAATTTAATTTACAGTATGTCCTTATTAAGTTAATGGTACCATCCATAGTCTGCTCATGAACAAAAGAGTAAACCAGCAACCTAAATTCCAAATGTAAAGAAAAGTAAATGACAAAACTTGTTGCTTTTAGTATGTTCTGTATCTGTGAAGGGTTTATTTACACCAATAGTTTTCAAAAAACAGGCCTGTATTTTCAGCTATGATCAGACTACAGTGTTTCATCTATGAGTCAAACTCTTCAATTATAAATGTGGATAAAACTGCGATTCACATAGTCAGTCAGAAAGTGACTGACAGGGTCTTCAAAGTGCCTTTGGATGCAGACATAAAATATGGAGGGTCCATTTGCTGAGACAAGTAATAAGCGTCACTTTGGCTGCCCAAACTTTATAAAAGGGCACCACCCTGTGGATGAGGGCAATAATGACAATTGTGCAGTTAAATAACTTCAGTATTTCTATATTTATGTCTGTTATGCTGTTTCAGATTTCATCGGAACATTCAGTGCTTGTTTTTCTGTGAATAAGTTATTTTATCTGCAGCAGCTGGGCCAAACAGCATCAATCCAAGATAAAGCACATTCTCATTACATCAACTGATTACACCCTAAACCTATTATTATTATTATTATTATTATTATTATTATTATTATTAATACTAATAATAATATCAATATAGTAGTATAAATATACTTGCATTTACATTATTTGAGGGCATTCACAGGAGGAATTTTTTGTTTAACAGCAACCTTATGATTTCTAGTGTTATCATTTGAAACAGTCATACCAG